>NC_046362.1:38568046-38887770 GCF_011125445.2 Fundulus heteroclitus
TTACGTTGTTCACACTGACGCAAGCACAACAGGCCTTGGTGCGGCGTTATACCAAGAACAAGACGGGCAGTCCCGAGTTATTGCTTATGCAAGCCGTGGTCTCTCTCAGTGTGAATCTCGTTATCCAGCACATAAGTTGGAATTTTTAGCCCTTAAATGGGCTATAACCGAAAAATTCCACGATTACTTATATGGAAATGTTTTCACAGTGATAACCGATAATAATCCTTTGCGGTACGTCCTAACCAAAGCCAAACTAGACGCAACTAGTTACCGCTGGTTAGCGGCCTTATCTACGTTCACTTTTGACATCAGATATCGAGCAGGCAAGCAAAATCAAGATGCCGATGGGTTGTCTAGGAGGCCTCATGGCAAGTTTATGGATGACAGTGAATCTCGAGAAGAGAGCCAAAGAATCCATGAGTTCACTTCACACCATCTCACGCCTGTAAACATAGTCCAAGCCACCTGTGAGCTACATACTGTTTTCCAAAACGATCCTGACATGCCCACCTGTTACATTGAGTCGCTTGCCGTTCACCCAGATGCAATTCCATCGACATTTGCGGATGATGAAACACTTAATGGTTTTCCCACAGTCCCAAAGTACAGTGAGGCCGAGATAGCTGCGCAGCAGAGAGCAGACCCCTCCATCAGAGTGATCATTAACTTATGTGAGACAGGAGAAGCAGATTTCAATGTTGTTAACGAGCCAGAACTTCAACTTATGCTGAAGGAAAAGAGCCGCTTTGAAATTAAAAACAATCTGCTGTTCCGCAAAAGACAATGTGACAAAAAAACTCAATACCAACTTGTCTTGCCACAAGCTTTGAGGAAACCAGTACTTCATAGCTTACATGATGAAATGGGTCATTTAGGAGTCGAAAGAACAGTTGAATTAACCAGATCTCGCTTCTATTGGCCAAAGATGGCTCAAGATGTTGAATCAAAAATCAAGCAGTGTCCAAGGTGCGTTAAAAGGAAAAGGCAACCTGACAAAGCGGCACCTTTGGTCAACATACAGACATGTCGTCCTATGGAACTTGTTTGTATGGACTTCTTGTCCATAGAACCTGACAGTCATAATGTCAAGGACATTCTGGTAATAACAGACCACTTTACTAAGTATGCGATAGCCATTCCGACTCGAGACCAAAAAGCCTTAACCGTGGCCAAATGTCTATGGGAACAATTTTTTCTTCATTATGGATTTCCTGAACGCCTTCACAGTGACCAAGGCCGTGATTTCGAAGCACAAGTCATCAAAGAGCTGTGTGCCTTGGTTGGTACCAAGAAAGTGAGAACAAGCCCTTACCACCCTAGGGGTAACCCTGTTGAGCGCTATAACCGTACATTACTCAGTATGTTGGGTACGCTCAAAGACAAGGAAAAATCCAAATGGCGTGATTATGTCCGACCTCTCACTCATGCGTATAATTGCACGAGGAGTGACGTTACCGGGTTTTCACCCTACGAGTTAATGTTTGGGCGCCAGCCTCGATTGCCCATAGATATAGCATTTGGTCTACCAGTTCAGAAAGAAACAGGCTTGTCTCATTCACAGTATGTACGTAACCTTAAAACTTATCTGAAAGAGAGCTATCAGTTAGCATCAGCCAATTCAAAGAAAGTAGCTGACAAGAACAAACGAAGATTTGACATGAGAGTAAGGGAGTCAACACTTGACACAGGCGATAGAGTCCTTGTGCGAAATCTTCGCTTTCGTGGCAAACACAAATTAGCTGACCGATGGGAGCCTACCATTTATGTTGTCCAAAAGAAGGCTGGAGATATGCCTGTGTACACAGTCAGTCCCGAGGGTCAGGAAGGGCCCTTGCGCACACTCCACCGTGATCTACTGCTCCCTTGCGGATTTTTACCCGAGGAGGAGGAAATGGTAAAACCAAAAGCGGCCTCAAAACCTAAAACAAGGCAAACTTCCATTCATCCTGAAGAAAATCCTCCTGACTCAGATACTGAGGATGACTATAGTCCATGTTTCTATCCAACAACTATTGAAACAACCACAAGGATCGTTCAACCAAACATTTTGACACAAAAAACGGATGAAGCAAAAGCAAGTAAGGAATGTGGAAACTTACCCAAGGATCAAATCCTGGGCCAATCTATGGAAAAAGGAAAGGACACTGGGAACAAAAACCTACCGGATGAGACACAAAATGGAAACCCAAATGGAAACCTACCCGAATTAACACTCATTGAACTGGAAACTGAAAACACAACAGACAGTGAGAATACCGAAATCGAAAATGACAAGACAAACAATTCTTTTCACACTGAAACTTTAAAGAAAGTCGAGCAGTCTAAAGATATTGAACAGAGACAATCTACTGAATTAAATGATGCTGAATTTCCTGAATCCAGTGATGATCAGACTGCTGGTATAGTTCGCAGATCTGAAAGACAGAGAAAACCCCCTACTAAGTTTACTTACCCACAGCTTGGTAGACCCTTGATTTCTTTTGCACAAACCATTCTAGAAGGGTTTAACAAAGCTCTGGTTGAAACCTTTGAAGGTGATCTTGACCCTTGAGACAACATGAAGGGACTCATGTTAATTTAGAGGGGGAGGGTGTAACCCCCCTGGTAAAAAGGTTAAAACAAAATTAATTTGGTTTAAAACGGGTTGATTTACGTTTTCTATATAAACCGTCCTTTATTTTGAAAACCGGAAGTTATCGTGACGGTAACAGGAAGTGATATGTAGGAAGAGAGAGAACGTTTTTCCCTCGTTCACTCATGCACAGAGCGCAACTCTACTCTCACGTGTTGGTTGGAAAGAAAAGAAAAAGAGTACGGAGAGCGTTGAAGGAACACGTTTATTGCTTATTTTCCCTTTTGATGTTAAACTTCTTGGTAAGCTAGTAAACACATGTTCTCATTTAATGTGTTAAACTGCTCCTGGCAGATAAGCTAACTCATTGTTTGGTTTTGCACATTTTAAGTTCTTGAAATAACGTTTTGTGTTAAAAAGAAAAAAGCATTTGTTTGATAGTTTAACAAGCGCATTCATGGTGATGTGCACTGCATAGATAAAAAGTGGAGCAAAAGAGATTAAAACTGTGAAGGGACTAGTTACACTTGCAAATTGTGACTGCAACCAAAATGCAAAGGTATTTTGTGATAAATTTGTCATTTTAAGTTTTAAAGTGGAAAAAAAAACCAGCTAAGCTCTGATTTGTATTATATTTTGTTTATTCACAATCTAAAATCCTTTTATGAAGGGTTTTCATACGAACTGTGGGTTGCACATTATACTGTAAAAAGTAATGTGTTTTCCATATGTAAGTGAATTCACTGGTAAAATGTTATCATATTTCATTTTATTGTATGTTTTATTTGTTAAAAATACACTTTAGCAACAATGGAGATTATATTTGGAAATGGAAATTGGAAATTTGTAGTTAACCGTTGTTAACTCCTGTTAGTTATTATTGCAACTGAGAAATAGATTTTCTGTTGTACAACACTTTTAAATGATTATTAAATCATTCTATTGATTTTCAAGCAATTGCATATTGGAAAATTGGGACTATACAACCTGTTTTGTTAATACAGGTCAGGTCTTTTGACTTCGTGGAAATTGATTCATCCAGCCTAAGTGTCCAACGAGGCTAAGGAGAATTGACCCATTGATGGCGAGCCTTCCCAGTCGGATCGTGAGCTCTACCACATCATTCACCAGGTTCTGTGGTAGGATTGTGTCAGTTCGCTGACAGACATCCGGAGAAACTTCTTGGATACAATTCCTGACTTGACTTATCCCCTGACTAACTGACTTACGAACTTGAACAATTATTGAAGTTGGAGTTACAAATTCCGGAAGAACATTCTTCAGAAGAACATTTTATTTTTTTAGTTTTATTTTGGGCCCATAGGTATTGTTATTTTTGTATTGTACTTTTTTCCATATCTGTTACTAAAGGTACATTTAACTACAAATATCTGTGTCCATCACGTTATTGCTATTGTCTCAGCTCCTATGAACCTAGAGCGTAGACGTGTACATACCCTGAAGTGGGTTACAAAAGCCTATCTTATCTTATCTTATCTTATCTTACCATTTTCCTGTGATTTCTGAGGCTGATCGCTGCTGTTGGAGGGAGGTGACATTCAGATGAGCTCATAAGGAAACTAACCATTATCCACATTTTGGTCATCATGGACTTAACTGCACCATATATTTATCAAATGTTTCGATAAATTGTTCTCAAATCTTGTGTAAAACCCAGTTTGAATGCGGCTTATTTTATATCCAACTCTTTCCTGCAGGAGCTGCTGAGGGACTGATTCTGTTTGCTTGCAGCATCTTTTAGCAGCAGGTGGATTAAAGTGCTTTGTTTTGGTAGCTAATCATGTCTAATAAGCTGTACTGTTCACATTTTAGGCTGCACTCCACTCCTTTAACCAAAGTTTGAATCAGGAGGTTCAGAAGTGCTAAACATGCATCTAAGGTGAAAGAGGAGGATTTCTGCGACCAGCCGACTCGTTTCCAGCACTTACCTCCAGATGAAGAATCCAGACTGGATGTGAGCTGCTTCCACTTCCTCTACAACAATCATCACCCCGGATTATCCGTCCACAAGAGCAGAACCAGCCGCTTCTGACAAGGATCAACCGACCCGCTCAGAGCAGATCTACTGTGAACTTCACAAATTAATAAAGTACCTTTGATCCATATTTTAACACCCACATGAAATCCAGATGTTTTTAATCCCCTTTCAAGCTAAGCAGAAAATGAACCCCTTAAAGATAGTCTGATACCCAACTAATGAGTTCTCATTGATTTAAAAACACCAGGTCGATATTACATGCAATTATATTTTTGCTGGTTTATTTCCCCCAGAGGCCATTTCTCCAGGTCATCTTAGAAAGATGATTATATTATCTCATTTAAAGGTTAAAAGTTGTTTTTTTTCCATGTTTTAATCCACATTTACCCACAAAAGACTATTGGAAAAATGAAGATAGCACCGTATTTCCACTGATTCTGACAGATTTCTGCTTAATTTAGTGTGAGCTATGAGGAGATTACAGAAAATAACTTAAAGCCTGACTCCGCCCACATCTAATATTTAAAAAATGTGCCTAAAGGAGGTAATTTTTTAAGTAAGGAGGCAGTGAGCAACACGACTGATTCTGAGTAAAGTCTGCAGAACCGGCCTCTCAGCAGGCGAATAAAGCCATATAACATCCAGGTTAAACATTATTACCTGTCTAATGCACATTTCTATAGCAGGTGGATGTAAGCAGGAAATTAAAAGCTTTCTTTTATTTATGCCAACACTTGTTTCATATTTATCCTTCACAAGAAAATGAAGTTATTTACAAAATACAAAACATGCAAGCATTTATTGGCTAAATGACACCTGCAGGATAAATGCATGCATGACTCAACTCATCAGAGCAAACACGATCCATAAAACAACGTTGTGGGAACTTTCAGTAACGGCTTTATTAAATTAGTGCAAAAGACAGACAGAACTCATTCAAAATGTCCTCTTTTGTTTAAGTTGGTCTTCCAGACGAACCCACACACACTAAGTTTCTCCGATGAACGCGAAGGATAAAGAGCAAAACTATCCACCAAAACCGAACTCTTTGTTTTCTTCTTACACAACTTCTTTTGACTTGCGATGAGAGATGGACAAAGACGAGGAAAGGCGGAAATGAGCCGAACCAAACCTAAATACAGCTGCAGTCAACAGAACGTCACTCCTGATTGTGCAATTAATCACACATTAAAAAGGAAAACCAGAAAAAGAAGGAAAACAAGAAAAGATGTTACAATAAAATAGTGAACACAACAATAGCTTTAGAAATTGTTTCTAAATTCACTGAAAAAGATGCTTTCCTCTTTTTAAACCTATTTACTGTGTAAATGACCAAAGAACTTGCAATCAAACTACATAAGTTAATCAATACTGTATATTTATACAATGGTAAAAAATAAAAATATTTATATAATAGTACTTTTTTTTTTTAAGGTTTACGCCATTACTGTAAAGATTTACTGTTTTCCACTCCATGACAACTAATGCAATAAGAACAGAAGCAAATTGAAGAAACAACTCCAGAGAGTCTCTTACTTTGAAGGCTTATGGCTACAACCTTGTCCTAAAAAGACCACGACCACTGCAGACAAAGAAAAACAGGCTTTTCTTCTTCCTGCCTAAAGACAGAAACAAGATCAAACACGATCTGTGACAGGGAGACAGAAGAACACGTCGAAGCGTTCCCCGCCGTCCGCCAACCAGGACAGCAGCCAAGCCGATGCAGAGTCCGCTGCTCCAGCGATGGACTCGCAGGACAGAGACAGACAGGTAAGGAGACGCTCACAAATAGTCAGGCAATCTTCATGAGGGGGAGCACAGGTAGAAGAGGTAGCCATGGGGTGGGGGGGGGGGGGGGGGACCCATAGGTGTCAACGAGGGTAACAACTGGAGGATTATGGTTCATTAGGAGTTAGACGTCTTTTTTTTCTTTTACATTATCGTTATTCAAGTATCGCCTACAGATGTGGCAGGACACCACGCACACCGCTAACACCCTTTATATCCTATCGCTGCAACAGAGAGGCGCCAAACGCAATGCAGGGACGACTTGGAAAAGAAATTAGATAATCAATGATGGATGAAGAGCAGGAGAGAGAGAAAGGAGTCAGAGAGGGAACAAAATCAGAAGATAAGAGACGGCTGAAGGAGAAGAGCAGGTGCAGCGAGAAAACTGGAGATGGAGAGAAAGAATGAAGTGGGGGGGGGGGGGTAACATTTTTACCAAAAATAAAAGAGTGAGGGCACAAAGCTGTCGTGTCAGTGAGAATATTCGATATTTGCTTGTTTGACTTGACGTGGTGAGAAGATTTCTTCTTCTTGTTCTTCTCTCCTGAGCCCGGGTGGCGTGGTGGGGGGTTAAGTCGTTGCTTTTCAGTGTTGCAGAAGGACAATGAGAGGTTTCAGCAGAACTTACAGGCCTGGTGAGAAGAGAAGGATGGGAAGAGAGGAGGGAAAGACAAGTGTTAGTGTTACCATCGACATGTGGCTCTAATCATGATAGACATTACATCCGTTACTCTGGACCCGGCCTTCTTAACTGTTCAGCTGGGGTTCTGAGTGGTAATCAATGGCTGTCAGTATCTAACCTGTCAGTATCTCATCTACAACAAATTAAAAACATGACTTCACTTTCACATCTGGCAATTCCATTTTATTTATAAAGCTCTAATTCACAGTACGTCATCTCCAGCTACTTTACAACGTCGGCTCAATCAAATAAAAACAATTAACATCATTTTAAATCTGATAATAAACTGGTAGCCAATTAGCTGCTTTCAGAGAGGATAGGACACTTTCTCCAAACGTGTTTGCTGTTAAAATACTGAATCCACATGAAAGCGAACGAACAAGAAAAGTTCACAAGTCAGAGTTTCAAACTAATGCTTCGTTAATAAATGAGGAAAAGAAGGATTCTTTTCCTCTTTGGTGCAGGTGCCTGCACAAAGCAACCCTGAAGTGTGAGGCAGGTTGATGAAAATGCAAAGACACAGGTAAACTCCCCTGAGAGCACGCTCACAAAGCTGCTGCAGCATGAAATGTGATTTTATTGATTTCCTCCCTGCCAGCCACGGCCTGCTCTCTACTTCTGACATGGTTGGAGATGGAGGAGCATCCCTCATTCCTGTTTGAGCTCCTCTCATCTCCTCTTCCTCTCTTTGCTCTCTGGTCTCTTCTGTGACATGAATTCAAGGTAAAATTGCACGTTATAGACTTGGCTTCTGTCCTTAAACTGCACTTAGGAAAGAAGCAGCAGGTCGCTAATTGTGCATCACATATGAGCGTTTGCTAAAAGCTTCACAAGTGCACTTATGAGTCGCTACAGTTTTACTCTTTGATTAAAATGAATTGATTTAGAAGTTTGGAGTCTTAAACTTATTGTTTCATTTTTTTTCAGTTTTTACATTATTTAAAGTGTTTTAGTGTGAACGTGTGTGTGTGTGTGTGTGTGTGTGTGTGTTGGTTCACCGAAGGCCGAAATGGAAAGTTTTCCCAGGTGCTTCAAGTAAATTTATTCTCCACTATCAGAGAAAAATGCTAATAAGGACATTTAAAAGGAGCCGTTGAATATTTGCTCTGACACCTGATAAAATGTCTCTTCTGTTTAATGTTCCCTTCAGTGAACCCGTCTTTTCCCTCTCCAGGTGTTAGATTACATTTTAAATAAGCTTCTGTATAAAAAGAGAAACAAAATGATAAACTCTTGCAGATGCTTTTTACTTTCACACAACGTCTGATGTCGGAATGTCCCAACGTTTAAAACGAAGAAACTTTTATCACATTTCTTCTTGTTGCTTCGCCCACATTCCACTAAGATAATTTACAATGTTTGCTTCTCCAAAACCACATTTCTATAATCGTAACATTCGATTGGGCAGAACTAGCTGCCTCCACCTCGGCTCATCGTCGCCACATTTATCTCAAAAGGCTTCAAGAAAACTTTAACACAACTGAAATAATGCAGTCACAGGAAGAAAACATTGAAACACAGAAACTTTGGCAGTTCCAGTCCCCTGGTTGCTCGTGTTGACACGTTTAATGTAACTCAACACGTTTAAAGTAACTGAACACGTTTAAAGTAACTCAACACGTTTAAAGTCGTGCAGCTCTAACTCAGATGTCCTGATGGGGAGGGGACAGCTGATCCTTCAGCCGCAGCTTCCAGAGGATCTCACTGCACAGCCAGTCTGGAAAAGCTGATCCAGGCTATAAAGTGTATCTCTCACGCAGCCCCCGTTGCTGTGGGTGGGGTCGGAGGGGCTTCACCTCCACTTCAGGTCCTCTGCTGCAGGCCTGGAAGCTTCTCAGCATCTCTGCTGCTCCTCAGACTTTGCTCTCCTGGACTGAGATCTCTGATGTTTCTCCAGGTCGCTGTTGGAGGCATTTCTAAAGCTCTTGTTCCTCTTTCCTGATGTTTCCATCCTCAGGCCGCCCCCCCCCCCCCTGCTGTTTATCAATGATCCTGTCTGCAGGATTCCCATTTTGCTGGTTTGGATCTGGAAGTCTAGGCTCCATTATTCTGCGCCTCTGGTTTGTGGTCAGCACCAACGTTTCTGTACCGGCTGCTTGGTTATGGCGTCCATGCAGGATCTGACCAGTCGGCCACTTCAGCCATCGGTCGGTGGTGCGTCTCATGGAAAGATGCACCTCCAGCTCTTATCTTCCAGTTTCTATGGCTAGAACTGGATGTTTCTCCAATATAGAGCATTAAGCCTGAACCTGGTCAGTTAGACGGCAGCTCTGATGGATTTCTGGTCAGTTCTGGTGGTTCTCTACAGGTGACAACATTTTAATGTCTAGTTAAAGGAAAACATTCGAAGGAGACACATTTTCCTCCTGAAACAGGATCCTGACCAGGCTGAAACCCCGGGACAATACGTCATAATCTGGTGATGCAAAGTTTTGGGCCTCTGGTCCAAAATATTAATCTGCCTCAAAAAGAAATGAAAAGATAGAAAAAGCAAATATGTGCATGTCCAACAGAGCATAATTCCCACAGGGAAACATGGTGGTAGTGGCATCATGCTATGGGCTCACTGTACATGAAACCAGCTTTTAGTGAAAATTGGTTAAAATTCTAATACATTTTAAATTTCAATCACTTGTGACTAAAATCCTGAGGTAGAAAGTTACGCAGGAAGAGCTATATTATATTTAATTATCACAATAACTACAAACATAGATCTTAATCAACAAAGTAATAAGTTCCAGAGAGGGAATTAAAGGTTTTGGAGCGGCCTAATCAAAGCCCAGAACCAAATCTGACAGGAAGTCTGTGGGTTCTCCTGAGGACGGCTGCAGACAACAGATGTTCTCCCAGTGGGAGAAACCTGGAGAACTTCTGCAGGCGGAGAAGATCAGGGAGGCTGAGAGACTTCCACCAAAATACCAAAACCGGATCAGAACAACATCCGTTTAAGTGGATTCACAGCAGAACCAGGTTCTTCTGTTTTTATTTTGGTCCTCTGAAGGAATAGTTTTTTTATTTTAATGTTACACTGAAGGTGAAGTTCAGAAATTTTAATCATGGTTTCATGTTTCCAGCTCATAAAAAACTCACATTTTATCAGAACCTGAACACTTTTCAGATCCAAATCTGTTTAATGGCAGCCTGTGGATCGGGACTCTAACCAGCAACCCGTACCTCTTCCTGGGGACTGGTTAACTTTATGTATGAAACTTTAATGCAGTTTACAACATAAGCAGCGGTTGTTGGAAGTGTGGTAATGTGAGAGTTTGCTGGGAGCCCTCTGGGTTGAAGGTTCAGAGCCTGAGGAAGAACTGCTGAGCAAACGGGGCAGCCAGAGGTTTGCTGCTCTGTGGACTAAAGATTACAGAGCAGGAGAGTCAGAACCGCATTCATGACAAACAGGAACTAATTCGCTCGTTAAAGATCCGCCGTTTTAATAGCTGCAGATTATCTTAATTAGTGAAAAGTTCTTTGCTGAATCCTGGAGCCAGAGAGCGTCTGAACACCGTCAGCCATTAGAGGGACGGCTGGAGTTAAAGATAATCTGTGTGAGAACAACAGCATCGGCACAGATAAATCAGACATTTTAATTAGAGTTATTACTAAAGATAGTTTCATTTAAAACCCTTTTACATGACTGAGGAGGTTTTCATGGCACTCAGTAATGACCCAGTATTGCTTTCAGAACAAACCTCCTGTTTACCAGAACTACCAGAACTACAGGTCCGTAACAAATGTCTTTGGGTTTTACAGAAAGAAATGATGTTTAATCTGGAGAAATTAACATTAGTTAAAATCAAACACTAATATAACAAAAAGAAAATCACTAGGAAGGCCAAACCCGCCCAAACCCGACCGTTTTACAGCGCCAAGGTTCTGAGTCTCTTTTCTCTCCTTCCCCTGATTGTTTGGGACCAAATCAAGTTCATCGCTTTTGATCTTGTGATAAAATAATAAAGCAGACTTTCACTTTAACAGGAGTTTCCCTTTTATAGGAATAGAACCGTATGAGTGGAATCAGGTCACACCTTTATCATCGCTGATGAAACCTTAGTTTCAGTGAAGATGCAACCGGTGATCCGATCATCTAATCCCGCTAACGTCCCGGCCGGAGTGACGACAGCTCACTTTAATTTCTGCAAAGTGAATTAGTCTGCAGTGGCTCAGAAGTGAATAAAGTTACACACAGAGTTTACAAAGAGGAACATTTAGCTTTATTTAACAGGATTACACTTAAGCCTCGCCTTTCTCTGCTAATCTTGCTAAATGCATGCAAGGAAAACATGCTGTTTTAAATTTAACGGTGGAAATTAGTCATAGCTTCTGTTTCTGGGTCATTATAGTTTTTTTTGTTGTTCTTCTCTTTAACTTTTCTGTTAGCTTAGGCCGTGCAGCTGCTTCCACGTTTTGCTCAGCTCTCTGGAGCGCCGTGCTTCAGAGGCAACAGCCAGACAAACGGATGGTGCCGTTTGACTGCTGACATGCCAATATGTCCCGCCGCCGTTTTTCTTTCTTTATCCCGCCTCATCTCTTCCTCTCCCCGCGAGATTAGAGAGCCGTCTTGAGGTATGCGAGCCATAACTCTGCCAGACACTGTGAAACCAAATGGACTTGAAACACTGCGGAGCGATCGAAGCGTGCTCAGATGAAAATGAATATATAATGCAGAAGGTGGCGCAGGATGGGTGGAGCCGATTGTTTTTACACTTGAAGGAAACTTTAAACTCAGAGTATTGGCTTCTCAAATCTAATAGAGTCCCTGGCGGCCCGGTTTCCCCTCACAAGAAGAGCCGGATATAAATGAGGCAACTCTTTCCTCTGGCTATAAGTGAAGCCCCTGACATGAAAATACGCCGCTGAATCAATTCAGTGCAGCTTTAACAGCGGCTGTGAAGTCATCGGCCAGAAACAGATGAAAGAGGGCGTTTGGTGGAGAGAGACGGCGTTGGATGAGACGCAGATTATCACTTTAGGCGAGGTGGGCTTGTAATGAACGACTCACTTCATGTTACAACCTGCAGAATGAAGCAAACGCGCTTCCAGAGTGATTAAGGCAGCGAGGCTCTGGTGATGACTGCCGCGTCCTGATGCATGCTCTGGTGTCGGCTGGTGGATCCATTTTCAGGCATAAGCACGCAGAGATGCAGACTTGTAAACACGGGATTCATCATGAGAGGCATGCTGCTCTCGCATCTGGTGGATGTCTGGAGAAAAAGTCGCAGATCGTACACAAAGAGAAGCAGCAAGCGGACATCTTTCTTCTCCACGCTCTCGTTAAGAGCAGAAATGACCAGATGGAATATCAGACTCGCTCACTGATGTTGACCTATCATTATTTGAGGTCTCTCCATGTAAAAGTGCTAGCTTAATGCATGGAAGGTATATTTAAGAAGCTGCAGGAGAGCGTTTGTGCTGCTCCGTCGTCTGTGGAGCAGGGAAGAGGCTGACAGTTGATTAGCTCAGGTGTGTCCCGGCTGCCAGGCGAAAACAGAGGCGCTGCAGCATGAAGACGAATCAGGAGCCAGTCTGCCGGGCTAAAACTGAATATAATGAAAGTTAATAAGCCTAAGGCAGCTCGCAGTATAATGATGAATGAGCTCTACATGCATCTGAAATTCATCAACTAAGCAAACGGAGCAGAGTTTAGTCCAAATACCTTAATGTCAAAATCATAAAGTCCCACTTTGCTGCAGGCGGATTTCAGCTGAATGAATGAATCATGAAAGAAAAGGAACTCACAACATCCGTGATTCCGTACATCTCTGTACATTTAAATCCAGAAAAAAAAACAAAGCAAAATCTCTATTTTTCACGTTATTCAAAAACGATCAAATACTGAAAAACTTTCTGAAAAATCATTAAGGTTTTAAAACCCATAGAACTGAATTGAGCTTTTGTCAGATTCTGTTCCTGATAGTGAATCCACTGGAAAACGGTTCTAGTTCTGAGATTCTGTTTCACACATGAAGGTTCTGCAGGATCAGATCCAAAGGAACCCTGTAATGGTTCCGTACGAGTGCTGAACCCAAAGGCTCCACCAAATAGTTGCTGTATAAATACATTTCCATATCAATATAGATATGTGAAGGTTTTACTATTTCTACTCATTGTGCCAGAAACTTGATGCATTTACTGAACTGTTTGGTTGAATTAGCAGAACAGGAAATCTACATGGTGTTTAGGTTCTCCCAATAGTTCTTGCTGTTATCTGGGTCTTTGCAGCAGGAACCAGAGGACAATGAGGTCCAGATGTTATAGAAAGAGGCTGAAAGAAGCCTTCTTGGTCCAAAGAGCAAAGCCATCAGTGACCAGAGGAGGAGGATGGAGCTTCAGCTCCTCAGAGTTTACAGCTCGGTCCTCCATCACGTTCCAGAGAGATTACATCAGCATCTCGTCATGGTTCAGGAGACCAAGTCCTCCACTCACACCAAGCAGCAGCTTCTAACCACCAGGACAGAGATGGTGGCTCACTGGTTCTGACCTGGACTGGTTCTAGGAGGATGGACCTCCATGTCCTTAGAAACAGCAGCGCTCCACCTGCAGGTAGATCAGAACCTCCAGAACTGACAGAGACTCCTGGACAGGTGAGGAAACGTCTTCAGGAGAACTGAGAGAAAGTCCTGCTGCCTCTGATTTAAGCCTGATTGGCTTTCATGTTCCTGAATCAGGCAGCAGAAGCAAATAGAAACAGGAAGAAAAGGGATGTTTGATGATGCATTCACATGCAGCCATGGAAAAAAGGCTTTTACTCACTCACCCAGTGTTTACAGTCACTTAAAGCGAGAAGGAAACGTTTTCTCTGAACACAGAAACAGCTGAAATGTTTCAATTATCTTCACACTTTCACTCTTCTAGCAGCACTTTAACACTCTGAAGGTTTTCTTTGTGTTTCTCAGCCTCTCCTGTTTGAATTCAAGTTCTCCCAGGGTTCCTAAACCAGCATAAGTCTGCTCTCACCTCTGGCTGGTCCTGATGGGAAACGTTCAAACTAACAATGGTCCAAAATCCACAATGTTAACTTCACAATGGATGATGCAAAACTGCAACAAGGCTGCGGTATTTATTCATTTCTACTCCCCTCTGACCGTCTCTGCACCTTCAGACGTCTTTCTCCTCAGGAAACCAAAGGAAAGAACATTTGAATCCAAAGGAACATTTCTTTTGCTGTATTCTCTCCTTAAACCCTATTTTTTTGGTCTTTGCCGTGCATTATTTTTAGACTTGTTATTTGAGATTTGCTATGCAGTGTGTTGTGCATGTGTTGTGGGAATGAGGGTGAGCGCCTGCACAGCCCTTTGCATCATTAGCACCTTGCCCCCTCAGAATAAACAGATAGCGACAGGAAGCTGATGACAGCAGCACTGCAGCAGGTGGCCTGCGTGTGAACTGTCAGGCAGCATAACGTCGGTAGGACATGGCGAGATTTATTATGCCATTATATGTGGGAAATGTTAGCAACAGTAGCCTGGCGTAGCACCTGAAGTACGAACAACTGTGAGAACTGTGCTGTGAACTGTGCTGCTCCAATAAATGTCTGCAAGATTAAGCCTGACAGAACGCTCCACGCTGGAGCAGTGATTAAAAACTTGTTTGGTGCGTCGCGCTATTAATAGTTTAGAATAACTAGAATTAGAAGAATTATTTTAACTAGCGTAAAATGGTGCTGCTGTCGGCAGTCAGATACTTTTCAACCACTGCGTCTTTAAAACCAGACCGACTATTTGCATCTGAGTCCATTTTATTGGTTTGTTTTGGATTTTATGTGCCAGATTATCTGTAAAGAGGAAGGAAAATAAAAGATGGATTTCAAAATGTTTTAGAACAAAATTTAGTGTTGGGCAGTTAGATAAGTGTTCAGCCATAATCCTGCATAACATCCACAGACAACTCTGAAAGCGTTGCCAGGTCTGCTTATTATGAGCAACTTTCAGCTTGTTGTTTTCTAAAGTTTCTGGAAAATCTCGTGAGTCACAGGTTGAAGTTCTTTAGGCTTGTTTTTGAGGGTGAAGTTGCTTTTTTTGGGCTTGGCCCGCCGAGTTGACCCGACAAACCCAAGCCCACTCGTTCCAGACCCCAAACTGACAGGAAACAAGAAAAAAATAAAATCTAACAAAGAATGGGAGAACAGAGAGCGGACTGAAAGGCTGGACCACGGATGGAAGACGTTCTAACGGCTTTTTACGTTCACCATGCCGATTTAATTCAGCGTTCGTTTACCGAGAAGCACACAAATTTACATTTCTCTTCCATGAGGCTAACGGACATAGCTTTCTAGGTTTCACTGCCCCAAAAACAAAGAAATAAGCTAAAAATGCCTTTTTTTATTTAAATTTAAATGAGAAGTTATTCAAATAATTGTAGTTATTCAGATTTGTTATGGTAAAGGTGTTTAGCATAATTTTGCTGTTGCTTATATATAATAGCATAATAAATACGTACATTGATATTGTTCATAAGTGGCCTCTGTAAATCTGTGGTGAGCTGCCATTTGGACTTATTTTCCTAGAGCTGGTACTGGTGCTGATTTTTCACTTTATTCAGGTTAGTCAGCAGCTTTCTTTAGTTAAATAGAATTATCACTTGAAAACCTCCCTTCTTTGTCTCATATTAAACTTTGATCTGAAGAATTAAACAGAGAAAAAACAAAAAACAAAAACAAAATACAACTGATAGAAAACAGTTTTCAGAGCGGGTATTTGTGAAATGTGCAGAACTGAAGGTCAAATATTTCTGGTCAGAACCTAAAAGCACCTAAACCTGATGGTGACATAATTATTCTACACTTAGGAGAAGCATCTTTTTAAGTCTTTGCGATAAACTCAAGTGTGGAAACACACAGTAACGTTTTATCTGAGGAGGATCTCCTAACATCTGTTTCCAAAGATCACAGGAGGCAGAAACACGACTCGCGTCCTGCACATCCTTCCGGCTTACGCTCTCCCCACTGAAAGCTGTGAAGAAGTCATATTTTTACAAGAGTAAATAAGCCCAAAACCTTCTTGCTCTCCTCTAACTGGGAGGGATTAGTGCGGAGCTGGAGAAGGAAAATGAAAGTGGCTGTCAGAGCAGAGCAAAGGAAATGGAAAATCCTGGGAGGACGGGGAAAATGAAGGCATCTGGATTGGATATTACTTGTTGTGTTTAATGGTAAATTCTCTGCACCAGACATCTATTTTACTTTTCCTCTTTCCAGAAACACAAAGAAACACTGAGATTGTCCTCGGCGCTTTAATTTGGACCCAATCTGCAGCGGAACGCCGTCATCCTGAGAACTCAGACATTTGGAGCCTGAGGACTTTGTAGAAGTGAATGAAATCTGAGTTTGCGCTCTGCAGACTGAAGCGGAGTTGTGTTCTGCGTTCTGATCTGCGTGGCAGCAGCGGTTGATGTTGGGCTGTGACAGAGACGTCTGAATGGGAACGCCGGGAACACGGCGTCCATGTGCGCCAGCTCACCGCCGCTGGCTGCAGATGCTGGAGGAACCGTGGAGGAACACGCTCATACCGGCAGAACTGTGGTAGGGGGCAGTGTGGTCCTCTGCATGGCTTTTCTACCCGGCAGCAGCTTTACTGCATAAACCCGTCATTTATCAACAGCCTGTGGAAACAACCACAGCGCTGGTAAAAAGTATTCACCCCCGTTCACATTTATCTTCCATTTCTGAAATGTTTCTGACACGTTTTTACAGAAGACTCACATAAATAAGTCCATGTTTGTCTCCTCAGTCCACAGGATTTTCTCCCAGAAGTCTCATTAAACTGTTTTTAGTAAATGTGAGACGGGCCGAACCTCTGATGGCTATTTTTGCCCAGTGTCTCTGTGACCTCTGACCTTAGCTGAGGCAGGGAGGCCTGCAGAGCTACAGATGTTGTTCTGGGTTGTTTGGGACCTCCTGGATGAGCTTTTGGAGTAATTCTGGTGGTTTGGCCTTGCTGGGAAGGTTCCTCTGGGTGTGGAGAACCATACACGGTTTTTCTCTGTTGTTGAATTTTGCCGGACCGGGTCACGATGCGCCGCTTTCTGAAATCGTTCGGTCCACTTCATGATGCCAGACAGGTTTAAGTTAACCATTGATTCTACGAGTCTGGTGCTAATCAGGGCTGGATGTGGTCAGGGAAACTCAGGTCAGCTCCCCAATCTACGTTAATTAGGATTTTAATGGGCGTGATAACTTTTTAACGTGCTGTGGATAGCAGTTTTCAGTTAACAGATGAAGTCCTCATTTACAAAATTAACAGCTTTTTGTATTTTCTTGCTCTAATTTTAGAATTTGTTTGATGATCTGAAACATTTAACCATGTCAGAAATACAAGGAATTCTGTAAGAGGAATCGTCCGTTTTTACATCAACAGCTCTCTGGTGAACATCCCACACTGGAAATAACGTTATTTTTAGTTTAAACCGCGTGTTTGTGTGCATATTCCCCTAAATGCACAGCGTCAGTCCCACATTGGCTGGAGTCTGAGGGACGTTAGTGAGAATCAGTGGCACAATAATCTCAAAAGAATGTCTCACAATGGAGAGGATTATAAGCAGACCCCTGTGAGACCTTGAGATTTATCTGCCAATCCTGAAAGAGCTAACAAAGCTCCCCGGAGCATTAGGAGACACAGTACATGGCCGCACTCTGCACACACACACACACACTCTCCTTTTTCGCTTTTTTTCCCTTATTGTACAGGTTACATAAATTTTTTAAGGCTTTGAAAAGCAATCCCAGAGGAATGTCTTCCTGGCTTGGAGGCAGGAGAGAGAGGCAGCTGCAGATGAGGTCTGGTTTCTGGCAGAGCTGCAGAGATAAGAGCTGCTCAGGGAGTCGCTGGAACAGGCGTGGAGGTTTTGGATGAGAGGCGTGATCCACTGATGCTGCTGAGGACGGCGATACAGTTAGTTTTCACAGCCCACACGTCATTTCCACTGGCTGCAGTTTTACAACAAGCACAAATAGAAGCTAAGCAACTAATAAAAACATGGAGCCGATCTTAAATGCTCTCTTTTCCTATTGACTTTATTTGTGATCTTTATTTTAGAGAAACTCTAAACGTGTTACTTTTTCTTTCCTGCTTCAGGAGAAGAAAGAGTTTTGGCCATTTTTTTTGGCTCAAAATCTTTCCTAGGGTGAACTATATATGGTTCAAATCATTTTTGTATGGTAAAGCTGTGCAGCGTGACGTTTGCACATGTTTTTCCATCAGCCCCCATAAGAATAACAATAAGAAGAACACTGCATGAAAAGTGTAAATTTGCCATGACGTAAGGAATGTGCAGCTAAATTAAAGGGCTCTGTGATAGTCCCTTATTCAACTGTCATATTTAGCATTTTTTTTCATCGTTTTAATTGCCTGGCACTTGAAAGCTGTAACAATTCCCTAAATATGAGTTTAAATCACAATGACTCGTTTATAAATCCAGAACATTTGATTAAGAAAAGCAGGCTGGTTGAAACAAAGCCATAAATCTGGTGAGAGGACACACTGAGTCACATTTTCATTAGGAGGGGGTCTAATGATAGATGCATTCAGAGTGGAAACCTTTGGTACCGGCCTCTCCGCTCAGGAACCACGGTGTCCAGAATATTTATGAGCCTAAAGCTGCGTTTCCTCCTGCAGCTTCAGGACCATCGTAGGATGGGTAGCAGGGGTAGAGCAGCCTCCACTGGACAGTCAGAAGTCAACGGGGATTACTGCCTCTCTGATGAAGTTAATGACTTTAATCTATGTCGTCTGGATGTAAATGTATGACTGCTGTAAGAGAAAAACTGAAGTTCTCATCCAGCTGCCTGCAGCATTCAAAACGATTTGTTCTTTACTGTATATAATGCACCATATAGCACTATAATAAATAAATACTGTATATAATGCGCCATATAGCACTATAATAAATAAATACTGTATATAATGCACCTTATAGCACTATAATAAATAAATACTGTATATAATGCACCATATAGCACTATAATAAATAAATAGGTCTAAAGCCAGAAGCTTTAAATCTGGACACCAGAACAGATCATCCTGTATAAAACACAAACCCGGCTTGACCAAGCCAAACTCTGAAGGCTAAATTTGTGATAAAAAGGCTGTTTGTTGGTAAAGCATCTACTGTTTCTGAGGTGAAAGCGATCTGCAGGACTGCTTAGCGCCCCCTGCTGGCCTGGAGCCACCAAGAGAAACTGAATTCTGAAGAAACATGGAAAAATTCACCAGATCATGAATTTAAAATAAAATAAAGATATTGAATAATTTCCGTTGATTGTATCTGAGCTTCTAAAACCTTTTTCTGTGGTTTACTTTTGCTTCTTCTCCAAGATACTTTTTATGTGGAAACCTGTTGACAACACATCATTTGCATTACTGTGATAATTAAATCATGTAAATTAAAATGTTGCAATTTATCTGGCCTGATATGAACTAAATTATGTAAATGAGTGATTGAATGGTCTCATTCTGTCATTTGACTGAAATAACTGTTGGCTCTCCAGTGAAATAGCAAACAAGCATAAAAGGAGCCGAGCCGTGCATCTGACTCTCCGGTCGGACGCCAGAGGAAGTTTCAGTCAGTGTTTGGCCAACAAGCCGAACGGTTTTAGATCCAGTTTGCATTAAATGATTTAGTTCAGCAGGTGGAGATGTTGAAAATGTCTTAGTTGATTTTCTTTTGTCCAAACTTCATAGTCTTACATACAATGTGTTAAAGCTGCTTTGATTGATGCGCTCAGATGTTTAATTAATAAACGATGAGCAGACCTTTTCTTTTAATCAGGAAAGTGTCTGTGTTAGCTGCGACTCTTCAGCGTCCGACCGTCGGTAATCTGTCTCTGCTCTGCAGCCGCTCCGCGTCATTCCTCAGGTTCTGCGGCCTTTGACGGGTTGAACGGCGCTGCTTTTATGGGCTTGATCTCCAAACAGGAAGCCTAACCAGTGGGTATCAGTTAGCATGGAGACAGACCCAGGTGAGCAGTGAACCGGCGCCGTGAAGCTAAAAATCCCAAACTGGACCTGAAGGTACCGCGATAAGAACCCGGTCCTGCTTCACAGCACAGGCTGCGGCTCAGATAGAGAAAATTCTCTGTTCACCGTGATAGCTGGGCTTTATTTCAAGATTTCTCTGAGGACCACTCATTTTGAGCTTTAGTTATTAAGAGGCTGTCATGTTGTATCCTAGTTGAATAAAGAAAAAAGCTCTTTTTTAAGCTAGCCTAGTAACGGTACGCCTGTTTATAACGGAGGACAGAAACTAAAATGCGCGATGAGCACGCCGCACACACTCAGATACAGAAAGCACAGAGTTCAATCTTCACACCTTTGTTGTGTCGTTTCTCTAACCAATCCTTTCCCTCTGGCTCTTTTCATTTTTCTTCGCCTTATTTCTCTGCTGCAGGGTCAGAGTTCAGCCGGGAGATAAGGGAATTGAAAGAGAATCCTCTCTTACTCTCTGTCAGACTATCTGACTGCACAGCGCACTGATCAGTCCCCTCCATCTGTCCCCCGGCAGAGGTCTCTGAGATGAGCCTGAGCAGGAGTCGTGTCTCCTGGTGCCTGCTGTCCGTGCGTGTGTGTGAAGATACGTCCTGTGTCCGAACGGCAAGCGGTAACAGTAACATCCCCAGCAGACACACACACACTGACTGCACCTTTATTCCTGACGTCCTGTAATCTTCAGCCTCCAGCTCCGCCAGCACCGCCGCAGCGGTCCAGTCAGAACGGATGCATTCATTCATTCATGGCTGCAGGACGGTGAAGCTGGTATCTGGTTAACAAACGCCACTTTGGACCGAGGAATGCCGTCAACATGCAGAGCAACAAACAGCTGTGAAGAAGATCCTCCTAATGTCTGCCCATCATAATGCTTCCCAGCGCTGCCTCTGCCATGGAAACCGCACATTATAACGTGCTTCTTAGAAGAAAAGAAGCTCACCTGCTGCTGCAGCTGCATCTTTACCTTAAAACTTTTTGAATGCTGACGCATCATTATCTGACGCTCAGTGAATCAGTGACTGATGAGCCAACAGGCTGTAGAACTTATGCAACGCTCAGCTTTGCAGATCCATTTGAATCTTTGCATTCAGTGAATCAGGACGTAGATTTTTCCTGTATGTACAAAAGCCGTTTGGACCAAGGTGAGCAAAAGGTGGAGAGTACAAATAAAGGTGGATTGATGGGTCTAACTTATAGAAGCTGTGATTCACAGGGAAAGAAATAATATAAAGAAGCAGAGTTTCTGCCTGCAGACGCTGTTTTGTTGAGAGCAGAGTTTGGATGTTTCCTTCATAGAGAAAAATCCAATGAGCTAATATTACAGGGAGGAAAGCGTAAAGGAGCCGAGCAGACCAAATATGCTGGTGGAAGCAATCAAAGGGAAAATGAGAAAAAGATTTTAAGAGCAAGAGAACAATGAAAAAAGAAGAGAAAGGAATGAAGAAACATGGCTGAAATCGGTCTGATGGTTTCAAGTCAATACATTTCAGTCTGACACCAATTAGCCGAACAAAGACAAAGTCATTTGAACTACATCATCTTTTAAGGCTGAATTGAAATATGTTCTTTGGCTGTGACGCCCCCATCTCCACCCCCCACCCATTCACTGTCACTGTTCCTCTCGCTGCTCCACGCCTCCGGCATAAACTACACAGAACACGTCTAGACAGGAGAAAAGAAACCGGGGGTCTTAAAGTTGAAAAATGAATTTTCCTCTCACCAAACACTTGTTGTGCGTAGAGGAGGATGAATTATTCATGCCGTTGCCCGGCCTAAATGAGATATTTGGAATAAGTGCAAGGTTGACTTCTGAAGGTGCGCCGTGGATATTTTATAACAAGCAGAAATACACATGAATAGTTTTTGACCAAATCCTCAGAAGGATTGAATGCCAACAGCAAAAGGTCACTTATGTGTTTAGTGAAAATGATGGTTTTTCTACAGTTTCCCTTATGTGTGTTTTTATAACATATCTGGATAGTTGGATATTTCATATTTAGTCACATCAATCCTGCAACTTCATGTTAATAAATAAATAAAAATATACTAAAAAAGCTTTTTATGGTAAAGAATTAATTAGGAGATTCCAACATTTACTCCCACCTAAAATAACCCAAATTCTGCAGGTCACCATCACTCAGCAGTTTAATCGTTTTAAACCTCAGACATCTGGTTTGGCGCTCCTGAAATTAGAGCGACCATCAGGGTGAGATTCAGAGATCTGTCTCAGGGCTTCAGGGAGAGGACTGACACGTCTTCTTGGTCTGCTGAGCAACACGATCTCTGAAGAGTCCATAAGGAAAATAGTTTGCAGGTGGAAGACATTCAAAACAACTGGCATGTCCAGGTCTGACCCTCCGAGCAAGTTCTCCCTGAAACCAGACAGCAAGATGCTAAAAGAAGTCTCCAAACACCCTAAAATAGGGCTGGACGATAATTCAATAACAATATATATCGATGATAGCAAATGAAAAGGGTCATTATAAAGTTCAATAGAATAACAGTTTTCTTTCCTTTTGTATTCTAGCCAATCATGTAGGTTAATATCACAGTCATTACGTCCTCCCAACCAATCACAACGCAGACCCAGGAACGCTCTGTCACTAAGCCCCGCCCCCTTCCAAAAGTTCAGAGAGCATGCGTTCTTTTTTAAAAACTTGCTGTTTTGGTAAAAAGTTTGTTAAATAAACGTTTGAGTTTGAATTCAATGTTTGTGTTTTCAAATCTAAAAATAGATCACTAAGCAACAGCATAAAAGGGCCAGCGCTGCACTTAAAATATATGATTTAAATATTTTCATAATTATTAATATCAATCAATCTGATTTCTATTTTATTGATAGGCTTTTTTTTTTAATTGGAAAGAGTCGGGGTAAGTTTAGCTTTTATGACAGGTCCATGTAGTTTAAAGATGCCACAACATCACTGTATAAACCATTTCATGTAGCTGATATTCCTGCATATAAGAATAAGAATTCCTTTATTGTCCCCAGTGGAGAGGTCCGGATGTGACAGTAGCAAACACACAATTATTAGCAAAGAAAGAGGAGAAAAGAACAAACCAGTCTAATCTAAAATTGACTCAAAACAAAGACCAAGAGTAGAAGATAAAAAAGTAAATACCAGAGTGAATAAATATTTCACCGCGGAAAAAGACGTTTTTAACAGTAGAAAAGACTCCAGCCTATTTCCATAACACACAATAACACCACATACAACATGACAGCGCATCAGCCTCCCAGGGTAGCTGCTGTGTCTGATTTGACCGTTTTTGAGCAAAGAGACAAAGCTGGTCCTTGGGTTTTCAGTTTAGACGTAAACACGGCCTCATCAGTGCACAACAGACCATAATACACCCCCAAAAACCTCAGAAAAATCTAATTTATTGTCATGGCCCCTTTCATTAGTAAACAAAAATTATTTTTACTCCTTTACATGTAAATAAGTACTTGTAGCTATCGCTTTCCTCTCCACACAGATTGAACATCAATAAGTGAAGATCTCCTTTACAACAGCTGAGTATTAAGTCAATTCAATAAAATTTTATTTATATAGCACCATGACACATGTCATCTCAAGGCTCTTTCCAAAGTCAGACTCCAGTCAGATCCTCCAGGTTGGTCAGAAAGTTTCCTCTCTAAGGAAACCCAGCAGGTTGCATGAAGTCTCGACCAGCAGCTTTCACTGACCTAATTTATCACATCATTGTATGTCAACAATCGGCAACAATTCAAGTTTCGAAGCGTTATTTATCACAGAAGCTTAAATCTGGAGCTATAATGCAAACTGAGCAGCGGGTAACTCTGAAATCATCTCGCTGTAGCTGGCTGGGTGCAGTTTGTGGGTACTTACAGAGGAGGACGAGCAGGAGTGTTGCAAGCAGCACAACAAGGCTAGTGCGGTGGGAGTGGGCTGAGCTGCAGTATCTCTTGGTCTTTGTACAGATGCACACCTGAACTTTCACTTCTGTGCTGTTGGACAAAGGGGGCACTCCTGAGTCAGTGATGAGCAGCGGCAGCTGGTAGTTGGCTTTCTTCAGACTGTGCAGAAGCATGATCTGGGAGTGCGTGGCTGCAGGAAACAGAAGAAAGGATAATTAGTTCTTCGGATGGTAATTGCCTGCTTGTGTTGCTCATCTGCTTTTGGAAAGCAGGACTCAGCGTGTGTGTGTGTGTGTGTGTGTGTGTGTGTGTGTGTGTGTCAGTCAGTCTGAAGTAACTGCAAGGTTAGACTTTCCTTTACGCTCAGTGACAAAAACTGGTGGCACTTAAGTTGCATAAGATGGTTACATTCTGTTGCATCATGCTTTAAACGGCTTTACAGTTGTGACAGAAAACACTGGAGCCAGTTTGCTTCACGCTGTAATGAGACAGAGTACACAAAGCTGCACAGGGCAGAGGGCCCCTTACTTCTCACATCTTATTCAATTAGCAAAAATACATCATGCAGCAGCACGAGCAACACCAAAAAGTTTGTGTTTTCTGAAAAAAGCAACAAAAGAAAATAGATTTTGGGATTTCATCAAAACGCTGAACTCTGCAGAGGCAACAACTGAACGGTGACAGCTGGGAGCCACAGCAGTCCTCTGCTAAAATCTAACAGATCTTATTTCAGACTGGATCAGTCACATACTGCACCTGTGAAATATTCAGCAGCAGCTTCTTGGCATAAATTCAGCTTTGGTCAGCAGCAATATCTTCTTTCATTTGGGGTTTTAATGATTTTAGAGTTGATAAAATATTAAAATCAACCCAGAAACAGTGATGAATGTGAAGATGTGACAACTGTCAGAGACACTGCACACATTTTAAAAATGTGCAAACGCTTTAAACTAAAACCAGGATTTCTTTCTATCAGGAGAGTCCAGAAGATGAACCTGTTACTTTAGAGTAGACCACAGAGACACAAAGCTGCAGGGACAGAGTCCTATAGGCTCATGCATTCACCAGTTTGGTATAAAATATCCTTATCAGCAGCGTCAGAGTGTTGGTTCCACTTTTCTGCCCTGACCCATCGTCATGTGCTCCAGCAGAACCCTGAATCAGCAGCAGATGAACTCAGGGGGAGTTGGTCCGGTACTCGTCGTTTTACATCATCCTGTTCCTTGACCCATCCTTTTGACTTCAACTCAAATAACTTGAACATTAATTTTTTGCTGGTAACTATTTCTCCACTTTGTAGCTTCTCAGAGACGTTTGTGGTGAATTCAGCTTCAACATTATGACTTAATTTGAGTTAAAAAATGTGTGAATTCTGAGCCGGTGTCTCACCAAAAGTTATTGCAGTTGCTTATTTTGACTTATTTTCCCAGGTCTGCCTAAAAAGTGGATCAGAACCCTGCAGCTGATCCAGAACCTGCTGCCCGCATCCTCACTAAGACTAAGAACGTAGAGAACATGGACCCGGTTCTGAAGTCCTCACTAAGACTAAGAACGTAGAGAACATGGACCCGGTTCTGAAGTCCTTCCATGGCTCCCTGGATCTCAGAGAATAGACTTTAAAATCCTTCTGTTAGTCTATAAATCCTTGAATTAGCACCTAAATCCATCACAGACTTGTTATCAGGGCATCAACCCTCCAGACCACTCAGGTCTTCTGGCTCCAGCCTGCTCTCCAGAACCAGAACCAGAACCAGAACCAGACATGGAGAAGCAGCATTTAGTTCCTATGCTCCACTAATCTGGAACAAACTCCCAGAAAACTGGAAAAGTTCTGAAAGCCTGAGTTACTTTAAATCAAGATTAATAACATTAATTTATTTTCTATTGTTCTGCACTACAGATAAACCTGCCTCGCCACAGAACCCATCAGAACCGTCAGAACCGTTCTCCCGTAAGACACCGGGCGCAGACCATGCTCATACGCTGTTAAAGGAAAGTTTGGATCACATTATCTGTAGAAATTCTTTGGGATCAGGATGACTCTCAGAACTGTAGTTCTTTGGTGAAAAAGCTTTATTTAACTTTTAAGCAGGTAAACTTTAGCGTGGAGAGTCGCAGCCTTGTTGGCAGATTTGCTTTTGGAGGCTGAAAACTGCAGAAAACTATTTAAGCTGCGGATGATTGTCCACACATGTGGGAGTGTAGCTCGTTAGGCGAAGCAGCTCCTGTGATACAGATAGAAGTCGTTCCATTTGCTTCCCTTCTTCCAGGACTTTTAACCCTTGGGCATGTAACTTAAATTTTTTCTGTCTGTGCTGCCAGGCAGACGCTGGGCAACAGTTTGGTGAACTTATCGTACTTTTTGTGCCCGCTGGTGAGAATAAAATAATGCATTTTCATTTTGAGCTTAATTGGTTCTAAAGGTCATGTCTTATCTGCTTGCCTGACGTGCTACAATCCATTTTCTTCTTTTCTGTCAACACGAAACACATGAATCATTGGCATAATTACTGCAGTAATTTAAGTTTAAAACAAAGGGCTCATTTCATTCATCAGCCTCCGGTAGACTGGACTGTCTGGGGAGACAGTAAATGATTTGGTGTTGGTCTGACTTGCTCCACAGCGCTGCTTCCCCAGATGCTGAGAACAAAAGACGACGCATCGTTTCAGGGATCCGGACCAGCGCAGCCCTGATTAACACGGGAGAAGAAGAGGTTTAGCGCCTCTCAGATACACATTTAGACAAATCATAGGAAGTTAGAATCAAACCAGCAACCTTCTAAATGGATTACTACAACACTACTCTAAATATTCTAATATGTTGGAGTCATTTTTGTAAATTGTTCAATATTATTCCTGGACATTCCATAAAAACATGAGCCTGAAGTTGGTGAATTTTATAAGTGAACTACTTTTAGTTCTAGTCTGATCGGGTCTCTTGGCAGTTCCTGACAACTTTATGTATAAACTTCAAACACACATAGCATGCAGACCTAGTCCATCACACCATTTATTATACAGAAATATAAATGAAGGCCTCTTCTTGTGTGGATTTAATGGATTCCATAGTGGATTTAGTCATTAAGCTAAACGAGTCAGGGCAAGGGGCAGCGCAGCCAATCAGAAACAAGAACCTAAAGCTTTGCCATGAACGCCAAAATCTGGTTATTGTGTTTCAGGCAGGCAGACAAAAACTGTAGTTAAGTAAGAGTAGCACTAGTTAAAAAGTAGCCAATCAGGAAATTACGCAAGAGTAAATCAGTATGTGGTATGAAGGCGACTCAAGTACTGAGTAATCATAACATCTGATTTAATATTTAAAGGTGATGCAGTCTGACAGACAAAAATAGAAAGTGCAAATTCTGGCATTTTAAAGACTAAATGAAACAAATATGTAAAAAAATGCATTTAAACAGGATAAACACTCTTCAGATGTTTTTCAACATAACACTAATGACACTGATAACTACAGCAGTTAATGCATAAATATGTTAGAACAATGCAAAGTACCTGCAGTAACAATATCTGCTGTTTGCTGCATGTTTTCCTGACGTCCAGATGACTCAATGAGCTCAGCAGACATAAAATCACATTAAACAAACAAGTCTGGCTTTACCAAACTGTGGTAAACTGTGGTCTCTCTGGTGCATTTATGGTTAAAACAAACCTTTGTTCAATGAAGCTCTGCTTACTCTGCTAAGAATATTGTTACGTAATAGAACTCAAGTGAAAGTAAAAAGTACAGTGCAGTGAAACTACTCCTAAAAGGACATTTTGTTCAAAAAGTTACTCCAGGAAATGTAACTGAGTAAATGTAACTAGTTACCATCCTCTCTGGTCTCAGGAAACTAAAAACAGGGAATCTACTGCAGAGCCGAGGCGTAAGATTCAAAGATTCAAAGACTTCAGAGATTCAGAGATTCAAAGATTTAGAGACTCAGAGATTCACAGATTTAAAGCACCAGTTCCTACGGATCTAAAGGAAATCAAGGAAACAGATTCATCACCAGGATGAGTCCAGATCCCTGAGACCGAGCTTTTTCTCACAGCTGATCTCTCTGGGCACACATACCGCTTCCCCTCATGCAACCCGGGTTTAATTTCATTGTTCCACTTCTCTCAGTGTATCTTTTTCATCATGCAACTTTTATGAACATCTGTACTTAAGCAGGCTCTGCTTTCTAATCTCTGTGGACTCTCATAAAGTGAACTGTGGTCCGTTGAGTTGAAGCATGAATATATATATATATTTTTGCAATACTCTCATCTTCGGTGCTGAGTTGTTTTAATTTCTGCGCTGCCTGAGGGAATTTCTGGACGACTCGGTCTCAATGGGCTCTTGCTGGGAAGTAACGCAGATTAGTGGCAGGAAAGAGAGAGAATGGGGGTTCCAGTGTGGGAACATATACTTATATAACCAGATATTAAATAGATTCAGTAATCGACATCATCTTCTTTCTCACTTTCTGTCACTTAGACAAAACTTTTCCTGTTTTAGGCCCATTACCAAATTATTTTTAAATATTTTTAATTACCAGAGAGAGAAAATATTTTTACTTTTCATGCAGCAAGATCACGTCCTCAGAGATCATGGAGCGATTCCTGTGTGATATTACGGGGAAGCAGTGAGTTAGCCCTTATTGTAAGGTGCAGTGGAATATGAATAAATTTAACTGAGTTACATTGAAGAAACCAGTCAAGATATCAGGAAGAGAATTGGTCCAACCTCCAGATTTCTTTAGGTTTGATGTTAATCTGTCCAAGCTGTTGTCTGCAGTAATAAACAGGATGGAGACTGTGTCCCCGAGATGAACGGGTGGTTCAAAGCTAAAGACCTGCTGAAGCTGCTGAGAGAGAGAGAGTCCTTCTCCACAGTGAAACAGGTCCTGGACCCACAGGGGCTGAAAGGCCGCTCAGCGAGGAAGAAGCCGTTAGTCCAGAAGCCAGACTACGGTTTGCAGATGCACTCAGGGACAAAGATCTTCGTTTTTAGAGTCATGAGGAGCTAAAACTGAAGCTTTTGGCTACAATGACCATCAGTACAGTTGGAGGGAAAAGGAGGAAGCCTGTAAGCCAGGAAATGACATCACAACTGTGAAGTAAAGGAGTGGCAGCATCATGGTGTGGAGGCGTTTTGCTTCAGGAGGATCTGGTGCATTTAGGAAAATTAGTAAAGAACATTCTGTGGAAATACTGAAGCAATGTCTGAAGACATGCAGCCATGACTTTAAAACTTGGTCACAATGAAGCAGATCAGTGGCTGAAGGACAACAGCCACTCAGAAAAACTGAGAATGTAGGTTAGCAAGGTGTGCCTGAAACCTGAAGCATTTACAGAAGTTCTGTCAGAATTCTCACTTTGAAGAAAGTCTAAAAAAATTTAAAAAACTGATTTAATGTCAGCAAAAAGCTTATGTATGTTTTGTATTGCAGATAAATATTTCGTTTCAGATGCACAAACTGTAGTATTACGTCTTCTTGATGTGTCGACGCTCCGTGTTCTAAACCAACCGTGTTTATTTTGTCATTTTAGAACATTAAAAGCCGCTTCAGTGGTTAAATACTCACAGTTGAGTCTGGTGACCTTCCATGTCTTATCCAGGCCCGGCTGTTTCCCCAGTTCTATCTTAAATGGCGCCGCGTTGGGCGGCAGGTCCTTGTCCCGCCCTCCAACGATGGCTACATTCATGTCGCCGGCGTCTTCACACACCTGTGCTACCGACGGCACCACGAACGGAGCGTTGTCGTTGTAGTCTTCCAGGTGGATGATCAGCGTTCCGGTTCCCGTGGCTGGAGGCGTTCCTGGAGACAAACCGACATCAGTAAAGAAGTAAAGATCTGAGCGTTCACTGAGCTTCCTGCTCTGCTGCAGGCCGAGACGCTCCTAACGGCGCACAGCGGGACCAGGAATGAGAGCGAAACACAGGAAAGGAGCGAAGAAACGACGTTGCTGCAGTAAAACACTATCAACCCACGATAAGTCTGAAAAAATGTGTTTTATTGAAATTAAACGGCAGCGGTAACAACGGGGGAATCCATGCGTCGTTACCAGAGTGTGAGAGGATAGATAGCAACACTTTATATGGTGCTAAAGAGCATTATGACCCTTCATTATTGACCTTCTTCAGTGTTTGGATGAGATAACGGCTTGCTGAGGACCGCGGGTTAAAATACAGCCTGGTCTGCCTCTGCTCTCCGTGTGATCGGAGGTTAATCAGAAAACACACACAGCATTCAGCTGCAGCGCTGCGGGTCGGGTAGCAATTAACTCTTCAACACATGATCTTTAATAGGAAAATATACGTACATTCTATTGTAAACTAACAACTTCACTTACCTATATTTAGAAAGAGGTTTAGCTTGTTGCTGACTTTTGATAGATTATTGTGTTTGTATGTGTTGGCACAGAAAGACCCGCTGTAAACGGCTTCAGCCGCTGATTTTTCTGTACATGTACAACAACCGCTAAAACAGTTTGACAATAAGTAGATACATCAAGTAAAATTGAAAATGAATCTAATCTAATCTAATCTAACATAATCTAATCTAATCTAATCTAATCTCAGTTCTTTGGCTGTTTGTTCAAAGAAATCCTCCTAAATAGCAACAGGAGGCCATTTAGGCGAGGCGGTTGGACCTCTGCAGCGGGGAGATTAAGGCATATTTCTGATGACTCTTTGTGTGAATCCGTTACAATGCGACACATTTCGTTAGATTATAGAGCCATAAAACATGATACATATTGAAAGTACGGTAAAAGGTAGATGGTATAGCACTTTATCAGGTCCTGAGGAGCCTAAGGCTACACCGCAGCCACAGCTGCCTGGGGCAGACTGACAGAAGATCACCTTTTGTTTTCCTGAAGAAGATTCATTAGTTTATTAAAATCCAAAATCCTCAAAGTCTGCACAACTATGACATATTATTTCAGATCAACAGACTTTAACGCTACTGTTCAGGGTAAAATATTTTTGAATTAGGACAGATGCAACAGGCTGAACATTACATCACATCACACGTCTTACTTTTGCATTTATCATTTTTCAGCTTCTTTCCTTTGTCCTAAGAAGTTTAGCCTTTCTTCATTACTGAATGACTGCATGTGAAACGAGCTGCAACCAATTCCTCAATCATCAACTGTTCTTCTCTTGCTTTATTCTTTTTCTTTCTCTATATATAATTGTTTTGTTTTACTACATTACGTTTAATAAGCACAAACTCAACAAAGGCTCGTCCCCCATGTTGACCTCAGCGGTTGTTTGTGAGCATAAAGTTCATCAGTAACAAAGAAAGTGTCTCGTTTAACTGCATGTGTCGTCCTCCAGAAGAAAACATCAGTGAATCCATAACTGCTGCCTCCAAGAGGTCCTCCTGGATGATTATCAGATCGTCAGCTTCAGCTTCAGCGTTACTGTGGGGGTTAAACACAGACTGGGGTTTTAAATTCCTCCACAGGATGCTCTTCTTTCACGTCTCCAAGCTGCTGGATTCAGACAACTCTTCTCCTCACCAGAGAAATCAACATAAATCCTGATTTTATGAACTCAGACTTAATTTGGAGACTTTTCTCTTGGATGAAGGTCGTTATCGTTAGTTTGCCTTTTAAAAATATAATGCTGCGCTGTAGTTGCCTTTCTTCTTCAAGGAGAGCTCAGACTTAATAAACATGAACATTCTGAGCTGCAGAACAAGGTTTTAAACATGATGGTATGTGACTTTAATGAGATCATCTGGGAGCAGCGGATCAATTATCTTGGTCAAAGCAGAAGAGTGAATAATATCAGAGAAATGGTGGCCGCACCAGTCGGCCCATGTTTACCTGACACTAAAGCTCTTTGTGCTTTGCACGGATGCACAGAATGCTGCTGAGAAAACACATCTACTGCTGCAAATGTTAAGCAGACAATCGTCAAGCTCCAAACTTTAATTTCATTCTCAGCTGTAAAAACCATCAGCAGATTGTAATGGTGAAAGATAAGGAGGAGTCAGATGTAATGGTGGAGACTTTGTCATTTCTGCAGTTTAATAGTCGTGAAATGACTACGATCTCTGCATGCGCTTGCTTTCTGCACGCACTCAAGGAACGACACAAAACAGCAAACGCTCCTTATATGCTGTAGATAAATAAGGCCGTGACAATATCAGCAGCAGATCAGGAGTGAAAGGGAATTACTTTGGCAAAAGCAGACGGAAAATGTGTTCAAAAGCAAATCAAAGACAGAAGCTCTCTCAGGCTGCACCCCAGATAATCCATTATCTCTGGAGATGTGAGACCAAGAGAGTGGGGATAGAAGCTGGATCCCCGTCAGTGGAAAGATGCAAATTTCAACCCATTTGCAGTTTGCAGGGTGTCTCTGTGCTTGGCTAACTTTAAATGAAGCTGTTTGTCTTCCTAAATGAATACTCCCCTCACCAATCACTCTATTTGCCTGAACCTCTGGTCCCCCCCCCTCCTCCTCCTCCTCTCCGTTGCATCACGCCCGTGTCATCATCCGCCTGTCTCTGCATCAATGAGGCTTGTCTGCTGGCCCTTGCTTCACACCACTTTGTCATCAAAGTTCTGGGTAAAACGCCGACTTTCTGGAGGAATCATAAACTTTATGGCTACAGTGTGTTCAGCCACCCTCTGAATGTCAGACACAAAAAGTTAGCTTTATTACTCAAAGAGGAATTAGCCTCTCCCTGGTTTCCTCTCCATGCCCTCGCATTCATGATGGAGGAGCAGAAATATCTCGGTGCTCACCTGAAACCGTCTCTAAGAACGGACGGAGCAGACGGGACTTTTTACACCATTAGTGTTTGTAGCAAAATGCTGCAGATCTTCTACAAATCTGCCATCATCTGTTGGTGCAGCAGCATCAGAACCAGCAGCTTTAAAATCCTCAACAGGCTGGTTCGGTTCTGGGGAATCCTCCAGAACCTCTGGAGATGACTGTGTAAAGAAAGATTCTTCATAGAATGAGGAACATCACAGAATTAATCCCTTTAGGATTAATAAAAGATTTACGAATTTGAAGTGAACTGAATCTGAGTAAACAATAAAAAGAACCCCTGTTTAGGTGTCTGGTTTGTTAACCACCATTTTTAAAGGAATATTATGATTTTTGATGTTAAGAATCAAGAATCTGTGATTGTCACCATGTTTTACCATGGTGACATTAAATTTGAGACAGACAGCAGCATGGGATGTACATAAATTACATGACACCAACATAACTTAGTATTTAGTCCCTCCTTCATCAATCTCCAGTAATGAGGCACTTTTTGTGCAGTGATCTTGAGACTTAATTTACAGAAATGTAAAATGCACACTCTTATTTCTGAGAATAAGAGTGTGTAAATAGGCAACAGCAGCGGTGTGACTGTAACATGATGTACCTCAGGCTTCCAGCAGGGGGCGATAGCCCTCACCGCTCTGGAAAGAAGCTGTTTCTGAGTTTATTAGTTCTGGATTAGATGTTTCTGTAGCGTTTACCTGATGTAAGAGGTGCAACATGTTTTAATATGTCAAGGATAGTTTTTAGAGGCGGTTATGGGAATATTATTCTGAAGTCACTTTGGCCTCACGCCACTCGGACATGTGAGCACGGACCCGCTGATGGCAAGACAAAATGCTGCGTAGCTACTGAGCAGGATGACGATTGTCTAGGACTGTCTTTGTTTTGTCTCAGGCCGAGGCCACTGTGGAGTATTAGGGAGAGCCGAAAGCGAGGAGGACCAGAGACAGGCAGACGCAGACTGCAGCGGGACCGTAGGATGTGTTTACTTTCCATCTATGTGATCTCTGCTCTGTTTCTCAATAAAAGTGCTGGAACTTCATCACTCACTTCAGGAAGTCAGTTATTATTGTTTAGATTTCCGACCACAAGGCCAAAGCTCACAGTTAGTCACTTCACCCCTGTATGAACCGTTGAATCCTCCTCATATTTGAATTAAATAGTCATTTACAGAGATCCTGATGTTTGGTGTCATTAACCATTCATTTCCATAAGCAGAAGGTTCTGGTTCTGATTGGGTTATGTGTTAATTTGTAGTTCCTATTTTATTCTGGGGACCCAGTCTCTCTCTCTTGCTCTGTGTTCCAGCTACTTCCTGCTTTCCCAGAAACACTTTTTCCTTTTACCCTTGGACTTTATTACTTTGGTTGTTTAGATTATTTTATGTTGGTTTCAACTGTATTTTAGCTGATCATACTGTAATTTCTGCACTCTCTCTCTCATAAAATGATTGGCTAAATGATGAAGCTGACAGGACGGTAAGAACAGAGGAGAGTAAGCTAAAATTATTATTGATAATCTGTGTTATTATTGCTATTTTAAGCAATGAATTAACAGTTATATATCTTGCTAATGTCATGCAGAGCCTATCTTGGCTCCCCTCTGAGGCTGTTGGCTTCAGCTTCCAGGAAAAAACCCAATCCATGTCCAAACTGAAGATGCTCAGAGCGTGTTTGATCCTAACAGCTCTTCCCAGAACTCAAATTAAAAGATGAAGGCATTGCATTTCAACTCCTACCCAGAAATCCTCCAGCCAGAAGTGACTGTTGTTGGAGGAGAGGCCAGGGCCAAAGACAAGACCCGTGAAATTCTAGAAGAAAAAAAGAAATGCGCGTCTATTTAATAATGTATTTATTTAGACTTCTAAAAGTCTACTGGGAGCCAAAGATGTTTTGAAGTTTAGGATTTATTGCACTTCCATGGGACTGTGACCACAACCATGTTTTATGTTCAGTGTATAAAGGAAATGCTGAAGAGAGCAGCAGGCTGAAGGCAGACATCATGAAAACCAGCATCAGCATGGAGAACTTCACAGAACTGAAGCTCAGAACTAAACAGGCCAACAGCAGACATTAGTCTAACTCTCTAACCCTCAATGTTTACATGTATTTACTGACAGTCAGGCTTTAGAAAACTGGCCTCTGGGCTCCTGATTAGAAGAAACCCGGTTCAGCCTCATTCCTGTGAGCAGGAAGCAGGGCAGGCCGTGTCTCTCAGTAGGTCTGTAATCCTCCACCTGCTGTTTCTCGGTGTTCCTTCAAACTAAACTCCCTTCCTGACTTTGACGAACCACTTTGTACTCCATTACGTGGTGTTATTGTGCAGCTTAACTCAACTACCTGTCTCTAAAGTTGTGGATAAAAGAGCAGCTGAGTGGCGTGGGAGGAGCTTAGCGCTGTCGCAGCTCCAGGCCAAAAGTTTCCTTCACAGCCCAGAGTCTAAAGCAGGTAAACGTTTCTAGAAATAAATGTATTTGTCCTTGATTTGAGCAGATAAATAAGATGGTCTGCCAATCTTTGCACTTAAAACACTAACAACTCATCTCCATCTTAATTCAAGCTAAGTATAGCTAATTATCTTATTTTAGGGGCCGAAATACTCTCACTGGTAGATCTTATTTATCTGCTCAAATTAAGAACAAATGCACTAATTTCAAGACCATTTTATTTTAATTCCCTTTTTGCTGTGCACTTTGTTCATTGTTTGCTGCCTTGTTGTTCTGCTTGGATCTCTGTATTTATTTTTGATGTTTTCATTTTATGAGAGATTAAAATCTAAAATCAGAGCATGAGAAGACAGCAAGCAGGAACGTGATCAGGTCTTTAAACACGCAGGTGCTTCAAATCTTAAAACGGAGCAAATAGAAAAACCAGTTCAGAAGTCAATTAGCTGAAATAATTTACCTCACTTGTTAGATTCAGTTTACGATGAAATGAAATGTAAGAAGAACGACAGAGCAAGCAGCTGCCCGACGAAGGCTTTGTGTGATTGTTGCTTATCGGTTTAATAAAGAATGATTCATATTTTATCCAATCAGACAGACAGAAGGATGGAAAGCAACAATATCTATATTATCACTTAAAGCTTTTGCTGAACAAACTGTTAAACTTGAGCAGAGCACATCTCGACAAAATATTAAAAATATTATTATGAAAAGGAAGAAAAACATTGATGAAAGGGTTTCTCTGGCCATCAGGACAAAACCAACAACAAAGAAAAGACTGAAGGAGAGGAAGAGAAAAGAGGTGAGAAAACTGAATTAACATCAGCAGCGCATTGATGCTTTATTATTAATGTAAATTCATGACTATCATAACTCACGGTGGTACCATGGGGGTGACAATCCACTGTTACTGTCTCCATTTTAATAGTTATCATGCAGAAAGCATCAGCGAGATTTTCAGTCTCCAAGCATGTAGTTTTACTATTTCCCATAATATTTTAACTTGATTTACTTTTATTTATACATTTTCTTCTTCAAACTTCACTATTTTGCTTTTCCTTTTTGTGTTATTTAACTGTTGCAAATACTGTACATGAAGCCAAACTATGTTTATATGAAATGGAAAATGCTTTCTGCACAAGGGAGAAAATTAACATTATATTATTTTAACTGGAAGATGTAAAACTCCAGAGCTAAAATTAACTTTACACAAGTGAGGATCAATTTTGATAAATTGGTTTCAGACCAGAAATCACACTAATTAGAAAAAGAGATTAGCTTTAATTGTCTCCATCAAAGTAACTCTTCAATAATAAAAATGCCTGCGAGCTAGTTTACGCTGACAACTTTTCTGCAGCAGTGCAGGATCCGCACATGGGAAATTCTATTTGACAGATTAGAAACAATTATAGCACCAATCTCAGCTCAGTGGTAAATTAAAGATAATTAATTAAAGATTATTTAAATCTTCTGGCTTGCAACATTCCACAGCTTATCCAGCAAATGCAAGAGAAACGCTGCTGTAAACACTTAGACACAGTAGAACCATCATTGATTTAACGCATTTTATGTCTTAACCTCAACAGCACTGAGAAGTGGTCACATCCTGACAAATATAAGGTTATGCTATGTAAAAAATTACATCATGATTCATTTTTTTCTCCACATATAATCTAGCATTTATCCTGCTAAACTAAACTAATACTTTGCTGTAGCCTGTTTGGGTCCATGTTGCAACGCACAGTCAGGTCTGCAGGGAGGATCATCAGAAAAAGGCCAGCTAACATCTCTGCAGACGCCACACGTCCTGCACATCTTCACCTGTGTACACCTGTCTGATGAACCCTGCACACTCAGAGGACTCTGGTAAATAACACCATTACTGGCATCAGTCCAGTCGTCTTTAATTCAAATGGATATATTCACACTTCCAAAAAAACTATAATTATTATGTTTACCTTTTTTCGTATATATTGTACTTAAAATGTCTTCACTAAAAGCAAATGGAACCAAAGTCGATTTGGTTGTTGTATGAAGCAACTTGGTGATTAAAACGCGATTCTGGTCGAACTTGAAATAAAGTTGAGCTGATTTTATTGACATCTGCTTATTTGAACTCTTTAGTTTGCAGACATGTTTCAAAGGAGAAAACAGATTTTGTTGTCAGAGGCAAGTTTGAGACGAAGCAACACGGTGCATCACCAAAAGAACGCCATGCCTCTGGTGCATCAGGTCTGGGGTTACTTTTGTCAGATGAAAATATGAAAATATGAAAATATGCATCCAGATCAACAAATGAATGACTTTGAGTCAGAACAATTACAGCTGTGGGACGGCCAAGCTAAAGTCCAGTGCCAAATATAACAGATGTGTGGCGCCTCCTGAAGAGGGCTGTGATCCAGAGATGTTACCCAGTGAAGATCTGGAGCATTAGAGTCCAACCCAAGAAGCCAAATAAAAAGGTGCTTTAACAGACTTTTAGTTCCAGGCTGTGTTTATTTCTGCAACCAGGTTGTTCCACTTTTTAAAAAGAGATTTGTTCGTTTTTCGGTTTAATTGCTCAGGATAATTGTCGCATTTTGTAAGAAAACGTTCATAATGGTCATGGTGCCGTTTTCTACACGACAATAAGGAGGATGTTAAAAAACATGAGAGAGCGGTCATGAAAATAGTTTGTGTGAAATAAGTTGTGTGAAAGGTCCATTTAGTCTGATTATCTTGAAATAAAGAAGGAAAGGTATGAAAACTCAAAGGAATAAAAATCAGCAAAGCTGACAGATGATGAGCAGCGTTGGTCTAAAGCTCTAAGCTGAACTAACGGGTCAGATGATGATGCTTTTCTTTACAAATGCTGGTTTTGTTCTGATCGCTGAGCTACTGTTACTTCTTTCAGTTATTCATAGTATTTACTGAAGTTTGTGATTTGTTTTAAATGTAATACCACTTGGGTTTAACAGACTGCTGTTCTAACAGCTAATTCTGATGGATCTGTGCTGAGCTTGCTCTCACACTGTCCACTTTTGTCATTAAATTGTGTTCTTTGGTTGGGTTTGCTACTAATTCTTAGTAGTAGTAATAATCAGAAGCTTGTTTTAGCAGATAACTTAACTTGCTTAAATTACTGCATTCAAAATGAGCAGCAAAACTAAATCTGCTCATCCAAGAGGCAAGAGGGAATCTCTCAATACTCCTTTATTTGCTCTGTATGAAGCCCAGTTATGTTGTGTTACATAATGATAAATTATTATGGGGTTTCCTTGGTTTGTAATGTTGTTGTGAGGAGCTGGTTGAGGTAATTCAGCTGTTTACGGATAAATGTCGCTGTGAGTCTGACCGTACGGCTCCTTCCAGGACCAGGAGGTCAGAGAGAAGAAGATGAATTCAGCGTTCCCAAGTTTTATGACATTGATATTTAATCCTTTTATTTGTTTCAGTAACAGATTTTCTTACAGATCTTGGGAAATAGCTCACAAAATATGTTCAATGAGTCCCAAAGGGGTAGGCAGAAGCAAAAAGCTTTCCATATTAAAACATTAGTAACATGTAATACATAAACACATGGCTTATTTAAACTTCTTTCAGCTTTTTTAAACCTACCCCTTCTCAATCAGCAGTCCTTCCAAACATTCATGTTACAGTTAATAGAATTAAATTGAATTAAGTGGAAAAATAAACACATACATAAATCATTTATCAGGACACTGCATTTTTAAAGCCCATCTTCCTCCTTGTAGATTGTGAAAATCTTCAGTTTGCACTGATTTTTAAACTGCTTGGGCTCCACAATCAATCTGCTCCACAATTTCACTCCACAAACAGAGACACTAAAACGTTTTAAACGTTGTACGAGCCCCCCCCCCCCCCAACTTTATTCAAATCAAATTTCAGAATATTTCCAGGAAGTGAATTGTTTTTTGCTTTATACATGATTTGTGCATTCTAAAATGGGGCGACTGTGGCTTGATGGGTTGAGTAGTCGTCTGGCAACCAGAAGGGTGTGGGTTCGATTCCAGTTTCCCCTTGCTACATGTCGCTGTGCCCTTGGGCAAGGCACTTAACCCCAAGTTGCCTACCGAGCTGCGTCTCGGTGTATAAATGTGTGCGTGTTAGTGAGAGCGACTGGGTGAATGTGGCTATAGTGTACAGCGCTTTGGGTGGTCAGCATGACTGGAAAAGCACTATATAAGTTCAGTCCATTTACCATTTAAAAATGAACCAAGTCTGTGAATTTAAATGTTTTTCATTATAAGAATAAAACATTTGTGTGATCTCTGCAACCAGAATTATGAATTAATCTTATAGGTCTTTTCTGAAGTATGAATAGCGGTTGTATTGTGCATTTGTACGCATTACCCTAGACCTGAATATGGTAGAATCATTTATTTATGGAGTGATTTGTGGTCCAGAAGGTATTTTGTTTTGCTCCAGACGGATAAACTCCTTGAGAATTTGCTTTGCATCTGCTTTATATCAAACTTCTAGTTTATTTTATTGTCAATTATAACGCCAAGAAATTGGTTTTCATATCTATATCCATCCCATCTGTTTGTATTGGTACTTGTGTATTATTATTCAAGTGACCAAATAACATTAATCTTGTTTTACTTAAGTGTAATGTTCATTTGTTTCTGACAAACCCCATTTTTTAGTTTGTGCATTTCAGGAGTAATAAGTCACAGTAGTTCATCTAAATCCCGCACAGAATAGAAAATACTTTTGTCATCTGCAAATAACACTAATTTTATTACAATTGAAACATAGCATATGCCATTTATATATAGCATGAAAAGCTTTGGACCTAATACTCACACCTGGGGGACACCACAGGTAATGTCCCAGCATGACGATGAATATTCACCCATCTTCACAAACTGTTTTCTATTAATTAAATAACTTCTCACCCAGTGCAATACCAACCCCCTGATCCCATAACCTTCAAGTTTATCGAGTAATATGGGATGATTGATGGAGTCAGAAGCCTTTTTAAGATCTAGGAATATTCTGATTGGATGCTCCTCCATTGATTCTGTTAATGCCAGTGATGTTGAGCTGTTTGCTATAAATCCATATTTACCATCACAGATTAATTTATGTTCACTTATGAATTTGTCTAGTCTATTATTAAATAGCTTTTTCAGAATTTTGAAAAATGATGGGAGTAAAGAACCAGGTCTATAATTTATAAAGTGGTGTCTATCCCCAGTTTAATATAGTGTCACAACTTAAGCTATTTTTATTTAATCAGGAAATGTACCGGTTGGGTATGAAATCCCCTTAATTACTTTTTTTTTTATAACTGTCGTATTAATTAAATTTGAATCAGTAGACGTTTTACATTTAGATGTAATTACAAATTCTGTTATTTCTATTTCTTCTACAGGTATGAGGAACATTGAACCGGGATTTATTGCAATAAGATTATCATTTCATTCCTGAGATAACTAAGGAATCAGAAATTTCTTTTGCAAGATTCGATTCAATATTTACAAAATAAATTAGTAAAATGGTTAACAGCATCATTCATATCATCCCCATTTCAGTTATTATCAATACAATATTGAGTCAAATAAAAATAAAAGTCACCACAGATGAAAAATTTTTTGATTTGTTTTTCAAGAACCCTCAATACTAGAGCCTGGTGCTCTGTATATACAACCAATGAGTATTTTTTTTACTTAATTCTTCACATATTTCAACTGTTATACATTCTAATAAGTTGTCAGTCACAGTTGTCATAATTTGTACTATTTTATAATTAAAGTTTTTATGTACATACACAGCGACTCCTCCATTCTTGTTCTTTCTATTTATATATAGAATAAATTCACATCTACCGAGCTCAAAATCCATTCCTTTATCTGCATTGATCCAACTTTCTGATATTATTTTGAATGTTTTTTAAAATTGACGTAAGCATTCCTTTATATTACTGAAGCTTGCAGTCAGACTTCTGCTATTATAAACAACAAGTGATAATCTGCTGTCCATTTTTATGGCTCGGTTTTACTGTTCATCTGTATAATGGCAACAACTGTTGCTAATATTGGAGAAAGACATTGTCTGGGTCTATATCATGTAAATTATGGTCAGTGTATTGAAATGTTTTCAGGTTCAGTGTTTTATGATCAGTAATCCTTTGGTTGTTCCCTTGTTGTCTCCGGTCGATGAATTCCTTCAGATTGTGTCGTGGTGGTGTGTCGTGTACGAGTCTCCATATCTTACTAATCTTTTTAATCATTGCATGTGTCCAGTTCCGTGATGTTCCTTTAAATTTTACTTTTATTTATTTATTTTGTACTTTTGTTTGTAGCACTTTAAGAAATTCATAATGCGCTATAAATAAAATTCTTAATTATTATAAATGCTGTTATTATTTTTTATATTTATTATCATTATTACCTCCGTCTCCATTGCTTGGAACTCCAACTTTGTTTTACAGCCCTTCTCAAAGTGCCAGTAGCACGGTTCACTCATTTAAATGGGCGCACCAAATCGGTCTTGCATGTTTTATCCATTGTGGACACGACACCCACTTGCATGCACCAGTTTTATTTATTTATTAATTTTTGTCCACACATTTTAGCGCTCCTTATTTGGATTCTTTGAAGATCAGGCCCTTAGGACAAGGGATGGTTCTGTGGATTGGGGCCTTGTCAGTGATGTCTGCACAGATTCGGTCCATCGTAGAGAGCCGAGTCAAGCAGCAAAGCTCTCAATAGACGCCTCTGGCAAACGGATATGGATTGTGACAGAAAGCTCCAGATCCTGGATACAAGCAGATGATAAGCTTCCTCCTTAGGGTGGTCGGGGGGAATAGAGAGGAGGAGTTCTGTCACCTGAACGGCGTTCGTCCACAACCAAACAAGTCAGTGGAGGAGGTAAGGGCATCTGAACAGGATGTCTCCTGGGAACCCTCGTTAGCAGGTTTCCTAAACACGGACCTGGGTCTGACCCAGGAGGAGACCCTGGGTCAGATCCAGAACCAACTGGGGGGATAGCAGAGTGTCACTGTGAGGAGGATTGGATAATAATCGATTAAATCTATTCATATACATCATGTGTTTTATTCCTCTCCAAATCAGAGATATCGAGGACATTCTGAACAGAAATCAGCACCTACAGCTTTGCACTCTTGCTCTAGCTTTGCACCTCCACCTTCGGTTAAAACCACTCTTTTATTTTCCTTCAGCCCAAGATGAGAGAAGCAAGCAGAGTGATTGACTCCTGAGGCTGTCAGGACTAATCCACAGCTACAAGCAACAAACACTGTTTTCATTCCTATTCTCTTTTTTTCTCTGCTTTCTCCTCAAATCTTTCCATCGAACCCCCAAACGCTCTTTTTCTCCCAACACTTGAGCTTTAGGCTAATACTTTCTTTCTCTCTGACAGCCACTTTCTGCTGTTATCTGGGGTTCTCTGTCTCCAAGGTGACTTTTTCTCCTCACTCCTGCAGAAGAGGAATGAGCAGCAGGGTTGTAACCTGCAGCACTTTAAAGGTGACCAGTGTCTTCGCCTGCAACGCATGATGAGTAGAAAATCCACAATCTGTTTGCACTTAGGTTTTCCTCTAGAGGGAAAAGTTTGGTTGTAACAAAGTTTTAGACGCAGCAGTGAGACCAGGAAGCACAAGTTCAAAGGAGAAAAATTACACCCACTTCTATTTCCATTTCTTACAAAGTCACACATCTGATCACATCCTCTAGCAGGTGCACCGGCCTCCAGTGAATTCACCTGATAAAAATATGTTCAACTCGTGAAACTTGCCAAGAAGAAAGCTAAAACAACACCACTGGTGTAAGCCAACATTTCTTGAACTAATTAGAGTAGGTAGGTACACAGAAGGTACACCTGGTCTGACGTTCTGTTAGCTGTGACATCATCAGGGGAGGCAGATCATCCTCTATTACCATCTACCATAGAAAGTGCTCCTGGGTCAATGTGAGCTTCTGTGCTTTATGTCTCTCTGCTCTGTCTTCTCTACCATAGAAAGTACTCCTGAGTCAATGTGAGCTTCTGAGCTTTCTGTGTCTCTGCTCTGTCTTCTCTACCATAGAAAGTACTCCTGGGTCAATGTGAGCTTCTGAGCTTTCTGTGTCTCTGCTCTGTCTTCTCTAACATAGAAAGTACTCCTGGGTCAATGTGAGCTTCTGAGCTTTCTGTGTCTCTGCTCTGTCTTCTCTACCATAGAAAGTACTCCTGGGTCAATGTGAGCTTCTGAGCTTTCTGTGTCTCTGCTCTGTCTTCTCTAAGCCCCAGTGGGTGGAGGCAGATGAGCGTTCACACTGAGCCTGGTTCTGGTTCTGCTGGAGGTTCTCCTCCCTGTTAAAGGGGAGTTTTCCTCTCCACTGTCGCTTCATGCATGCTCAGTATGAGGGATTGCTGCAAAGCCATCAACAATGCAGACGACTGTCCACTGTGGCTCTACGCTCTTTCAGGAGGAGTGAATGCTGCTTGGAGAGACTTGATGCAACCTGCTGGGTTTCCTTAGAGAGGAAACTTTCTCACCAACCTGGAGGATCTGATGGAGTCTGACTTTGGAAAGAGACTTTAGATGATGTGATGTTAATTGGTGCTATATAACATTGAATTGAAAATTTAACTGAATTAGAATAACATAACGGCAGAGCTTTGGATGATGTACTTGGCTAAAAATATTCTGCGTGCAACAATCATAGTTTTCATCAGTAATTGAAAACAGAGGATGAATAAAATACAGTCTGCTCACAAGTCATAAAAAACATTAAGCATGTGAGACTGTTTCCTGTTTTGAAGTTGCCATGAAAGTATAAGTCTTGCTTGTGACATCATCCAGAGAAGACGGCTCACCCGCTACTTCCATCTAATGTAGAACAGATTACTAGATCAATGTGTGCTTCTGTGCTTTTTTGTTTCTCTTGTTGTGTCTCTGTTCTGTCTTCTGTAACCCCAGTCGGTCGAGGCAGATGACCGTTCATACTGAGCCCGGTTCTGCCGGAGGTTTTTCCTTCCCGTTAATGGGTGGTTTTTCTTCCCACTGTCGCTTCATGCTTGCTCAGTATGAGGGATTGCAGCAAAGCCATGTACAATGCAGACGACTCTTCCTGTGGCTCTACGGTTCCCCAGGAGTGAATGCTGCTTGTCGGGACTTTGATGCAATCAACTGGTTTCCTTATATAGGACATTTTTGACCAATCTGTATAATCTGACCCAATCTGTATAATATGATTGAACTTGACTTTGTAAAGTGCCTCGAGATGACATGTTTCATGATTTGGCGCTATATAAATAAAATTGAAAAATTGAATTGCTGTAAAAGTATACCTCCAACTGTTTTACAAATCAGGATCTAACTTTACACATCTATATTTACACATTTAGCATAGGTGTAGCTGACATTGACAAGCCTAACACATCCACAGATTCTACTTCACACTAACAATGGCTGTTAGGAAGAATATATATATATCAAGGGGGAGAGGGTAGTACAGGAGTCTAGGTGTCTCACATGCAAAATGGGTCAACAATTCGGCCAAATTCAAAAACTAGACATATATAGCACAAAGTATTTCCTTGCCAATTCCAAATATTAGAAAACAGGTGTTCTAATCATTTTAATGGCCAAATGTGTATGAAATCAAGCACCAGGCATGCAGACTGTTTCTACAAACATTTGCGAGATAATGGGTCTCTCTCAGGAGCTCAGATATATCCTTGTCCTGGGTCTTTCTGCATGTTCTCCCTGTGCATGTCCGGGTACTCCTGCTTCCTCCAAAAAACACGACTGTTAGGTTAATTGGCCTCTCTAAATTCTCCTTAGGTGTGTGACCTGTCCAGGTGAACCCCGCCTCTCAGCCATTGACAGCTGGAGATAGACCCCAGCACCCCTCAGGACCCCAGCAGGGACCAGCCTGTAGGAAAATGGATGAATGGAACCTTTATTCTGACCAATTCTACTGAAAGTCAAAATGTGACAAATCTGTCTGAGGGAAAAATGTCTAGCATAAAACGGAGGAAGAACATGTTTTCATGAGATTTTATGAAGCACTTTTTGATTCAAGCCTTTTTTAGGTACAATTGAGCCTGAAATAAAGTCCAGCTTTTGAGGAATTTTTAACACTTTTGTTAATTTCCATCTGTTTTTTTTTTTTTGCCAAATCTGTAGTTAACAGAGAGGTTGAAAAGGATCAAAATCATCTTATTCTACAAAGGTGTCAGTCAGGACGAGGATTTAAAGAAATCCAGCAGCTTTATGGTTTGGAGCATGGCAGTGAAGACAGAAATCATCAATAACATCGTTTATCAGGTCACTACATCCTGCAGTGACCTCTACAGTACTTTAAAAAAACAAAGTCCTGTACAGGTATATGAGAACTAAAGGGAATATATAAATAATAAAAAATAGCAATAAGCAATAAAATAGAAGGTTGATAGTATAAGCAATAAAATCAGCCATAAAAGACAGAGAAGAGACGAAGGCTGGCCCTGTGGTCGTGCTCCCTGTAAGAAGAAGCATCTTCAAAAAGATGAGTTCTTAAAATAGATTTAAAATAATTTAAAGATTGAGCAGAGCTCACAGAAAGAGGACGACTGTTTCACATCCTGGAAGCTGCTGCTGAAAAGCCCTTTCTCCCCCGGTCACTAGCCAAGTCCTGGGAGGGAACAACTAAGGGGTCTGGACATCTGGGGATGATGGGGATGTCTGGCTGTAAAAGTAGTAAGTAAAGAACGTATGGGAGAGCAGGGAGGTTAGAAAAACTGAATGTTTCTCTATAATCTGATAAAAGGATGAGACAGAAGTTGGCCAGAGCTTCAGCGGACGAGCAGACAGTAAAACTGAAGGAGCTGCAGAAACTTGCTGCTAAGGATCTTGGGTAATCCCACCTGTTCTTCGTAAGTTTAGACAAAGATGTAATTTCACCTTTTAGCCAATTTTTAAATGCACTTTATTTTATTGTTGACACTTATTGCACATTATCTCTGAATATCTAAATGTATATCTCTGTAAATGAAGCCACAATAAGCACCTTATTACCTCATTTTTTGTCATCTGTGACTCATGAAGCACAACTAGTCATACAAACTTTTGAATCCTTGTCTTTTAATTTTTTTTTAATCTTTTGAATGCTATAACGAGAGAAAAAACTTACACAGTGACAATAATGAATCTTTGAACTTTGATCTTATTGCACCTTATCTTTTAATGACTAAAATTTTCTAACTTTTGAATACTGCATTGATTTGAAGACAAATTGCACTTTACATGTAAAATTACTGTTTTATTTAAAGCTTTTCTGTAGGTTGTGCTGTTGACCTCTTGTCCTGGTCACCTTTGTAAAAGAGACATTGGTCTGAATGTTTTTTGTTTTACCTGGTTAAATAAAGGTTAATTTATTATTATTATTATTATTGTTACAAGACAGAAATAAAACACCAAGGTCTAGCTGAGATTTCTCCAAATGTTTTTGTTGAATGCATTTGGTCAGTTAATGCCAAACTTGAAAATAGAAACTGAACCTCGCCCAAAGAGCCCCACGGTAGCGGCCTGTCTGGCCTAAACGCAGCTTCAAAAACCAGTCAGGTTTGCTTTTCAGGACGACAGAGACTCCTCACATTCATCCAAATCAACAAAAGATTGACTGTATCAGAAAATATAAGTTCTGGATCAGTCTGCTCAGGTTCCAAAAACTGTGAAAAACTGTTTGGAGCCTCTGGAAAAAGGTCTGCCCCCACGATCTGAAAGATACGGAAATCATTGCTAGACTGAGTGACGACAACATGGCCATTAATAAACATTAATAATCATTAATTAACATTAAGGTTTTAGCTTGAAGCGTCTTGTCCTTGCTTTGGTCTGTTGCTTCATTATGTTTTTAATAATTCATCCAAGTTTTGACTCGCTTTGGTTTTAGCTGTTGTTTTAATGCTGTCTGCTCACCCTGCTTTGCTGTTTAAACAGCTCCAGGTGTTGGTCAAACAAGGTGTAAAAGGGATTTTATTGCTTTTTAGTCATTTTACTTTGTATTAACTGTTTTCTTAGCACTATACTTTGAATCTCCATCTCTGTCTCTACAAAGTTCACCAGGCAGGACCAATTCCCTGTGCTGATTCTAGCCACGATATAAAGTTTATCCCTTAAGAGAACAACATTTATAAAATGTACCAAGAGAAAAAAGTGAACAGAAAACACTATCTCAGAGATAATAGAAGAAAAATATCTCAAATCATTATTGGAAACACAATTTACACCCCTTGCAGCTAAAGTTTCAGAGTGTATATTTTCTTGGCTAAACACTAAAACTTCATCTGGATTTTTGTGCTTCTTTGTTTTTTTTTTGTTGTTTTCTTTTTGTCGAAGGAGATTTTTACAACGAATAGTAATTGATTTATGCACCCTTCATTTCATAAGGGTAAATGTATTTGTTTCTGGGAGAGATTAGGCGTCCTCTCACTGTAATGCTGGAGAAAATAGCATCCTCTCTGCTGTTGATTCTTTCACTCCCTCTCTATCTGTTTTGCTGCTGTTTTAGTCCCAGACCCATTTAAAAAGCCCCACTGATAACCCGCTTCCCACTGTCCCATCACTCATCACCTCTCCTCGGGGCTTCAGCAAATACTATCACATGACACCTTGCTAATCTGATTGGCTGATCAGACCTGTAAATGAAACCAGCCAGAGCCAATTACAATAGGCACAAGTCATTAAAAGAGATGACTTCAGGGAGAGACGTGGTGCTGGGGACAGGTGCATCGCTTCTAGTCTGGCAAATTGCTTTCAGAATAGAGTTTAGGTTATCAGTTGCCAGCTATTACACCAAGTGATTGGAGAAAAGCTGGGAGCTAGAGCTCCATCCTGCAGTGGCCCGATGCTGAAAGCTGGCTTTGTTACGATCAAACAGTAAAACTGCCTTTCTGGAGGTTTTCTGGTGCATCCTCTCCAACCAAAGCTTCTTTATAGAAATGACTTTGAAATGTTTATGTGTATGCATTTGGCAGATGCTTTTACCCAAAGTGAGTGTAAATGAGGATTTAACAAGCAGCTATGATCAAAGCTGACAACAAGCTACCTAGAAGGAAGACGACTAGACAGGTTCTGTCAGAGGAGACGGTCTGGAAATAGAGAGCAGCCTTTACAGGAAGTGCAGAAACAGATGGTGTAGTAGATGGATTAGAGAAGTATAACTAAGGTGTTTGGGTAGGAGATGCTTTCTGAAGAACTCTGCCTTCAACAATCTCTCGCAGACAGACAGACAGACAGACAGACAGGCAGACAGACAGATAGGGACCCCCTGTTCTGGTGGCGCTTGGCAGGTCATTGAACCATCATGGAACGACACATGAAACGAGTCTGGATTGTCTTGAGTTTAGTGTAGGCACTGCTTGGAAACAATCCTTTGACAATCGAAGTAACCAAGTGGTGACATAAGCTTTCCTTCCATTTCAAACATGCCTTTGGGCAACATCAGTGAATTTGATGCAGGTGGATGAGGGTCGTCTGTATTGTTGATGGCTTTGGAGCAGTCCACTGTAGCTCTACGCTCTTTCAGGAGGAGTGAATGCTGCTTGGAGAGACTTGATGCAACCTGCTGGGTTTCCTTAGAGAGGAACAACTACAACGTTTGGGACCAATCTGTATAATCTGATTGAATTTGACTTTAGAAAGAGCCTTGAGATGACATGTTTAATGAATTGGCGCTATATAAATACAATTTAATTGAATTGAAAGATATAACATAGATTTTAGTCAAAAGATTTTCTGTTGTTTCTGACATAGAACATAGATAAAACTAAATCCTATCTAGATTATTGTAGTGATTTCTCCTCAACCTCTACTTTTGGTCTTAATGCAGCCAAGGAGGCAAGTATTTCCCACTAATGCCCATTAAGGCATGTTCTAAACATACAAATGCTGGTATTTTGCTACTTAGCATACTCAATATGTATACCTATTCTATGAATTAAGAACAGACTTCACATAACAAGACCTCTTCTTGACAGCAAAATTAATAAATAATTTTCATTCTAAAGAATTAATGTATCTACAGTTATATATAATTGTTGATAAAATCACAGTTTAGAGTTTAAATCAAGATAGAAACTTTAAAGCTCTGTAAAGAAGACCTCAAACTCTCTGTATAGCACACGCCTACCTCTACAAATACACACATGGTGCTTTAAGCCCATCGTTAGTAACTAAGCGTCTGACGTATTTCTATTTCATGTTTTGTAGATAAACTGAGAGCCAGTCTCCATCAGCCATGTTTGCTTAATTCCATCATCTGACTTCCTCTTTCATTACATCCAGCCGTCCCCATCAGCGCAGCCTACTCGTCTCATCTCATTTGGATCCCTGTCCTTAAAACCTCATACAGATCTTGATGGAGATGTGCTGGGTGAGGAGGCATGAGGTGCTGTTTTGATTTCATCACATCCAAAAACTCAGCCTCAGCACAACAAGCTGCACCAGTGTTTTATATAACAAGTATCCTAGTAGCACTACGCTCCAACACAAGTTCTCTGGCTGAGTGGGCAGAGGCATATTTGTTTAGGGGTGCCAGGCACAGTGCTAACTTCTCATCCGTGGATGAATCAGTATTCCAAGGACACATGAGAGGCAAGAGCTGATAAAAGCCAACAACAAAGAGAGAGAGTCATTTCTTCCCTGGTGAATCTAAACAAAGATATCCTTTAATCAAAAACGCAACCTGAGCCTGTTTACAAGGTGGTGACTTCCCCCAGAGAATCTGCTATAAGACATGAACGACAGAGAGAGTCACACAGGGAAGAGAAAGACAGACAGACGTGGGGGAGTCAGAACAAAAGCACTAAAATCCGAAAGAAACAATGAGTGTTTGGGGTTAATGAGGCGGTGTGGAAAGACGGAGGAGCAACAGAAAGGAAAACTGCACCGAGCGTTGATCTTCTCTGAGCACATCCATTGCCCTGCCATCACCTTGGGTCAATATGTCTAGATTTCCCACACTGCACTATTCCCTCTGTCTGGCATCACCTTTGCCTACTGCAGCACAGGGTCATAATTGATTGGCCAGGCAGGAACACGTTTCAGCAATGTAGTTGACCTTCTTCCCTCCGCAGCCGTCTCCATAAAGGGATTGACGAGAGAGAGAGAGAGAGAGAGAGAGAGAGAGAGAGAGAGAGAGAGAGAGAGAGTTATATAGATGGATGGAGAGTCAGAAAACAAGGACGGGATGAATAAACGCCTCCGTAATTCATACAGCCCTGTTTTTGACAAATAGTGCCTTGTAAAGCCCCCCCCCCAGCATTAACCCAACACACAAATACAGCAATCCCCAGTACCCCCCCCCCCAACCCACAAAGAATATCACTTCCTGTCAGTTTTTTAATTTTCACTTCTTCCTTGTCTCTTAAACCTGTCTCTTGCCCCCGTACACCACCCACCCCCTCCTTTTTTTATTTTTCTCTCCTTGACAATGAGTCCCTGTGTTGCTATATTTACCATTTTACTGGACCCTGTCTACTTTTTGGCTCTCCTGCTTGGAGCATAATGAGAGGTTTTTAAAGCTACAGTAGCCGCTCATGTTTTTTTTGCTGCACACCAATATTTGCAGTACCTTGCAAACACTGACAGAAGAACAAAAGGAGTCCACAGCTGTGAAATGGAAGAGAAATGATTCATGGTTTTCAAATATGTTTACAAAAGACCTGAACATCAAATCAAATCAGTTTATTTATATAGTGCTAAGTTACAACAGATGTCATCCCAGAACACTTTAAAGAGCCAATTCAATAAAATCCTTCAGACAGCTTGGTAAAATGTTTTCTATCTAAGGAAACCAGCAGACTGCATCAACTTGCAGCATCCACAGCAGATAGTTGCTGGTTTGTGTCGTTGGCTTTGCAGCAATCCCTCATAGTGAGCATGCATGAAGCGACAGTGGAGAGGAAAACTCCCCTTTAACAGGGAGGAGAACCTCCAGCAGAACCAGAACCAGGCTCAGTGTGAACGCTCATCTGCCTCCACCCACTGGGGCTTAGAGAAGACAGAGCAGAGACACAGAAAGCACAGAAGCTCACATTGACCCAGGAGTACTTTCTATGTTAGAGAAGACAGAGCAGAGACACAGAAAGCTCAGAAGCTCACATTGACCCAGGAGTACTTTCTATGTTAGAGAAGACAGAGCAGAGACACAGAAAGCTCAGAAGCTCACATTGACCCAGGAGTACTTTCTATGTTAGAGAAGACAGAGCAGAGACACAGAAAGCACAGAAGCTCACATTGACCCAGGAGTACTTTCTATGTTAGATGGTAATAGAGGATGATCTGCCTCGACCCACTGGGGCTTAGAGAAGACAATGAAAGAATGGTGCACACTGTTCTGATTAGTAAGTGGAGTCTACTTGTTTATCATTTAAAGGGTATCTCACCCCTAAATCAACTTTCTTTGCAATAAAACTGTTAAATGGCCATTATTTTTACACAGTGCATATTTGTTGAAATCCTGCTTTTGTGTCTGAAATCCGTATTGCTATTGGTTCTAAGGTTTTTGTGATGTCATTTGGAGAAAATGACATCAGTAGCTCTGCAACTGTTGGGTATAGAAGCAGCTCCATGTAAAAAGAAAAAAAAACAGTAATGAGCAGCTTTGTCTTGAATCTCCAAAGCGAGCACTGTTGCACTTTCAGACCCTCTAGCAACTTTTTTTCTTATTTAAAAATGTGACTAGCAACAAATGTAGCGACTTTTTTATGTGTTATTGGTGACTTTAAGTAAAAGCACCAGTTGTTCTACAATTACTCTCCTGAGGCAGCAGCGAGTCCTGCCATGAGCCTCTTCCTTTTCCCTGAGCGCTGTCTCACAGGCAGACAGCTGCTGCCTTGTCCTGAAACCCGCCTGCAGTCAGAGCAAAGAGAGCAGTGAGGAGACCGACCATGCTCCGTGTCCACGTTGCAAATTAATTGTGAGGAGCAAAGCTGCCGGTGATCCCGCCCTGGATTACAAGGTAGAAAATAAATATGATAATATATAACTGGACCAATGCTGTCCTCCACTGCCTCAGCAGCACCGGCTTCAGGCCTTGCTGAGTCCATGATGGAAATAGAATCTACTTCTTTGTAATTTAATATCCAAATAAATCCGGCTGTCTATTGCACAAAATCACACACACACAAAAATATGGCTGTAATGTAAAAATATGTGAAAAATGTCAAGGGGTTTGAGGTTCCTTTCTGCCCAGAATGCTCCGCCATTATCCCGGTCTCCAAGAATCAGGGTTAAATGACTACAGATCTGACGTTTGCGGTCATGAAATCCTTTGAACGATTGGTGTCGCCCCCTCCGTAAAAAACAAAACAAAAAGAAAACATTCTGTTTATAAATGTATACCAAATGTCTGAACTCGGAGCGCTGTAACCAAAATCAGATTCCTGAATGTGCACAATTACGAGCAAATGTGATTGTCAAAGCCACGATTCCCATAAAACATTCATATATCCAAAAACACGCATATATCCAACAACGATTCACAAATAAGGAAATCTGAGATTTGATTACTTTCTCACATATTAAAAAGCCAAAGTCCAGTTTCTGTAATAATTGGAAGTTGTCTCCAACTGTCTGTCCTGTTTTATTTTCATTTGTTGTCCTCCATCTTGGCTTGATTATTTTTAATCACAGTGTTGTGGCATAACGGACACTTTCAGTGAAACCCAACTATCTGGGTTGGCCTGACTCTGGAAAATGACTCAGTCAATTTAAGCAGTGAACCAGCAGAAGCCCTCAGACCTAAAGACACGTGGATAAACAGAAAAAGTCCTTACATGCTCTGCGTGTGAGCACAACCACACAGCTCACTACTGACAGCCAGGTACCGGTCTTCATCTCTCCTCCAACCGATGATGAGGCTGTAATGTGGAACTTCCACGAGAGGCAGACACATAAACAAAGACGCCCTTCGCTCTCTTCCATTCGCGTCCAATTTGAGCACCATTGAGCTTTTGTTTTCTGACCCATTAGTATTCAGCAGCTATACTTTGTGCTTTTGAATCAAAGCAGAGCAGATGATGTGACTATGATGAACACTGGGACTTATTACAGTGTTCAGTCATACTGACTCACCGTGTGGGGGTTGTTTCACTAAAAAAAAACCACAAACACATCCCTACTCCTGAGCTGATGTGAAGGTCTCTCCTCTCTGCTTCCATGAGCTCAAGGCAAACACCGCTCTGTTGTTTTGTGCATACCTTCAGAGCTTTAATAGCAGGTTTGGTGGCAGCAGACACTGAGGATAATGTGAATGTGTATTTCAGACAACTGGGGTCTTGATAATGTATTCATGTCTCCAAATGACAAATGGCTCCCACCAGAAGGCGGTTTAACATTTAAATGAGAAGCTGGAGAAAACATAGAGGAAAAACACCCAGCAGTTTGTGGATACACAGGAGCCGGCCAGGGAGCAACAAAGATATTAAACCCCAATATGAGCAAACAATTTCTATCCAGCCGAACACAAACACACAGGCCGTCCAAGCAAAGATACAAAAACCGATTTAAAGGATGGTGAAGGGGGTGAGAGATGGGACCAGCTGGTGTCCCAGCAGGGAATCAGACAGCAGTAGAGAATTTCTGGCATGCCAGAGCTACTGATGAGAGTTTATAAAAACAGCTCATCAGGCCCTGGGCTCAGGTTGGAGCCGTTTCCCTGCAAACAATCCAGTGCTGATTCGCTGGCCGGCCAGGTCCTGCTGCTGAGGCACGACTTGTGTGCGGCTTATCAGTCATTAACTCAGAAACACAAACACTTTATGGGTGGAGGCACACACTGCGAGCAAATACAGATGGATGAAGGGCTTTCAGACCCACAACATACACTAAATAAACAGATTCACACACATGCACCGCCGTTTAGTTTTAAGGGCACAGCCACATTGTCCTCACAGTTTATCTAAAAAAGCCACATAAACTCTAAATAAACAATTTAAAGTAGTTAAAATCTTATTTCCTGCTTGTATATCTTTTTATCTACACAACAAACAGTGAAATCTAAACGAGGCGAATTGGCCGTGGCTAACAACCCAGTCTCTGAAAAATGTGTGATAGCCATGTTGGTCCACAGGGGAACCGTAACAGAAAATAAAAGCAAAAAGTATTTGCTGACCCATCCAACTATTGGACATCAGGTGTTCTAATCACTTTCGTGGTGACAGGTATATAAAATAATTCACCAGGGAGGCAGACTGTTTCTGTTGTTTGTGAAAGAATTGGTCACTCACAGTAGCTCAGATAACTTTTGATCAACTTTGGTTTTTCTGTAGGTTGCCACTTGTAAAATGTCCTCACCCCTAAACATTCCAGTCAACAGTCACTGGTATGATATATATTATATTTCATCCACCTTAACTTCGTACTTCTCACTATTAATGGCATTAAAAGGTATATAATTAGAAATTATATTAAAATCTTGCATTTGTTCTTTCTCCCCCCCGGAGTTTGGTTTGGTCACTGAGTCTTAGTAGAAAGTACTTTTCTGCTTCAGTACACCAACATGGTCTAGACAATTGTGTGCTCCCATTTTTGTGGGAACAGTTTGGAAAAGGTCTGTACCTGTTTCATTATGACTGAGCATCAGTGCACAAACAACACCTTAGGGATGCGTTGTTAGACTTTAAACCTTGTTGTTGTTGTTGTTGTGTCCCTGTCCAACATCAGTGTCCGACCTCACAAATGTATTTCTGGAAAGATGTTGAAGTTCTCATAAACAGATTTCTAAACCTTGTGGAAAGAAGTCTCAGAAGAGTTGAAGCTGTTATTGCTACAAAGGGTGGGCAATGCTATGAATTAAAAATTGCACTACTCAAGATGGCAACATATTGGAGGAGCTCTGTTATTTACTTTCTAATGAATATTTTTAAAAACTTCCTTTTTTGGTTAAAATTTCTTATTTTAGACAACTATTCCCTCTGGATCTGGATGCTATGTTGCTGGAAAGATTTTTATATGATACTTCCTCTTTTTGTTGTGATGCTTAACCATATCAACAATGTGTTTTTTTTTTTTTTACAACCAGGTGAAGCTGATTTAAATCTCACCAGCTCAAATCATACCTCTACTACAGCCCCAAAATCCTAAATGAAAAGCAGGCATTGTGGATGTAGAGCAGGACCAAAGAGGATATCAACAAGGGGGATTTCAGCTGTCTGATATACGGATCATAATGGCTAGTATGAGTTTGTGGGGAAACAAATTGGATCAATTCCAAACCCTCAAAGGTCTAAAGGAACGGGATCCTAACAGTGCTGCCTGCTTTGTCCAGATGACAGTGCTGTCTCTTATCTCGATTCTAACTTGCTGCTGTATACTCCTCAATAATTCCCTGTCTTCCTCCCTGAAGGCTCTTTTTTCTTGTTTGGCAGCCCCTTCAGGTCAGTGGTGATCCAGGGCTTGTTATTGTGAGATTATCTCTCTGTTTTGGTGGGGATGTTGTTATCCACACAGGATATATAGTCAGTCACACACATTCAGTCATTGCATTGATATCCTCTCCTTGTGGCGAGCAGAGTTTATCCAAGGCTGTGGCCTAACAACAACCCTGAAGGCTTCCTCAACTTCGTGTTACTATCTTTTCACAGTTCTCTTTATAACAGGCTGCCCCAGAACAAGGTGTTTATACTCTGAGCAGAGAAAAATAAGACTGCAATCAGATTTGCCTAGAAGTGGTCTTGATTTAGAGAAGTATGAGTCCTTGACATTTGCAAAACACAAGTCCAGAGTTTTAACTGCAGTTCCACCAACTCAGTTTAGCTCCCCCAAGAGGGAAACGCCTCTTGGGGGATGCTTTAGCCCCAGTCTCCCCACGCCCTGTTTGTAACATTGACACTTTAAACAAATATGTGAGAAATGGTAAACGATAAAAAAGACATCATTATAAATAAAACATACATTGAACAAAAAAATACAAATAATGGTTTTGAATAACAGTATATACAAGATTGTCTTGGACATTTTTAAGGAGTAAACCACTGGGATAAATATTTGAATCACACATCTAATAAAATAAGAGCCAGACTCTCAGTAATCTACTTTGAAACTGTAATAAACTGTAAGAGACAGAAGCGGAGAGGTGAAGACAAACCGTTTAGTCCACAAGCTTCGGGCCTCTCAGTGGAGTGCACTTTCAGATGTGACTAAAATCATTAGATATTGCCACAAATGCATCGAGATGTTGTGTCAATATCTTAGCAACAACTGAGCTGATGAAATCACATTCAGTGTTGGCAACATTAGATGGTGGAACATAAGTGGGTTTCAAAGTAAACCTGGTGAACTTTCTGGTAAAGTAATATAGATGACACCTTCCTGCTAAAAGTTCAATATCTGGGCTACAGAGACAACCCTCTATAATCGTCCTGGATAACACCATCTGTTGTTGACAAGCAGTGCTAATCTTCCTCCTTTGCCTTTGCCACTTCTCTTTAAATCTCAGTGAGCTCATATAGTTGAAAAGTCCAGCAGAGAGATGCTGGAGTAACAGATTAGATCCTACAGCCACATCTTGTATTTCTGATACTCTGGCCGGGGGTCCGTTCTTCGTACGTTGCTTAAAACATCCAAGATCAAATGACACATCCAAGATGATTTCATCCGGCTAACCATGATCCGGCTAATTGGAACATGGAGACAAGTAAAAGTGAAGTACTAGAAGATTCTACAAAATGGTAGCCTTTAATTATTATACTTTAGAATTTAAAAAGGCACTTGTTATGTCAATAGATCCAATATCGGTGTCATTCCTTAGACACTGGAAATAAAGGACACGTGCAAACTGGGAATTTTAACAAAAAATTCTTCCACTATAAAAAAATTAATTCTTCCTTTTCCAAGTCATCCACAGTTTACACGGTAAAACTGTATTGCTCCGTGTCTAGATAATCCATCCATAGTTTTTTCTAATACAATATACGGCTCGACAGGAAGCAAGCCTTTCAAAGTAAAACTAAACTTGACAAAAAATGGCCTGAACAAATGTTATTACTGAATATGATAAAAATAAAAAGCAAACCATCATACAAATAACTTAAATATTTTATATTTATGGCTCTAACACCACTGTTTCCTCTTTAAAGCCACTGTTAAATGATGTTTGTCTGTTTATAACAGCCACCAAGAGAAATCTCTCTACAATTACACTGTCGCGCTGCGCTAAAGGATCCTGTCTATTGCGCAATACGCGATTAATTCGAAAAACTCTGAAATTATTCTAGCACCTTCTGCAACAGGTTGCTGTCGTAAAAATGGACATGGCTACGAAATACTTCCCTATCTCCTCCGCTTATAAAGCTGCGATCTAATCCTGTTTACATGAAATAAGCCTGTTAGCGAGCAGGTTTAAGCTGGCACACATGTTGCTATGACAACAAGTCCAGGAAAGTTTCGAAGAACCAAACGATCCAAGATCATGCCAAATCGTCAACAATGAAATCCTGCTAACTGAGTTAGCGACGTACGAAGAAGGAGCCCCGGGTCTTTGTTAGGGCGTTGAGTTTATCCAACTTGTTTCCCAATAATCTCACATTATCCATCATAATCGACAGAAGACATTTAAACTTCCTTCTTCCCTTTCTAATTTTTTCTATTGCTCTGCATCAGCAGTGCCTACTTTTCAACTTTTGAAATATTATCTGAATTTTTGAGATGTAATAATCCTTGTTGCTATGGATGCACATCATCACAAATGTCCGAAAGTAAAAAAGCTTTCAGCAAAAATCCTTCCAGCTGCACAAAATCCAATACCAGAGGGAATAAGCATCTAAAAAAAGCTATTTTCATGCACAAATAGAGGAATTAATGGTTTAAAAAAAATAATACATCAGAATAAAAGAAACCCAACTACTCAAGCATGCTGCCACCTTGAGTGGTGCAACCTTAAAACCTAAAAAATATGAATTTTTATAATATTACTACCTGCTAACATAACATAATGTAATCTGAGGTCATCTGTATTAGAATTTGCTTTTGTTTTTTCTGGAAAAGAACTGTATAGAATTGGGTCTAAAACCACAGAACGGACCAAGACAAGTGAAAACTATAAAGTTAAAAAAGAGGAAACAAACAAAATCTGCCAAGCAGAATCCAGAGATATGTGAGAATTATATAAGGTGGATGGCATCAGGTGATGTCACAGCTCTGTCACTGACACGGTTCCCTGAAACTGATACTTATTGTTAATATGTGTAAAATATTTGCTTAGATATGCAAACCCAGGACAATAACATTTTTCTCTTCAAGGATAGAATGAAGATAGCTAAAAATGTTTAACATAATAATTTTTGGCTCTCTGATCACCAATATTAATATTTCAACATAGTTTTTTGTTTGGTTAGTTTACTTTTAGTACATCCTAACCCAAAACTTTGACAATTAGAAGAAGGCTTAAATCAGAGGCTCCCGGACTCTCGCTTTGCCCTTTCTGAAAACCTTTTGGCACCTATCCACGAGTCTTTGTCAATTCTGCCGGCTCGCACTTGTGCAAAGAAATAAACTCAACAACTATCAGAGTGTGAACCAGCGCCGCTGTTGGAAGAGGTAATCCGTTTCACGGAGAAGGCTCAGCTCTTACAAAACTCTAAGAGCAAAGAAAGGCAACAGCCTCCAGTCTCTCCTAGTGAAAACGAGCGCTACCTCTGCTGGAGAACAGAAGGAGGAACATGGGGAGAACGCAGGTAATATCACCCAGAACCAGTGGGTGAACAATCGCTCACACAGACAGAGATGAATGTTTTGTCCAGAGGTCTTAACTTTGCCATAACCCCTAAGATAACAGAACCCATCGCTGCCACTGAACCAGCCATAAGAAATAACAACATGGCAGAGGCAGAAGAACTTAGGATAAAGGTCAGAGCAGCACTCCAACATCTCGGCACAGGAAAGTGTGGCCGCTACATCCCTCAGCAAAGACTGAAACACCACAACGTGGTGCAGATACACAGTGGTAGTTAGTACATGAGAAATGATGCATCTACTGATGGGCAGTAGCACATAAGAGACTCTGAAAAGGGACCCAACCACTAGCTACAAAAATAAAACAACGCTGAAGACTCCTGGATAGCAGTGGAAACGTTTTCAGAAAGAGCGGATCGAGAGTCCGGTTTCCTCTCATCTTAAGCCTGTTTGCAGTTGCCTTGACCCGGATAACTGAGAATTAGCACAGGCACTATGACAACAGCAGTTTTATTTTACTGAGACTCAAAAAGATACCAGCACAGATGATTCAATGAGTCAGATAATAATACACACAGATGATTTTATCAAGCAGCAATTAGTTTTCCATATTTCTTTCTTTATGCATCCAAACAACTGCAACCATGGCAGATGGGAACAGTTCTGTTTGCTACACCTGAAACGGATCAAACATTGTAACATACAGAACATGCACAACTGCTAATTTAGCTGCAGACACATCACACATACATATCTTTTTAATATTTTGTTCTGTTTCATGCTGTTCTTTAGCCTGACTTTAATCTTTCTCTTTAGATTGTCTTTCCAGATCTGTTCACATGCCTACTGAGCTCACTTCCCTGATTCTAATCCCACCGATTTCTCCTCCCATTCCAGCTCATAGTTTCCTTTTGTGTTATTATGAACAAGGAGCTGTGATATAGATCTTTTTGTTTTGTTTGACACCGCTCTGCTCTTAGCAGCACAGCCGTACAGGAATTCCCCGAAGATCTCCACATAAATATAAAGACGATGATGGTGTAAGAGTAAATCAATATCCTGATAGCAGGCTACATGGGAAGGTTGTCATCCAATCATAGCAAAGATTACTGTGGGGACGGAGCCAATTTATCAGGTCAATGACAGAAACTGCAGGAATAAAATGGGGGCATGGGCAAAGCGTGTGTTGCTGCTCATTTTTCAGGCACACAGCTGGTTGTTGGAAGACTGAAAGTTGGTTTTTATATTTCTCCTTGCCTTCGTCCTAGGTGGGTGAAATAGGAGCAGCGGGTACACGAGTGTTTCATATAGAACCTGCTGCTCCATTTAAAATGTATAAACTGTGTACAGGAGCACAGATTGCTGTTTGAACTGCATACTTTGGGACCTGCTGTGTAACTATTATTACTGGTCCTGTTGTGTCTCAGTTGTTTACTGCATTTTTGATACCTTGATAACCAGGTGACGATTTCCTTCTGTGTAATGCTCAGACATTTATTTTATCTAGTTTGCAAACCTTTTGTCATTTAACAACTTTTTTGGTGACATAACTACATGCAACAACAGGAACATTTCAGAATTTCTCTCAGGTATTTAATGAAGGATCTGTTTGGTCAATACATGTAGATCAAAACATCTCAAGTTAAAAAAATAAGAATCATTTCAACCAAACAGGAATAGGCTGAAACATTCTTATATTAGCCAATCCTTATTAAACCCTTTTAACTAATGAGCTGCCATTATTATACAAAATATATGACTTATCATGCTTTTTTAAACTTTGAGAAATAACTCCTATTTTTTGTTGCTGCATTGCCAAAACACAGCAGAATATCTAAAAATTAGATGATTAATAAAATGTAACTTATTATAGTGATTGAATTCATAAATAAAACACAATATACATATTAATAACACACACACAGATATAGTTCTTCATTTCTGTTGATTTTGAACACTATGGACCTCTCCACTGTTCCTCCAGACCAGGGGACCTTGATTTCCAAATAAATAAATAAAAACTGACTTTCATCTGAAAAGACGACTTTGGGCCTCTGAACAACAGTCCAATCCTATTTCTCTTTATTCCAGGTGAGATCAATACCAGGACTGTGACAGATGGAGTCCGTGTCCTGGATGTGTCTGTGTGACGGCTCTTAAAGCTCGGCCTCCAGCCTCAGGCGACTCCTTGTGAGTGACTGAGGGAACGAGTCCTTTGGCGGCTCCCTTCTGCCGGGGCGGCCGCAGCAAACAGCTGGCACACAAACAGCCGGCACACAAACAGCTGGCACACAAACATCTGGCACACAAACATCTGGCACACAAACAGCTGGCACACAAACACAGCCGAGCTTTCCTGCTGCGGTCATCACTGAGGCTCCCTTTCCTAGCACACTTCTTCCTTCCACTCAACCTTCCATTAACACGCTTGGATCCAGCGCTCTGTTAACTGTGCAGAGACCTTTAATTGTTGACCATGGAGGCGGTCAGTGACTGCTGGACATCCATGAAGCGTCCGGCTTCCTCCTGAAGATGAAGTCCACTGAATAAAAGTTCTGTGTCAGGGACAGTGGATTGGTCTGATGTAATATTCAGACATTTTGATAAACTAAATGTAGCTTTTGATCATACTCAAATTTATTGAGAGGCTATAACAGACAAGTCTGTGAAATCCGAACAATTAAAATCATTGTGTTCTGCTATTTTAAAATGTGATGAACAGCTGAGAGCTAAAACTGTGTTAAATCAATTGTTTTTGGCTTTGGCTGATCACAGATATCAATATATTAGCTGAGTTTTCATCTTGCTTGGCTGGTTTATATTTAATACATCTCTGCCCAAAATTATGGCATTAACAGTTGAGTTTTATTGAGACTTAGGGGAATTATACCAAAACAGTTTATTCACTGACTCAGATGACAATTAAATTATTTTATTTCTTCATTTAATCGCTAAATTTAATTTCCTCTTTGATCGAAGCTAAATATACATTTTAGCGTTTTAATGCTGGACATGTTCAGCTGTGAGACTTTAGCAGTGAGCTAAACACTTCACTATAATAAAGTTTATCTTACCAGAGTTACATTTTCTTAGTTTTTATTCAATGCTGGAGCTACAAAATATACAAAAATATGTATTTAGCATGAGATTTCCTTTTAAAGAAAATCTTTTTCAGAATTATTTAGATAAACTTTTATAATGCTTTCTAAACAGAATCAAACAGCCAGTTGTGGTTTTGGAGCCATGAAAACATGCAAACTGCGTCCAGGTCGGGATTTAAACCCAGGACCTCCTTGGTCCACCAACTGTGTCACTGTGCAGCCTACAGGAAGCAATTAAAAGGAAAATTCTGCAAGAACAACAAACATTGGATAAATGTGATTTGTCCGATGGTTTAGTCGTTGTGTTGATTCTTTCTAGCTACTGATGCTGAATATTAGCCATGTGCTGCAGCCCAGATGCACAAAGAGCACATCTGCAGGTTCTTCCTCCCAGGTGCTGCTAGACTTTAATGTGTTTTAAGTGTTTACAACATGCTGATGGTTCCACGGGTTTTACCTGATCCAGAATCACTTGTCTCTCAGATGCTAACGTCTCTTTGCACATTATTTTACCTTCTCTTGGAGTGTTTCCACAATCCTGCACATTGTTGTTTTTTTAATCATCATTCTGTGAACCAGCTGCTGTTTTTCTTTCACCTTAAATATTTCTTACTTTTATCTGAATATGTCCATTTTCCCTTTGATGTTCTTTCTCTTCTGCTGCACAGCTTAAATCTAAAATGTTTGTTCTTTTATATATTTTATTCTGTGTTTAAGTCTTGTCTTCTATGTGTTTTTACCTTTGTAACACTCAAATTTCCTCACTTTTAGATATTAACAGTATTTCTATTCTATTCTATTCTTTTCTTATAAATGCAAAAAGCAACATCCTGAACATTTAGATTGTCATTATCTAATGGGAGTCACTGTTTTGTGTTTAAATGAATAGAAAAGCTCATTTCTCCTTTTATTAACTCATCAGCATAACTCATAATCTCTAAGGATTCTTTGGCCTAGAATTTGCACTAATGTATGTTATTCACAAAGTTTGGATTAAATGTACAAACTGTTAGTTAAATATTTATGACATTATACTAAATTTTTAATTAGTCAACTTAAAGTTTTTTTTTTTCTAAAATTGCTTTTGGTTCTCATGGTAACAGGGAAAGGGACTTGGAGCAAAAAGAAAAGCTGTAGCCGTGAAGCAGTTATTTGTCTTTATTTCTGACATTGTGTGGAAACAAAGGACGGCATGTTTAGCCTTCCTGAATTATTGGAGTAGGAAACAGAATAAATTAAATTGCCTTCTGCAGGTGTCACTCCCTTTAGCAATGACTCACAATAATTAATTAAACTGACTTTGTTTAATCTAATCTAAGAATAGTGTTTAATAAGACAGATTCTGATGTATTCATACCAGAAAATTGTCAAAATTACCAGGATACTTTTTGGTCCGCTGCTCTCCATGTATGCATTTTTGCAAATTGTTGCTACCACTATCTTTATAATCCTTATTTTCCTTCTCAATAAGCAGCTGACCAATTAAAACACAGGAGTATTCTGCAGCAACACAATGGGAGACATTACCATCTTTTATGGCCTTTAAAGTAGTTTGGATTGCACTCCTGTTGGAGCCACTTCAAGCATTCAATGTAGACAGAGCATCTGCGTGGCGTAGCATGAGATTAACTGTCTCTAATGGGTAACTGCTGCATTATTTGAGTAGCACTTGCATTGATTCTTTTGCTGTGAAAAATATGTGAGGTGGACCTGGAGTCTAAAGACTTCCACCTACTTGGGCTTACTGCGCGTAAACTGTTAGCCGTGCGGACTCCGCACATATGAAACTGTTCGATGTGAACAGTTCGTGTCTCCGCGTTGTCGGCCGTAAAAACTGAGCTCTGTGCGGACATATGTGCCATTAATATGGACTCTGTACAGGAGCCGTAGGAGCTGCCATATCCCAGAATCCATCTGGCAGTCTGGCTTATCTGGAGCCCCACAGCTGATGCTACAGAGTCCACTCAGTGCCTGGCTTTGGCCGGGTCTCTTCTCTAGGACCAAGTCTTTATCAGACTATCCTCTGTCTTCAGCTCCGTTCCTTCATTGTTTTTCTCTCCTGGTCTAGTGGTTCTGTGTTTTAATCCTGGGACCCTGACTGTCCTCCCTCATCCCAGCGAGTCAAACATCGACTGCTCACGGTGAACCTGGAGTTTTCCTGTTAATAGGGAGACGGTTCTCTTCACGGTCGCCTCATGTAATGGATCAGTGCCATGAAATAGGCAGTTTTCTCAGAAGGTCACTTTTTACCAACTGCCATTACTTGATGAATTAATTTTGACTGTAACTGTATTGGAGTTTAAACACTTACTGACTATATGTATTAATGTAATTCTGACTATGTAACTAGGTATGTACTGAGCGCATGTAAGGTGTCTATTTACTGTAAATTTGCTGCTGCATACATGAACTGAATTGATCTAACCGTAATTCTATGGTATCTATCAGGTTAAATATACAAAAAGTGAAAAGCAAACCATCAGACTGTGTCTTCTACCAACACCCTCACTTTTTGCTTCCTTCACTTACTCTCTCTCTCTCTGCTGGACCCACTCGCCATTTGTCTTTTTTTTCCATCCATCTTTTGCCCTCTTCCCTGGCTCTATATCTTTTTCTTGTTATCTCCTCTCATGTCCCTTCCTTTCTCTTCCTCCACTGACCCTTCCACCTCGTCCCACCTTCTCCTCCTGCCCCATCATTACTCCTCCTTCAGCACTCATCTTTCTAAGGCTGCCGAATTCCCCAGCACAACAGTGCTATTCTGCTGCCTACTAATAGAATCCCTCAGTTCCTCTAATGGATCTGTCAGAATCTCCTGAGTACAGGAGAACAGATGGATTGATAGGGCGGGGGAGGGAGACACAGAAAGGGAGACACAGAAAGGGAGACAAAGACACGGAGAGATGATGAGACGGAAAGAGAAGCAAAAAGAGAGAGAGAGGGCCGGGTCTGTCGACACTTTCGTTTGAGCTCCTCTGACAGTACCAGGCAGCCAGCATATGGCCCAACAGACACGGTGCCACTTAAGGCCATCCCATCATGGCCACGGGATGATGACAGCTTCACTGTGGCCAGGTGAGGACAGCAAACAAGGTGAGTTTAACTGCAGTTATCCCCAAACACAATGCTGCCCCCTTTCACATTCCTTCTGTTTTTCTTACTACAAACAGATCCTGAAGCTGTTTTTAACATCCGACGAGGATAAATGGAGTAAAAATCAATCAGTTTTACAATTAAAATGTGACTTTATTAATTTATGGAAAAATCTATCCAAACCAACCCGACTATACCTCTAAATCTACTGCAATAAGCAGTTTTTACTTCCCTGCTGGCAACAGCTGCCATCAAGGATCTTTGATTTATGGTAGTGAGATTTTAGCATCACTGTGGAGGAATTTCAACCCACTCTGGTTGACAGAATTGTTTTAATTCAGTCACATTAAAAGGTTTTCCAACCTTTTAAGGTCATGCCACAGCATCTCAATGGGATTCAAGTTCAGCCTTTCATCAGACTAACATGGTGGTAGAAGAACCACTTTTGGTACTTTATTAGCCAGGGAAATATGAACAGTTTGCTGTAATGTACAGCTATTGATGCTCCCAATTCAGGGACAGTAAAGTATATTTCTGTTCTACTCTACTCAGAACCTCCCCCCAAACTATAGCAGAGAAATCATTTAGACGTTGGCGTGAACTGAAGCAGGGGACGGAAATAAGAGCAAGTGCTGACTTCTCATGCTACTTCCTTCCCCTGCATGACAGGATCTTTAACTGGGAAATTACATCCAACCCAATGGAAACATGTTCCAGTTCAATGCTGGAAAAGCAGCTGGATTTTCTGATTCATGAGCTAATACCCATGTTTTCTCTGTATCTTGTTTAAAATCAATGAGTCATTGAAGTTTGTCAAGGAAGCAAAATCTGCAGAAATTTCTGAGAAGGCGAAGCTTCTATCACATCGCTGCAGAGGAACAAATGGGTAAACTAGGACTCCTAATAGGCAGAAAAATGTCCGCGCTGATAAAGAAACATCCATTTGGATCATAGAAATAAAAACATCCTGAATACAACCTTAAATCTCACAGAAGTAACAGAAGACCGGACAGAAAAGCACGTATTTCCCGTATGTGTTGTTAAAGTGATAGTACTGTAGGGTTCTGTGCCAGTATGTTACTCGCTGCAGATGTTTCACAGTTTTTCTCGATTGGTTTGACCTGCTGAAAGAAACTGGGAACCATTGAGTTTCCATCATCATTATGTCAGCAGAGCAGGAGACGCCTCTCTCAAATGTGTTAAAAACCTTTCTCACTGGATTGACACCTTTTCTCCGCCGTCAACAGTCAACACACATATAATTCAAGCAATCCAAACTCCAGAGTTTTAGCTATGGTAAGCGAACAGGAATCACCTATTCCTAACTATTAGAAGCCACCAGGATCAGTGTGAAATCACTGTAGTGCCTGTTTGATCCTCCTTCACAAAACTCTTTAATCAGCAATCAGTCTGCAGGCCTCACTGCCACAGGCAGCAGGTCTGGGTTGGTCATCATGGATGGAGGAGGTCTGAGGTCTGAGCGTAGGTAAGAGGTAGAGGAGTCCATGTGGGAGGAGAAGTTGTAGCTGGTAGCTTCAGAAGATATTTGGGCAACAGCTGAATTCACATTAATGCATTTCTGATTCTGGATCCAGTTCTTTGCAGGCAGGAAAATTTGACACAGCCTTTGTGGAAATATGACAAGAGGTATTGGTATGAAATCTTATTTGCTTTTGATGCACATTTTGCATGTTTTAGCACGGTTAGAGTCTTTTGCTAACAGAAGGTGTGATTTTGACCATGAGTGCCACTGTTTAGGCCTGTGTGTTCACCGCTTTGAAAATGTGGAGTTTGGTTTGGCTGCTGCATGAAAGAAATGAAGTAAAACAGTAACAATTAGGACTGGACAGCAGGGACGTACCCATCTTACTGCAGTTGATGCAAATTCAGTTCCCTGCTCGTCATTGTTGCTTTAGACGGCTTAGGTAGCCTGAAATCTCAGCTGGAGTCAGGAAACTCACCGTTGTCTGTGGCGATGAAGAGAGCTGTGTATTTATTTGCCTGGACGTACGGAGACTCTCGGTCCAGGGAGGCTGAGGTGTTGACGGTTCCTCTGACTGGGTTCACACTCAGCCAACCAGCCGGGTCACTCAGCACGGCATATCTGCAACGAGGGTGGAGAAAATCAGAGAAGCTGTTGCCCGAATGTGACGGAAACAGCAGCTACAGGACATGCTTCCTTATGTAAAAACATTTACTGTCGGTTCAGTTTACTGGAATATATCGTTAAGTAGCAGAAACCCACAAGGAGACGACAGACAGCATTTCTCAATATTTCATAACTGACCCATAAAGAGTACAACATTTACAACATCTGCTCTAAACATCTAATAAGAAAATAACATAATCTGGAGTGAAACAAATGGTTTTTTTGAAGCAATTTCAGTAATGTTTTCCATATATATATAAAAAAAAACATATTTATTTTATCTGTTTAAAACTCAACAATAAAAAAAATCCTCGATCAGTTTATTTAAAACTATTAATACAGAGTCGCCATTTCATGCAAACAGGGCCATAACAAAAAATCAATGAATAGGTAAAGCTCTGATAAGAATATTATTACCAAATGTGCTTTTATTATATTTTATTGCTCAATTATACATCCCTTTATTAACTGTAGAGTTGGTTTTATATTCTTGTGCTTTTCCTGCTTCACTTAGAGACATTGAAATATTTTTGCTATTTACACTCTAAACATGATCAGTCATAGTGATTAATCATGATGTTCTGGTCAAACCAGGAGAAATGAGATGAACTAGTGTAAGATTTCTTTTGTTCAAAAACATTTGAACCATTAGCCGTAGAGATGAGGAAGGAAAGAAGGCGTCAGGGAAAAGGTCAGATCTCGCATCCTTCGGTGGGGCTACATCACCACGTGGCAGCAGCAGCGCCTCCTGCAGAGCCGAGGTCAGAAGATGATGGAGAACCTCTCCAGATATCTGGTGGGCGAGCAGCCAATCAGAAGCCAGCGCCGCCTCGAAGAAGAGATGAAGGGCAGATCACGACCCCGCTAATGTAACCACTCGGTTTGGCTGTGATGACGGCTGGACGCTGATTAAAAAGGGTCTCAGCTAACATCACAAAAGGCTGATTTATGAGCGACGGTGGTCCGACTCTGAATGCATACACACTGATGCATAAACTGCCAGCGTTTGATCTCCTGTATATTTCTCCTGTGCGGCAACTTCCATACGTGCGCAGAAAGTGGGTAAAAGTTACTGAAACACTTACGCCGACTCACACGGCTGCATCACTTTCTTCTCCATACAACCGCTCTTTGCCAAAGTGCTCAGCAGTGGAGAAATTGTCTTTGAAATGGAGCTCTTCAGCTAACAGAGCTCGACTAAGCCTTGGGAAATGGTGTTGCAATCAACCTCTGCTCCCCCCCCCCCAGCCTACCCCCCCCGCCCCCCTCCTCACATACACTCTGCTTGCCAGTGATTACTGCTGTTGACCCACACGCATGTTTCACTGCAACAGAAGAGGAATGCACCCAGGTTAAATGCCCTGTTAATGACAACACACACACACACACACACACACACACACACACAGCTCCTTTACATTACAGAGAGGCTCACAGCTTATTAACCTCCCTGCGCTTCGTTCTTCTCATCACGGACTACATAATCGAACGCTAACGGTTACACGACTATTTCATCATCTCAATGAAACAGAGGCACCCTCAGATATTTAGTTGACCATCATTTCGTGTAAAATATCTGCAGATTGTAGCGCGTTGCCAATATTAACAGCAACTGGTGAGCTACTCGTTTGTGTGCCAGCAGTAATACCGCGATAGAACTAGAGAACAGTATAAATGTTCCAGTGGACCTTTGATAATTTTATTTATGCACAGTATCCATACGCTTTGGTCATTAAAAGTGAATTTTATTAGTTTAATATTCAAGGTAGAAGGACATCTGACTATATTTATTGTATTTTACAAAAGTGAAATACACCCCTGACACTTCTGAAAATGTTTTATTATATATTCATGGGACAACGCTGAAGATATAAATCCATGACACATACATTTATAACCCCTTGGCAACATAACTGACTACAGCCTAAAGCGTAAAGGTCCAAATTGAGCCCAAGCAGCCATTCCTTCCTCTGTTCATTGTGAGTCATTAGTGAGAACAGGAGCGTGTGTTAAACCTGGTGTTAAAACTCTCACATGCTCTCACACTGGTCACTGCAAATTCAACCTGATGCCCAGTAACTTTCTGAGGAATGAAATAATTGTTGCACTAATGAAAGACGGCTGAGGCTATAAGAAGGTTGGTAACTCCCTGAAACTGAGCTGCAGTAACAGGACTAAGGTCATCCTGCAGATAAACAGGACAGGTTCCATTCAGAAGAGTTCACATGCTCTGCATCATATCCAAAGGTTGTCTTTTAAAGATAGATCTATGAGTGCTGCCAGCACTGCTGAGGCAGGTAAAGGAGTGGGGGGGGGGGGGGGGGGGGGCTGTCAGTGCTCAGACCATGGCTGCACACTGCATGCCTGTCTTCATAGAAGGAAGCCTCTTCTAAAGATGATGCAGAAGAACGTCCTTAATTGGTGGAGACAAGCAGACTGAGGACCCTAAAGGAACGCTGTCCTGTGGTCTGATCAGTCCAAGATAACGGATTTGCTACAGACGCTGTCTGACTGGCGTACAGCTAAGCATGGTGGTGGAAGTGTCATGGTGTGGGGCAGCATTGAGGAAACCATGAATACCAACATGTACTATGTGACATACTGCAGCAGAGCATGATCCCCTTCCTTTGGAACAAGGGTTGCAGTGCAGGACTCCAACATGGAGTCCCACAAAGACGACCAGCACTTTGCTAAAGATACCAAGGGTGAGATAAGGTAAGAGATATCTTAAAATTTGGACATGACAGTGGCAAACATACATACTACATCAATAATATGTAAGGAGCTAACTTACAGTTTGGTTCTAAAGCAACAGAGAATAAACTTATCAGAAAGGCAAAAAAGAAAAAGTAAGGATTGCACAATTATTCATAACTGATAATACAGCATATTCAGATGAAAAATGCTATTCAAATTAAACGGAAGAAATACAGCAACTAATTTATATCACGATGTGAGAAAAATATCTATTATTGTACAAGCAACACCCAGAGTAGCTAAAGCATGTTCAAATGGCCATCGGCATCTGAGAGGCGGTCTAAATTATTCTTAATCGGACCAGAACACGTGCAAAAATTAGCACGTTATAAATGCTTATTAAGCAGAGATTATAAAGTCTGACAGCAGCTGGGATGAAGGACCTGCAGAAACGCTCCTTAGTGCATCTGCTGGGGCCTGCACCACCATCTTGGAAAAGTTGTTGCACCAAAGCTACCTGCAGAGATGAAAGCTAATTGAAGGTGAAACCAGACCTCTCACTCTGATTGGTTCACTCCATTACCCTGACAACCCATGAAGATTTCTCCTCCCTCCCTCTGCCTCCTCCCTCCCTCTTCCTCCTCCCTCCCTCTTCCTCCTCCCTCCCCTGCTCCACTCCTGCCCTCCAGAGTTGCAGCAGTAACAAATGTTTCCACAGCCACGCACCAGCAGAGAGTTGTGGGCTTGCAAGAGAGGAGTTGAGCATTCGCAGCAGCAGATTTGACAAGTTGTGTTTACTGACCTGTAGTTGTAGTGGGAACACTGACACACACACAAGAATGAAAAAACATGTAAAATGTAAAAACTTTCAGCAGGTGAAAATTTTACACACAACCTCAAGTTGATTTTTCCTGTAGGTGAGTTTTTGGTGCAAATAAATATAAAATAAAGTTCAGATTTTTGGCTGTGTAACTCCTCACACCATGATGCTCAGATGTTCATATCTAAAATACAAAGTTTGGATCCAAAACAGAAGCTCAGGTGTTTTGAAGCATATCTACCGCCATGAAAATACCGTCTGAACTGATGGAGACCACTAAATGAGTCAGATCCACTGTTTCTCCGCACTGTGCAAACATGACGACAGTCCATTAGATCCCTTTAAAGTGCAAATTAGGAAGACATTAAAAAGCCATTAAGGATATTCATATCTGGTTCAACGTGCTCATCTCCAAAACCAGAGAGGCCGAAAACAAATCAGTCAACAATCCTTCAACTTGGCCACATTTAACCGGACCCCCCCCCCCCAGTTAAAGTTAAATGTGACCTTTATTTCAATATGAAAAAGCAAACAAAACATAAAGAACTGTATCCTGTCTGTGTTCATTTCATTCAGATATGAAGATTTTTACAGATAATTTTGGCAAATGTAGAAGACAGTTCAGAACGACACAGCGACCCTGATGGGTTGAAACGTCTCCTCCTGCAGAGCTGCACCCTCTGGGCGACTCTAAGCTGCTGTAGTTGGCACCAGCACCCAGTCACAAGGGGCCCCTTATAAATTGCTCTTAGCTTTGAGAGGCCCCAGAGGAGCCTGGATCAGGATGGCAGGAATCTGCTGCTTCTGTCTGCCTGTCAAAACGTCTCATTATGGGGATCCAGGGAGGAGCAGCAAACAAAGCAATTCCTCCTTTTATAGAAGCTCTGCTGAAACAAACTCATTTCAGTTTATTAGGTTACTTTAAATGCTCAAATCTGAGCAAAATCTTAATTATATTGTAATTTGTGTTGAAACCGCATGACAACCTGCTTAGAGGGTGATGATTAACCAAGACTTCATCAGTTAAATTAGCATAAATTAAATAAAAAAATATATATATATAGAGAGAGATGTTTAATACAAAGGGATCGATATTAGGGAATTTTATATTTCAGTTTGACAACTCATAGAAATGAGAAATTCTACTGTTGAGCCAAATATAGGAGTCATTTTCTTTCACTTTGATAGAACAAGATAAATGGCTCAGAAAGGAGAAGAGCGTATCAACTGATGATGCATCTGCATCAAAGACAAACTGCCGGCATTGTGTGTCTATGTCTATAGGAAGAGTGGGTGGAAACACTAATATTAAATGATTTAATGAGTTGTAGATAAACACGTTCTAAAGGAAAGATCTTTGTATCGTGCTCATTATGGGACTGCTTCCTCCTCCCTTAAGTAGTAGAAGTCACTGATACCCCATTAAAGCAGTAAAGTTTGAATGTTGCACAGTTTATGAGTTTATAAGTATATTTATAGCACATTTCAGTAACAAGAAGTGCAAAACATAACCAGAACATGAGAGGAAAAAACATACAGAGGAAAGAACATCGCAGTGGAATAGTAGCAGTAGGTCAAGATAAATTGGTCTAGAAACTAAATCTAAAGAAGTTTGAGTGAAATACAAGTTTAAAATTAAACATTAACATTTGAAGACAACTGTAAATAAATAGCTGTTAAATCCTGAGGACTTCAGAACCAGGTCCATGTTCTCTACGTTCTTAGTCTTAGTGGAAGGACTTCAGAACCGGGTCCATGTTCTCTACGTTCTTAGTCTTAGTGGAAGGACTTCAGAACCGGGTCCATGTTCTCTACGTTCTTAGTCTTAGTGAGGACTTCAGAACCGGGTCCATGTTCTCTACGTTCTTAGTCTTAGTGAGGACTTCAGAACCGGGTCCATGTTCTCTACTTTCTTAGTCTTAGTGAGGACTTCAGAACCGGGTCCATGTTCTCTACGTTCTTAGTCTTAGTGAGGACTTCAGAACCGGGTCCATGTTCTCTAGGTTCTTAGTCTTAGTGAGGACTTCAGAACCGGGTCCATGTTCTCTACTTTCTTAGTCTTAGTGAGGACTTCAGAACCGGGTCCATGTTCTCTACTTTCTTAGTCTTAGTGAGGACTTCAGAACCGGGTCCATGTTCTCTACGTTCTTAGTCTTAGTGAGGACTTCAGAACCGGGTCCATGTTCTCTACTTTCTTAGTCTTAGTGAGGACTTCAGAACCGGGTCCATGTTCTCTACGTTCTTAGTCTTAGTGAGGACTAACCGGGTCCATGTTCTCTACGTTCTTAGTCTTAGTGAGGACTTCAGAACCAGGTCCATGTTCTCTACGTTCTTAGTCTTAGTGAGGACTTCAGAACCGGGTCCATGATCTCTACGTTCTTAGTCTTAGTGAGGACTAACCGGGTCCATGTTCTCTACGTTCTTAGTCTTAGTGAGGACTTCAGAACCAGGTCCATGTTCTCTACGTTCTTAGTCTTAGTGAGGACTTCAGAACCGGGTCCATGTTCTCTACGTTCTTAGTCTTAGTGAGGACTTTAGAACCGGGTTCATGTTCTCTACGTTCTTAGTCTTAGTGAGGACTTCAGAACCGGGTCCATGTTCTCTACGTTCTTAGTCTTAGTGAGGACTTCAGAACCGGGTCCATGTTCTCTACGTTCTTAGTCTTAGTGAGGACTTCAGAACCGGGTCCATGTTCTCTACGTTCTTAGTCTTAGTGAGGACTTCAGAACCGGGTCCATGTTCTCTATGTTCTTAGTTTTACGCCGGGCTCATACTGAATGCTAACTAGACATCCCTCTTTCATGGTAAATATGTTTAATAATTGTTAAGTAATAAATCCAATTACTATTAATAATCGTTAAAGGCTGGTAGCCCATTGTTGTTTTTCTTTGATTAGAATAAAGTATAATCAATTATAATATCCGATTCTAATTATTAATAATATTCCTAATCAAAAAGGTTAAATTGTTTTAGGGGCATTGTCCTTAAAGGTGCGTTTTCTTACGATGTCCCTTTGGCTAAATGAGTCACTGGTAATGATGCTTTTAAAGGTAACGGAGAAGTGATCAGATAAAGCAACATCATTTACATTGACCTGTGAAATGTTTAGACCTTTAGTGATGATTAAGTCTAAAATATGTCCCTGTTTGTGTGTTGGCTGTTTAACATGTTGAGTTAAACCAAAGTTTCTAAGTGTGTCACACAGTTCTTTTGCACTTCTGTCTTCAGGGTTGTCAACGTGAAAGTTGAAGTCTCCCACAATAATTAAAAAGTCATAATCAACACATATCACAGACAGGAGGTCACTAAAATCATTAAAAAAGTTTGATGTGGACTTAGGAGGCCTGTAAACATTCAGAAACATAGTTCGTACCGGGCCCTTTACCTGGAGAGCCAGATATTCAAAAGAGTCAAATTTTCCCAAAAACACCTTTTTACACTTTAGTGAGTCATTAAACAATGTTGCTACTCCTCCACCTTTCCTTTGCTGTCTGCTCTCACAAAGAAAATTATAGTTTGGAGGTGTTGACTCCAGCAGTATAGCTGCTTCATTAAATTCATGCAGCCATGTTTCTGTTAAAAACATTACATCAAGATTATTGTCAATAATGAATAATGATTAATTAAAAGGGATTTTCCTGACAGATATCTAATGTTTAATAAATGCTGTTGAATCTGACAGTTTATGGGTTTTAAGTATGATTTTCTATTTCTGTTTGTTGTATTTTTAGCGTTGTTCTTTCTTCCATGTGTGATCACAGATATTTCACAGCTACCTCCCATCAGGGGACCAAGATGTTTCTGGAAATCATCACGTCTGATAAAGTTACCACAGGTGCACAGGCATCTTCATCCTCCCTGATATGTGGAGGAGAAAGGTGAGGAGGCTCTGCAGCTGTTGGAAAATGCAGCTTTAATAGCAGAGCCTGGACTATCAGGGTTGTTGTGTGGAGAAGATGTAAGATTTATAGAGAATGTTAGTTGTATCCCAGTCTGAAAGACCTCCTTCATGTTGTTGGTGAGATCCAGGAACGGGACATCTGGGCCGAGTACGTAGAGACGGGAGGAGCAGTTTATAGGATCGATAATGTAGGCAGTGGTGTGAAGTGAGAACCCGCAAGTTTTTATCATGTTCCTTTCATTTTTTAGGCCTTTCAGATAGTTTCATATGTATTATATCTCTTTAAGAGCTCTGTACAAACACATTGAACAATATTTATTTTCTGCAATTTCATCTCTGCTTACCTTAAGATGATAATGATGCAATTTTATTAAAGTAAGAAGTTAAACTGAGCCTAGAAGAGATATGTTAGTTTAGCTTCAAATGATTTGCAACCAAAATATCAGTTAATTATTCACTAGATGAGGTGAAATCTGTGTGAGCAAATAACCTGCTTATGTTGGTCCTGATGAGCATATGATCTATCTATCTATATCTATCTATCTATCTATCTATCTATCTATCTATCTATCTATCTATCTATATATATATATATATATCTATATCTATATCTATATATATCTATATATCTATATCTATATATATATATATATATATATATATATATATATATATATCTATATCTATATCTATATATATATATATATATATATATATATATATATATGTGTGTGTATAGAGAGAGAGAGAGATAAACGTGTGAAAAGGAAAACTTCCCCAGAATACAGCACAGACTGAGATATTTTCCCTTCCGATCTCAAATGTAGGTCAAGTTTCAAAATCCCTGGAGTCCACATTTCCCATCCAGCAATCAAATATCTTTGATTAGACCATATCTGCTTCCCAGGATGAAACTTGTAATGAACCAGGCGACATTGCTCAGATGCATCAGCTCTTGAGAAGCTCCCTCTAAACCCCGGAGGACGACATAAAACAGATTTCTACAGCAGAGCAGCATTTCTCAAACTATGGGTTTTACTTTAGGGATCCTGCATTAACCATTAGTTACCCAACTGGAGAAATATCGTCTGAACAAGATTATTATTACACGTTTGAAACTGGTTAACAGGAAGAAGTTTGGTCCAGTGTTCATCTACTTTCAATTAGTTTCAGCAGCTGCCTGATGTATTGAGGTTGAAGGATCATTGCTGAATTGAGGAGAAACTCCCAAAGCTTATGCTGAATTCACCCATCTGCCTCTTAAAGCTGAGCTCTTCTTCCTGTTGACCATTAGCGGCTTTCACTGGGGCATGATGGATGGTTCTCCCCTCGCCTTCCTCTCAGTGCTGCCTAAAAACATGCCTGTCAGTCCAGCATGATTCATAAACGTATTTTTTTGTACTTGACTGCGATTGCACGGCTCTAAACGTCCAGAAGCCATGAACAGATTTCAAACTGTTGGTGCATGAGGTAAAAATCATGCAACATTCTCCTAGGAACCTTGTTTTTAGGCGGCGGCGGGAGAACAGCGCTGAGCTATTAAAACAGATAAAAACACATGAACATTTTTAAGGCTTGGCAGGTTGCTAAATTTGGAAAATAAAAGGGACGCGTAATAAAACAAATGTGTGTGTCAAACAATGTGAGCACAGCCTGTGATTACCATGTGTCACGACAAGTTGTTCAGCCTTAATTAGTTACAAAATCAAAGAGAAGAAAAACAACAAGCATTGAGTCAGAATTTCTAAATGGATCAAACTGTGAGTTTATTAAAACTGATGAAGGTCACGTATCTGAGCTGTTTGCTCTCTTTATCAGCGCATCGTTTTCTGCTCTAATGGGCTCCGTTATACCAACACATCTCCTGCATCCTCTTACACAGACGCAGGTCACCACCACTAACAAACTGAATATTTTGGGTGTCGGTCTACCTCAGTGAACTGAAACTCAGCCCTAAAGTTGGAAAGCAATGACAGGATATTAGAGGAAATGCTATTACTGTGAGCATTCCTCTGCCTCCACATCCCTGACTTCTCTTGTTCTTCCTGTCGCGCCTCTCAGTGGGTTCTTACTTTATCACGCTGTGTTTATCTGCTTCTCTATCGCTTTCTTCCCTCTCCTGCCAGCAGGATCCTCATGCGACTGGAGCCCGACTTTCAGCGAGCAGCGGAGATGGCAGGGAACCATCGCTAATAGTGTGTTTCTGTCTGAGAGCTGCGGCGTACATGTGTGAGCAGTAGATATGAGAACATCAATCAGGAGATGCCCTAAAAGTAGCCAGGTGGTGTCGAGTCGCGTTGCGGTGGAGCAGCTGTGCACTTCATCCAAATTTGTGGAAGCATGGAGAGGAGAAAATAAAGAAGGAAGAGGGCAAACCAAGGAGAGGGAGATAAGGAGAGGGATCAAAAAGGAAGATAAGACGGGGCCGCGTCAGACTGCAAGTGTGAAAGCAGTAAGTGAGTAATAAACCGACTCTCTCCTCACTCTCAGCTCCTCGGTTTCTACATTTAGCATTTCTCCTCAGCTGATGTGCAACAAGCCTTCCAGTCATCCAGCTCACCGTTTACTCATGATTATCTGGTCTCAGATACATTATTTTAAAGGCATTTTCTCATGAATATCAGCATCAGTTGTAGGAAAGCTCTACACTGCAAAAACAGATCTAAAAATAAGTAAAATGTTTTTAAAAATATGTGTTTTTGTCCTAGATTTGAGCAGTTAAGTAAGATCACCTGCCAATGCAGTGAGTATTTTGACCCCTAAAATAAGATAATTGGATATTCTGCACTTGAAATAAGATGATGGAGATGAGTTGTTCCTATTTTAAGTGCAAAAATCTTATTCTATTGGCAGATAATCTTATTTACCTGCTCAAATCAAGGACAAATACACTAATTTTAAGAAAACTTGACTTATTTTTAGTTCCGTTTTTGTAGTGTAAATAGTCGATGTGAAACCCCCTGACTGAGCCCACGCTGCTCCGGCCTGGACCTCAGCCTGTCTGCCGTATCTGTATGATAATAAAGCAGTAAAAGCACATTTACACGTCACACGTCCCTGTGTCCAACCGCTGCTTGTTAAAAGATGACCCAAATATCTACCAGCACAGAACCTTCTCTACTCGTCTTCATATCCACATTTTTACATCAACCTCTGGTAAATAATGTGCGAGCATTTGGAAGGAGCTCATGCAAGTAATCTCCTCACAGAGCTCAGTGTGAGGAAAAGTGAACGGTGGGTTTTACCAGGAGGGATTTCATACGTCTGTGTTTAGCTGAAGTGGCTACAGCGCGGCTCATAGCCTGTCTTATTTATATACATAAACAAAAAATAACACCAGTAATAAAATAAGGACACTGAGGCATCTGCAGCCACAGAAAAATGCATAAAGCAGCTTGTAAAAATATTCACACTGCTTCAAAGTTTGCACTTTTTTTTCACATTTCAGGCAGAAACTGCAACATATTTTATCAGAATCTAGTGACAGAGCAGCACAAAGCAGCGCTGCATAAGCGTGGAGCAGAAGGCAAATGATGCACGGTTTTCAAAATGATTTACAGATAAAAATCAGGAAAGTACGGCATCCATTTGTCCACTTTCCCCTGACATCCCTAAATTAAATCCTGTGCTAGCAACTGACCTTCAGAGTCAACAGAATACACAAATAAAGGCGATTGTATGTTATTTAATATGTTTAATCTTTAATCCTTAGATGTTCTTAAAGCCGTGGTAGGTAACTTAGTATAAATTATTGTTTTACATATTTGTTAAAACTGTCACTATGTGCTGACAGTAAAATATGAGACAGATGATCTGTGAACAAATTTTCTGTTGCTGCATTTTACGGCTGAGAACTTTTGTTGTTTCATGATTTTTCTCTCAGCGTGTCACTGGGCTAGCCTAGCGTTAGCCTTAAAATGGCTTCCTCACCTTTCCCTCCCAGAGCTTCTGATTCACGCAATATTTGAAGATCAGGCACAAAAAAAAACACAAGTGGGCGCACTTATTGTTGATGCACAATTTACTGGTCCTTATTTGGAATCTTTAAAGATCAGACCCTAAGTTTTCTTCTGATAAATTCTGACAAGACAGAAGTTGTAATCTTTGGACCAGAGTCCTTAAAAAATAAACTTCTTAATGTGGGATTCGAAACAGGGAACTCGCTGCCTGTCTGGGATCCAAGCGGCCGGCTCTGACCACCATGACTTCAGAGAACATTAGAGAACAACCAGCATGGAGACCAGGGAACCAGGAGGTTCTGGTCCAGTTTACAGCAGGTCAGGTTCTACAGAACCTCCCAGAGTTCTGATCATCATGTGGACCTGGAGAGAGGATGGACCTCCTGCAGACCTACCAGGACATGGACGTCCACCTGGACTGACAGGCTGGAGCAGGAGAGCAATGATCAGAGAAGCAGGAGGACCATGGTGGCTGGTAAACATGATTTCCTGATTTAACAATATATAATAATTTAGAATTAAAATTTAAAACACAACCTAATTGAATTTATGTAATTACTAAGTTAAAATTGCTCATGTTAAAGCTTTTTTTATCTACTCCTGTAAAACATTTACTACTCTCTTTCTCTTACAGCCCAAAGCGAACCTATTATGCTTCCTTTTAAACAACTTAGGATAGGTCTATTGTCTCTAAAAATATGTTAATTTGGAACAAATTTCAAAAGATGAGCACAGTGGTAAAAGCTGAAGCAAATATGGAATAACCCACTGAATGCAGTTGAAGTTTTGCAGCCAGCATGCTTACTGTGAAGGATACTGGCTCTCCTCCTCATTATTCTCTTTATACAGTAGCCCTGGGTGTGCAACAAGCTGATATTAGCTGATTAATTAGCCAGGCTCCTGGTCTCATTAATTGCCTGCAGTCTGCATCGCTAGGGACATGCTGGCTAGAATGCCAACTGTATTTTCAAAAAAGCATCACCTTAAAGGAGCGGTGACATCACTGTATAAACTATTTCACATAGTTGGTATAGCAGCAAATGTAAATTCTCAATAGAAATTAATAAAAAAAGTACACTCTCTGTTATGTAGGGGGTTGTTTTGTAGGTTTTGTCAGGCCCTCCTCATTAAAAGGGTCGGGTACGCTAATGATACGCAGCTCTACCCAGCTCTCATTGGCTACAACCACATTTGGGAAACTAGCCCAACGTGTCCCCACACGCCCTTGCCTCCTCCATCCACACCTCTCTTCTTGGTGCAACTGAACCATTATTATGGTTTTACGGCCAGTGGCAGTATTTGTGTTGCAGGACAGGCGAGGCCAAGCTGACCAGAGAATTTAGCCTCATCATCCACAGCAGGGCGATCAGAGAGATCGCTGCACTGCTGCTTCAGACGCCGCTCATCCGTTTATCAGACCACACGGTATTTAAGTTAAGTAAAATTACGGGTAATGACAAAATATTCATTTATTTAGCATCGTGGTTGTTGATACAGACATTTTTTTTTAAATCCATTGGGTGAACCCCAACTGGAATTCACCCACATTCAGTAAACCGTTTTCAGTAAAATCCACTGAATATAGTCCCAAACTCTGGTTATAATTGTGTGGTATTTCCACATAAATAAACTTCAGCCACTCTGTTTCTCTCGTCCTTCGGGGGTCAGTGAAAACTTGCATCTGTTTTTGAGCTCTCTTGACATAACCGGTCCCCTATTTAGCAGCCATCGTCTTCTCAAGAAGTCAGACGTGCTTGTGGGACACAGGCATGTCCCGCCAAAAGCTACACAGGGGACACAGTAAGGCTGTGGCAGTAGATGCTTTGCTCAGATGAGACCAGAACCGAATTTAAATGCAAAAAAAAAAACACGTCATACCCAATGTAAAACATGGTGGTGGCAGCATCATGCATTGATTCTTTTGTCCCAGCAGAGAGAGGGAAGCAGGTCAGAGTCGGTGGGAAGATGGATGGAGATAAATCCAGGAGGGGAACCTGCAGGAGAACCTGAGACTGAGGTGGAGGTTCTCCTTCCAGCAGGAGAACCAGCCTGAACCTGCAGAGATGCTCCAGGATTGGGGGTTAGAGAGGCCATAGGGAGGTTCAGGAGGATTTTATACTCCTGTGTCTACAGGTGGCGCTGTGGAATCAATCTGATATTTCGCATATTATATTAACCCTCTCAAGTTAAAATAAAAAAGGAAATAAATAAATAAAGAGGAGCAGGTTTGATCATAAAACAGATAAGCAGAAAGAGATGAGTGGCCCAGAGAAACTAAGGGAGAAAAACCGTCAGCGCAGGAAGCAGCCAGGGTGACAGATATCTTTCAGCGGCGGGGGGGGGGGGCGGACATCAGCGTGGCTGCAGCCAGCCAGGCCAGTGATGAGATGGAGCAGTATGGCAACAGCAAGTCAGCAAGCTCTCCCTACATGATGCTATCATCTCATCCCAGACTTGGCATATAGTGCGTTTGTGTTTCTGGATGTGTTCAGAGAACAGCCTGTCAGTAATATTACTCTGTCTGAGCATGAATTATTAACATGCTTTATCCATTAAAATCACAATCACTCCACTGGCTGACCAGAAAATACCACGCATCTATTTATTGAAAAAGCATTTTTCAGGAGAAGTCTGTGCTTAAAGTTTAATATTTAATATTCTATGCATCTTGTTATGTTTCTGTATTTATGTTCAGCCACTTTTACTGTTCAAAGAAAAACACTAAACAAGTGCTGGTGAAGATTCTCAGTCATCCAGGTCATGGTCACTCCAAAAAAAAAAAAAAAAAAAAAAAAGGTAAAAAACAAAGCAACTGGACTTGTTTTCCGTAGTTGAAGACATTTCGCTTCCTCTCCAGGAAGCTTTCTCAGCTCTTTTTTTTTTTTTGGAATAACTAAACAAGTGATTTATTTCCCTTTGTGTCTGTCTGTTTGGTGGATTTCTGAAGTGGATTTCTATATTGTATTTGTGTTCAAACACCATGAATTCTTAGCAAAAGTGCTGTAAAAGGCATTATTGTTGCTGCTATAGTTAAAGGCATAAAGTTGATGCAGAGGGAGAGGAAAAGGCCGGTCATTGGAGTGAAGAGGAGGAGAAGCAGCAGGAACCACCAACAGAACCGGGCCGGTCAAGCTGCAGTGTGCAGGACTGGGTTGGCAACAGCTCTTTGCAAAGAATCAGATTAACGTCTTGAGATCTGAGGATTGAAGCCTAAAAAAGCTTCATGCCATCTGAAAACAATGTAAATTTTCCTCCAAACGTAGATTTTGTTCCTCCTGACAGACACGCCTGCAGGGCAGCTCTGAAAGGAACAAAGTGTTTTATTCTGCAAACAAAGTATTTGTTGTAAATGGATGGTTCTACTTGTGTCTGTCATGCAATTGAATAAAAGGCCTCTCCAAACAAAGCCCCCCCCCCCCGCTGAACTTCAATCCCAGTCCGTCCCTGAATGGGATGATTTGGATTAGATTCAGGACTGGCCAGGATTAGACTGGCCTAGTCAAAGTCCAGAGCTGACAAGACTTTAATGTTGCTGTGAACAGATGGTCTTCCTCTAATCTCGCTGAGCTATTCTGCAAAGAATAAATTGGAAAACTTCAGTCTAAATGCAGAATGTATCTGAATGGTGGTCCACAAAGAATAAGAGTGGTTTGTTTGTTAAAGATTTTTAAAAAACATGCATCTTTTTCCTTTCCATTCACAATTCTGCACTTCTCTGTTGCTGTGAGGTCTTTCAGGAGGAGTGAACGCTGCAAGTCAAAGACTCAATGCAACCTGCTGGGTCTCCTTAGAAAACCTTCAACCAGCCTGTCTGGATGATCTGATAGAGCTGACTCTGTAACGTACCTTAAGATGACATGTGTTTGGAATAGGTGATAGATAAATAAAATTGAATATAACTGAATTCTTTGTGTTGGTTTATCACATAGAATCCTGACAGAGCAAATAGATAGAGATAAATATGTGAAGGAGATCAGTACGGTGTGAGACTTTGGTAAAGAACTGTCAGCAGGGTTTATACTAATATAGTCTTATATTCACATATAGAAGGACGATGAGCTGAAGGAAGAATATGAAGCGTTGCATTTGACACGCAATTAAAAAGACATGAAAAAAGGTGAGCTTTGTTCCACGTGCAGCCACTCAGATGCCTCCTAAGTTATGTTAAAAAGACAAGTTGGTGAACGTGATCCTGATGATGTCAGTCTGTGATCATTACTCTGAGGTAACGGTCGTTCACTGAGAGGAGAAACTCTGATTTTAGACAATAATCACATTATGTACTGTGATATAATGTGGTAAACCTGTAAGTAAATTAAATCCAACCCCAGCTTCAATTTGGAACATGAGCTGCAGCTGTGCTGAAGCTGCAGGGGGCAGTGTTGCTGGTCGCTGACGTCCCCACAGGACCCGTCTGAAGCAAAAGGTGCAAAAACAGCAAAGAAAAATAATTAAACTCAGCTAGAGTCGTGCAGAGAACACTGTTTGTTCTGCTGTTTCCAGTCTTTGCTATCTTCCAACCAATCATTCGGTGCTCCTGGATAAAGCAGCTGACTTAAGGCAGCTGGGAGGCCATGATTAAGTCCTACGTACAGCTGCATTAAGAGGAATGAAGGCTTTAATCCGAGCACTGATGGCGATAGCTGTGACAGGCTGCCAGAACCGTGCAGCTGCTGGAGATGCTGAGGTGCATCCGGTGCAGCTTAGATTAAAACTCATTGTGACTGATTCATTTCTACAGAAGCAACCTGCACTAATGAATAACACCAAAGAATGACTTCATTTAGAAGTTCTGTTGCTATGAAGACAGGAGGAGTTTTTGAGGCGTTCAGATTCACACACAGTTCTTAATCAGATCCTGTGAAGATAACAGCAAACGGGCTTAAACCAGAGAGACCGCAGACAACCAGACTTTCTCTCAGTTTCCTCACCTGTCCAGGTGTCTCTGTCAGTTCTGGATCTGATCTACCTGCAGGTGGAGCACTGCTGTTTCTGAGGACATGGAGGTCCATCCTCCTAGAACCAGTCAGATGCACAGCAGTGACCCACCATCACTGTCCTGGGTCTGTTTGTTAATTCAGAAATTATTTTTCTTTTGCTGTTATTTTATCTGAGCTTATATTTAACTACTGTTTTCACCCAGGCATGCTGAATTCTGGTAAACTTAGGTATCAAAACCACAAAGTGCCCATGAATCATTTGTGTTTTATGTTCTTATGAATCATTGTGTTTTAAGTTCTTATGAATCTTTTGTGTTTTATGTTCTTATGAATCTTTGTGTTTTATGTTCTTATGCGTCTCTGTGTCTCCAGGACACGGACGACCTGCTCCACCCACTGAGCCGTCACTCCCACTACTTTAGTTTGTATTTATTCTGTCTTAGTTTTCAGATTAGCTATTATCTGGATGACCAATGAACATGGCATAGGTTGCACTTCAAATCGTAACATTGTTTTTCTTTTGTTCTGTCCCTATGAACTAAACGTATTAATAATAAAAACTTGCTGCACACTTTGAACACACATCTCTGAGCTAAGGGCTTTGAGTTTGCTGCTTACCAAGCTCGAGGTCAACTAAATTTCTATTCCCTCTCACTTGAAACAATATGACTTTCTCTTTTCTAAGTCACAGACAGAGTGTGGGGAAAAACAAAGGGAGCTTTATTCTGTAGCCATTGTACTTAAAACATAAGGGATTCCTTTGGGCTCGCCTACAAAGGCCTCAGTCAGCTGTCTTAGGCTGGATTTCAAGCTGAAACTCAGCTGAGCTCCCCAGTTTTTGGCCAACCATTACCTTGGGCTATTTGTACAAATTGCCCGTGTCACACCTGGTCATACTTCTTGTCTGTATCAGCACAGTGCAGCAGGTCTGTTCAGGGGAAATAAATGTAGCAATACAGAGAAGGGTGAGAGCAGAAGTTGGCACATGTTGCATCAATCACCTGTCACAGCCATTCACTGGTTTGTCTTTGAGGCTCCCAGTGAGCAAAGCATGTGGACGTGGTGAAAGGAAGGAAATATTTCTATTAAAATGGCTACAATTACACCCGGGCTGCGAAGAATAACTGCCAATCTTGGAGAATTTTAATTTCTTAGAAAGCCTTCCTGACTGAGCCTCACCTTAACGTTTGGCCAGGAAGGGGAACGTCAACAGGAAACGCCGCTAACGAGCCTTTTTAATCACTAGAAACTCACAGAAAATGTGTCTCAGCTAATGAGCCGACCGGGGGCTGGAATGCAGGTAAAAAGAGGCTCAGTGGATATGTTAGGGTAGAAAAAGAAAGATAAGCAGCTTTAAAGTACATTTTACTTTGACTGTAATCTGGATTACTGGCAAGTGCAAAGATAGCGGTTCTTCGCTGTCATTTGTTTTCCTTTTATGTGAGAAATGCCGCCTCCAACTTTAAATTAGCATGAACAAGCATAGCGCTTAAAGCAGAACATGCACTCACCGGCCATTTTATTAGGTACACTCGTTCAATTTATTGTTAAAACGAGGAATCAGCCAATCGCACATGGCGTCTAGAGCTGTTGAAGACCTACTGATGTCCAAACTGAGCACCAGAACGAGGAACAAAGGATTTAAGTGACTTTTAACTTAGCATGAATGTTGGTGGCAGATGGGACTGAACAGGAGAGCACGAGAAGAGATGGTGGCGTGAAACTTAAAGATGAAAACAGGCCGTCTGTGCTGACAATATTAGGCAGGAAGTAAAAACCTGTGAGAAAGACACACAGCAGCACAAAGGAGGCGCGCCACCTATAGATTTCACAGCCTATTCAGAGTAAGTGGCAGCACTGAGGTAACATCGTATGAATTATCATGGCTGAGTAACAACACTGACTGTAAACAGTTCTTATCATAATAAGCTGAATGATAATGCCTCGGAATCAATTGAAAACAATAACCCTGTAATTAACAGGAGCAGAAACATTTTTCTCCTGCTTCACAGCACATCATCCTGCTCCTCTTGGCACCTTTCAGGAGTGTTTTAATTATATTCTGGCGTACTGACTGCATGAGAAAAGCTTGTTCCTGCCTACACGCTCTGGCTCTAACCCACACACTTAACCTCCCCTTCCCTTCCCTTGGCCCGACTTTCCTCAGCAGCGACGACAAACCTTTCTAAACAACTGATTGGCCTCTAATCAGCCTCTTCACGTCTGAAAAAGGGACACGAGTGTGAATCAGCCTGCTGTGCTTAACAGAGAGACACCAAGATGGAAACATAGCAGAAAAATCTGCTAAATATATCCTCCCAATATTCTTCCTGGTGTTTAAGCCCACAAGGACCTTGAATTTAGTTCAGTTCAGTTTCAAATCATCCAGAAAAATTGGTTAACAGTTTTTTATCTAAGGAAACCCAGCAGGTTGCATCGAGTCTTGGGCTCATTTGTCACTTTTTAAATAAACCTTTAAGATAACAATAAACATGGTCCAATTATTATTATTATCTTTTTAATTTTTTTTTCAAGTAATAATTGAACTTTATTGATCTTAACAAACAGATAAAACAAATTACTATGATCATGAAATGACTTAAAAGTGAAATTCAATTGTAGAGGCTGAGTGATTGATCTATTTAGCCACAACGAGGCAAAGTATGGTTGGAGTAGTCAAATCTAAGAACACTGTGCCAAGCAAAACATGGTAGTATTAGTGCCATGCTTTAAGATAACATTTTCAGCCAGTTGCACTGCACAAAGTGCATAGAATGATGACGGAGTACAGTCAAATTCTTCGATGTGACTGTTTATCAACAGCTAGATGGAAATTTTTATTTGGACAATTTGGGTGTCCAAACAGAACCCTACTGAAAACTAATGGACTATGCTTAAAAAGCCAGTGTCATGACTTGAAACCAACTAATTTAACCAAGCTCAACAACATCTATTAAAGTGGTTTAATATCCAGCAGAAAAAATAATTCATGGCTGTAAATACAACTTTATATATTTAAAGTCAGAAACATGCATTAATACTAATTGGATACTAATGAGCGCTGGAAGCTTTTGAAAATGTTAAAGATGTCAGAATCAGCTGAGAAGAGTAAAAACTATACAGTGACAACCAGGAGGGTCAACTGAGAATCATACGAGCCCAAACAGCCAGAGAGTCGGACAGGAGCCGACCAACACCGTTTCCTACATTAAGGTTTCAGCATCAACACGGCGGATAGGGGAGGACTGAACTCTGTTCCTCGTTAAATCAAAGAGTCAGACGGTGTTGAAGCAGAGACGCATCTAAAAGTTGCAGGAGGACTGCAGGTCGACACCAACGGTCTGATCACTTATCAGCTGATTCCAACCGCTGGGACACGCTTTGGGATTAAAACCAAAAACACTGAAGTTTGAAGCCTGATTCTGGTTAAAACTGAGAAAATGTTTGGAAACCTCGAAATATGGGATTAAAAAAGAAAAGCTGTCTCTCTTATTTAGCAAATAGAAATTACGATTTATGCATCCTGAGCTAAAACTAGAAAGGTTTTCTCTGATTTGATATCATTTAGTGAGAACATGATTTTGTCTTTTCATGCAGTGAAAGTAAATATTAACTTTATTGCAGCTAAATGGGCAGATTCAGATTCCATAAATGAACATTTTATACCACCTTGCCAGTTATTATTTCCTTTCCAGGAGACTCAGAGCCTTAAATGCTGAAAGCCTGATGGATTCTCACCATCTCTAACCACTCTTTAAACAAACCTTTACTATAGTATTTATTTTCTCTTAGGGTTTAACAACGTAATTTTGAACTGAACTGAATTTCCCATTAAGTCCTGGCAGAACATCTTTAATGGTTGTTACTAAGATGCTAATCCTTCCCAGATGAGCAGAAGAAAATCTTGGCCTCCCTTTTGGGACTGAGGCTCTGAAACAGCCTTCATGATTCTAGATGTGAGGTACTAAAAATGTTCACTTTGATTGTGAAAATGTTTTACGTGGCTGGCGAAGGCCAATTTATGTAAATCAGAATTTGTTGTTAAACAAAATCTTTAGAACGAGCCGCTAATGGATTCTGCTGTAATGGCAGAGTCCCTGATTAACGTCTGAAGACCCTGAAGGTGATTATCATGGCTGTTGTTTTTTTTTGTTACTCTTCCAAAACAAATCTGCCTTTAACACGCAGTCATCTTTCAGCTGAAAGGTTCCTGTAGAAAAGTTTGGGTTAGAATTTAGCTACATATGGAGAGCAAAGCGTTAAAAGACGTAAAAAGAAAGGAACATCTGACCAAGTATTAAACTCAGGGATGAGATGATCATGTCTGGACACGAGTCTGGAGTGAAAACCTGGGAGGGAAACAACAACGTCTGTGTGTGATAATAATGACAAAGTAATTTATTTGACATTTACAAACCAAAAAAAAAAAGGTTTAAATGTTTGGGTCGTTGTTTTTATTGTTAAAACCGTTTCCCACTGCTGGTTCGGTGGGAGTTTTTTAAATGAGATTCAGTAATTCTGCTGTGCACCAGTAGCACCAGTGGTGCTGAGAGAACCAGCAACCCGCCGCTTTCAGGATGAACTATTAGCAATGATGCTTTATAAATGCTATGAGTATGATTGGTAATAGTAATCCGCCTGATTAACGATGATTTACTGAGATGAAGAAGGGACTTTTTTTGTAAAGAGACAGTGTGTCGTGAACTGCTGCTATATAAACAAACCAAACTGATTTAAACTGAAGTGTGACATTAAAGGTTAAATCTGCATTTTGACTTCTTTTTATTATGCAGCACTTGTTGAGCTCTCTTTTAAAGAAAGCCTTGAAGGTTTCTGATATTTTGATGAATCTCTGATTTAAAGCGCTGGCATGAGTGGTTCTCTGTAAATAACCCAAAGAAGATGCTGCAGATGTTAGACCACTGTGAGCTTGTTGTTGAAAGGTGAATAAATCCTCAGAATGCTGGAAGATAACGGCTAGCTGACTTTAAGCGTTTAGAACAAGCCAAACTGAAAACGCTCAGTGGGATTTAACAGCAGCTTAGCCCATATCAACAGCGTATTCTCACACCACAGACAGTAGTTAGGTTTAATGCCGGTGAACAAAAGCCTGCCGGTCCCATCAATCCACCAGATTTTGCTTCAGGTCCTTAAGGAGAAAATGTTTGGATTCAGGGCCAGATGCAGCAGCATCAAAGACGGCATGTTCCTCTTTCAGGCTTCTTGGTGATATGACATCTTTCCAGCGCAGGTAAGGGAACTATCACCAGTAACAACTTCAGAGAACTTTACTTTAAAAAAATCAAAAAGTAACACTTTAACTTTAAGCAGTTGAAGTTTTAGTTGCAAGCGTCCCTCAAAGCCGGCTGCCAGATGTTCGGTCTGACAGTCCAGCGGCGCGTCCTTCTGCTTTTAAGTCCCGTCGCTTTTAACTTGAACAGGACCAGAGTGAGAAGAGGAGGCAGACAGGTAGCTGCTGAATAATGCATGATCGGGCCGCTTGAAATTCTCTGTACTTTCCAGAGTAGGAGGCAAAACAACACTTCCTGTTTACAGTATGTGTTGAGTGGAGGCAGTGCTCAGCAAGGTGCATGTTGGGATTGTGTTCATCCATCAAACCTGGTTTCAGGTTATTTAACAACATGAGGATCACATCCCAGAGTTTCCTTCCTTTGTCTGTTGAGAACTTTTATAAACTAATCAGTTTTGTTGACAAAGGAAGGAAAAATAACTTCAAAACAAAACTAAGTTGGTGTAAAATTTGTCCAAAGTGTCTCAGTGTCTGCAGCTGAGGTCCTTCATTTTCTGGCTACATTTCCCGTCAGGCATCAATTATTTCAGTGTAAATGGTAATTTGGAAAGCAATAAGTCGTGTCATTGGAAATGAGACCTAATTAGATTAGCCAAACTTTCCTAATGACTCCTCCGATTATTTGCTCCTCTCTCAGCAGCGCACTGAATTGGCAGCCGAGGTGCATGATGAGTTTAATACAGGATTAGGAGAATTTAGTGAATGTCAAAATCAACTTTCTGACTCAGCTCCTCTGCAGGACAAGTAAAAGAAAAACAAACCTAAAAAAAAGTTTAATAAGCATTTTACTTTTCTCCCTTTAAACTGTCACTTTGTTAGCTAGCTGTCTTTTTCAGAGCATTGCTGCAAACCGCTGCGCTGAACTAAAGCCCTGAACCAGTGAAGAGGACTTGAAACCTCCTTCAGCAGAAATGAGAGACAAATCCCCCCAAAGCTCGATGGTTTGGCCTAAATACTGAGCCGGATTAAAACTGCTCATTTCTGCTGTAATAATTATGTAACTGGATATTATGACAGAAGTGACAATCTTGGGTCAGTTTAATGGAGAGACTTGAAGTGGCACTTTAAAAATGATTTTCACTGCCGGGATAAATAAGACAAATTAAAAACCATCACTCCTCTTTTTTCCCCTGAACAGCAGTTTGTGTAACGGATTAAAGCACATTATTGGTTCTATCATATAAACTACAGTTGGCGTGTGAATTTAAAAAAGTTTTCCAGCTGCGGCTCATGAAATCTCCTCTTTGCCTGCTTCAAACGCTTCATGTTGGCAGCAAAACTGAATTAATTGATTTATTTTCAAACTAAAAACCCATTTCCCACCAACAGAAACTGTAAAAAAAAACTGAAACGGTAAAAGAAATGTATTTAGGACAAGAAAACAGCACCCTTTAACCAGAGCGGTCAAAAGTATTCACATGTATTACTCAGGCAGAAGTAGAGATACCAGGGTTAAAAAAATACTTCTGTGGAAGTAAAAGTATCACCTTAAACCTTCGACTCAAGTAAAAGTACAAAAGTACCGAATATAAAACTCCCCAAAGTAATAAAGTAGAAGTAATCTCCCCATTACTATAATTCTATAGTATGATGTTAATATTGAAAAATAATTGGTGTCGGGTTTTTCATCCACATATACGACGTTTAGTACAAAGCAAATATGTTAAAGGTCCATAAAGGTGCAATGCTGAGCATCAACCTGGGTTTGATGGAGCAGAAACTCTCATGTCTGCTTGTCTATAAATATTGGTGCAAAAAGTCAAACTTCAGAGACATATTATCAATAACTTTTACTTGTTATTAACAGAATGTAAATGGACATCTGAGCGTAGCTGCAGGAATTAATGAGGGCAACAGATGTAACACAACTGGACATGAAAATCAGTGCATTACCTGCAATCACGCTTGTATGGTTTTCTGGATAAAGTAGATGGTGTTATCAAGATAAATGATTAATCCTAACGGTTATCCTAGTGGTTAAAATAAAAAAAGGAAAATAAATAATCCCAAAAATACAATGTTCTTCTTCCACCTTTTGTTCTTAATTATTTGTTGGGACATTTGGCAAACAACTTGGTGCAGTGCTGCCTCCAACCACAATCACAGTTACTTTGTTCGGGTGGCGCTATTTATCAGAATATTTTTTCTATTTTGTTTTTATTGACAAGCCAGAATAAAAACAATATGAAATAGAATAGAAGTAATGAGACTATTTCAAACATGTAAGGAGTAGAAGGAAAAGGTAGGCTAAAAAATAATTACTCCACTAAAGCTTCATTCAACATCCTATTTGCAGATGCAGATGATGATCTTTAATGAAGAAATAAACTTATTAACAGACGTTGAACTGAAAACTACAGGGAAAGAGGAACAGGGAGGCAGTGGGTAAAAAACCTACAAGATACACAGGAACAACCAAGATGAAGAACAACGGAGGAACCGGTAAACCATAAACCTAAATGTAGTTTATGAGATTTTATGATCAACTCAAAATAGCCCCATACCTTAAAGAGTGAGTTAGACGATGTATGCATTTCCAATTTGTTTTACTAATAAAAACATCAGATGTTCGTTTTTATTTAGATCCAGAGTGAATACTTTGTAGAAAATCCACCTTTTCCTGCAGTATAGGGCAAAAAACGAAACCAATCATCTAGTAGCTGCTTACTTACAGTGAAGCTTTCAGGATTTACTCAGTTTATTTTTATCACAATGAAACAAAAGAAGTCAAGTTAATTATAGAAGAATAGAAGAATTTTAGAAATGATGGACAGAACTTTTTAGAAACTAAATTATGATTCACTGGTTCCAGTTTAGTCAAGGATTTAATAAACTTATTCTTATTACAATGCAGCAAATGAAGTTATTCCAGTTGTAGCTTTAGAAAACTTGGTCAAAATTACTTCAGATTAGATTTATCCGGTTTATTTTTTATTATGAATAGAAACAATGAAATGTGTGATTTTATGCCTTCTGTATGTTTGTGATGAAGCCTGTTCCAGTGAAACAAAGAAGTCTAGTCAAAGATTTACTTAGCGTATTCGTTTGTTAATGTAATGTTTTTTTATCTCCTATGTAATATTTCCCTGTGTAATTTTGTGCAGCACTTTAAATTGTCTTGTTACTGAAAAGTGCTAAATAAATAAACTTGCCTTACTTAATAAAACATTCAGTTTTCCTTTTGACCTGAGCAGATCCCCTTCGTCCACATATCTGCTTAATCCTCCACATGGTTAGAGGGAAACAGCAAAAATAACACAAAAATATTCCCTACTTTCTGTTGCTCTGTCACATAAAACTCTAATAAAATGCACAAAAAGTTGGGGTTGTAAAAAGAAAAATGTAGAAAGGTTGACCGGGTATAAACTCGTGTTCCAGTTTCATCATTTTCCGGTTCAGATTAAGATAAATTTTACACAGTTGTTCAAGGTACATGCTATTTTTTAACTCAAAGTGTCACAAAACACTATAGTGCATAATTGGAAAATAGCTGAGTTTATGTGAGTCAAGTGCTGCATTTTGATTTACCACCAGCTATGCTGAAATTCTGCTAAAGCAGCATGAAATATATTTTCTCTCCCGTCTCCCACTAGAACTTTAATCCTATCTAAAATAGTCTGAGTCTGCTTTTGGGCAAAGCTTCAGTGCAAAAATGGCAAACAGAAGGTGCACAGAGATTTAAAAGCACAAACAGCCGCTGCAATCATCATGAGCCACGGAGGACGCAGGTAACAATAGTCCTGTTCAGCCTCAACACAACTGCTCATTCTGATGCCCATTTTCTACAAGAACCCCAGCAATTAGCGGCCGGTAGTCTGCGCCCCTTTGTTTCTTTATACGTCTACACAGAAAACACATACTGTAACTGAAAAAAACGAGTGTTAACAGTTTCTAAACCATTTAAATCACTCGCTCCAACGACTTATGGCAAAATAAAGGTAGAGCTCACCTCCCAGTGCTCTGGCCCAGTAAGGGTTTCCTCTTGTTCTCTCACTTTAATGTTTTAGATCATCAAAAAATGTTGATACACGACAATCACAACCTGAGTAAATGTAAAAGCTGTTTTAAACAATATTTTAATTTACTGACGGATCTATCCAAACCAACTTTAGCCCAGGTGAAAAAGTAATTACCCCCTAAATACCAGGCTGATCAGCCTGTGACAGCAGTGGCTGATACCTGGTGGTCTTTAACATAACTGTGGAGGAATAATCAGTGTTAGTACCAAATATTAACACTTATTATTCACACGTGTTCAAATACTTATTTGCAGCAGTAACACACAAATAAATTATATAAAAATCACACACTGTGATTTCTGGATTTTTTTTTAAGATCATGTCTCTCACGGTGGACCCCTCCATGATTTATAAGATCTTGTAAACTCACAGAGTGTTCAAATAGTTATTGTCCTGACTGTCAGAGCAGACTTTAACTAGGCCACAACAACATCTTTCTTCTGGTGTGCTCTGGACCGGCCGTATTAATGCACTTTCAGATGTTTCTGTAAACCCTTCTCCTTTTATGGTTCTGTTACAGCGGGACATGGTGTGTTGCTGTTAAGAAGCAATAATATTTTCTGTAACAATTAAGTTCTGGAATGTGTCTATGTGATCTTTTTGTTTGAAATGTTTGTTACCTTTTTGGGTGTGTCCTTGTAGCGGCCATCTTGGAACCTACCAAAGAGGAGGCCCGCCTCAAACCAAGCTGTTTTATAGAAAGGACCTTGTTTGCTGGACTTTGATTGGCTGGGCAGTTAATTGAGAAGGTGGGGACAACAGTATATAAGGAGACTGTTGGCTGAACCAAGGAGAGAGGGAGAAGGCTTGAGAGTCTGAAGGAGATTGGAAACTAAGAGACTGTAGGGAAGATGTCATTTTTTTTTTTTCCTTGTCCCTGACCTATGTTGTGCTGAAGGAGGCCTAATAAACCACCTTTGTTTAAACTACAGCCAACTTTGAGGAGTTTTCCTTCCACACCACACCTCTCAGCATAACAGTTGCTTTTTGAAATATTTGAAGTTATTTTTGGTTCTAGGCCAAGAAGCAATCAAGGCTGTGAGTGGCGTTAATAAGTAAAACTCCTTAAAACTATAAGTAACCAGTTATTGAATGATTTTCTCATGGCTTTTTTCTATCAATAAATCAAATCATCATTTAAAAACCACTTTTTCTAAACACTCTACTTGTTTTATTTTGATGCGGTAATTTGAGGATCTGAAACAGTCAGGTGGGAGTAAAATGCATTAAAAACAAAATAAATCCTTTAACTTTGTGCACAGCTATGTGAGCTGGATCCTGACCAGCGGGTCAGAGAGATCGTGTTCCATGTCAGCCTTATCTGACCTGCTGAACCCGGGGGCCAAAGGCCTTTAGATGCACACAAAGCCGCAGACAAGCAGCTCGCTGAGGCAGCGACACACACAGACAAACAGGAGGAGGTAAAGAGAGCGATCACATCTGGATTCCTCCTTCAGCACATCCTCCTGCCTGCTTCACTTCACACACACCCAAAGCAGCGCTGCCGTCAAAACGTCAAGACGACGAACCAACAAACACTAAAGCCACGAAATGACAACAAATATGTATAGATTTGGAAAAAAAGTGTCAAAAACGCTTGAAAGTTTGAGTATCTAAGGCTTTAAGTGGAAGTAAAATATTTAAAGAGTGTTAAACGTCTTTGTTTATAGACTCATCTTTATATTGACTCTCTTTTCTCTCAGCAGGATGTTTAATGGGGGGGGGGGGTAGTTTTCAGTGGTCAGAGAACTTTAATCGCCTTATTATGGAATCATTATGGGATGTCTGAAATTGTCCTGTCAGAAATAACTCTAATTTTAACTCCTATAGTTAACAACGAACACTGCTGTACTGGACCTGCTTCACATACCTCTCAGTATTTCTCTGTATATTCTTAATTACGTCCAGCTCATTAATCTTTAACAGTATTTTTTCTTACAAAGGACCAAACCACATTAATCAACATGAGTACTTTAATCCAGCTTGTAAATGTATAAAATTCAGCCATAAAGGCTTCATTTTATCTCTAGTTCTTGGCAGGCGGACGGTATAAAATCCACATCATTAATAAAATAAGGCGCAAGCTGAACAAAAAGGTAGGTTCCACTATAAATCAATGTGGAGCGTCATACCCAAAGATATAATTATTTATGTGAACAGACAACATGAAAACACCACATTATTCATAAAGGTCGGTAAGAAAAGGCTTTTAAGTTGTTATTTTCATGAATGAAATCAGCATGCATGAAAACAGAGTGAATGCAGGAGAGAGAGAGAGCAATTAATGATGTAGCACTCTGATTTTTCATGTAGTTTGATATCTTGGCACAATAAAACATACTTTAACAATAAAAGTCTCAGAAAGACTTTTCAGTTGGAGCGTTGTTCATGAGCAGCAGACATCGCCAACAGATTTCTAAACCGAAGAGTAAGCAGGTAAGAAGCTGCTAAGGCTGAACATGAAAAAAATAAATAAAACTATTTTAGGACAACTTTTTATCAAATTTTCATTCCAATTGCTCCAAAAATACAGCATCTCTGTATGCTGCTTAAAAGCCCACATTTTGCTCTGCTGTTTAATGTCAGAAGTCTCCCTGATATGACTGTGACTGAGTTTCTGACCTCTGGTTTTAAGCAAAGGAACTTTTTCAGGATTTATTCTATTCTATTCTATTCTATTCTATTTATTTCAGGATTCTTCTAACAGAAGAATCCAGCAGTTCATCATGAAGGCCAGTGGCGTCCAAATGTTTCAGTAATTGGGCCAAAATTGTTAAATCAAGAGCACTCGAGGGCCAAAAAATGAATAAAAAGTAATTAACATCACCAAAAATATTAACCCCGCACAACAGAATATGATAATTTTAACAAAAGCAAATTAAACCATATTTAGCTTCTTTTTGACAAATGAATTCCAATCAGATGTTAATGCACGAAGGTCTGTATTTGAGTAAAGTCGCCATATATATATATATATATATATATATATATATATATATATATATATATATATATATATATATACTATGAAATAAAGCAATGATTATTATTATTATTATTAATAAAGAAATCTTGTGTCTTGTGTTATACCAAACATTCAATTAAACATTACATTTTCAGATTTTAACCTGTCTATAATAAATTTAAAAATAAAAAGTTTGAATCTGCAAAAAGCCACTAGCACCAAATCTTTCTTGAAGTTCAGTTGGAGGGCCGCCCAAAAGCCTCATAGTGGCCACAAATGGCCCCCGGGCCACAGGTTGGACACCTTTGATGTAGAGCGATGAAAAATGACACCAAATTCATCTGTTTGTGATGAAGTAGCTGTAAAGCTAACAACATTTTCTTTGTTAGGTGATCACAGATGGTTCCTTCCTACTGTCAGGTTGGCTTCCTCCAATCTGTACTCAGTGGTGCTTTTCCTCTGGCTTCTGGTTTGCTTTTGATTATAAAAAATGAAATAAAACACAGGGTACCAGGATTGTTTTCATGCTGATACTTATTTCTCTTAAATTGGAAAAAGAGGTTGAATCCAGCCGAGATTGATCCATTACACTTGTTTCTAATAATCTCACAAGTTTTAAAAAAAATTAAAAGCATATAAAATGGTCCCTCTATGGTCAGACATGGTAAACACAATTTACTTCATGCAGGACTGTGATTCCAACAGGAGGATATGTAAACCTTCCAAAATGTATGCTCACACCTTCTTTAATTTGGGAGCATGATTCCTTCTCTTCAGCCATTTTACCCCCAAAACTCTCACATTTTATGATGTTTCCTCACAGCTATGGTCTAAACTCCCTCAAAACCAGCATTCAGAGCCCAGATTTAATGCCTCTTCCTAAATCTTCTCTCCTCCCGTTTGCATCCGTCTCCTTGTGCTTAAACGTCTTAAACGTGCTTACTCAGATCTCTCTTCTCTGATTGGGTTTGCTCTGTCTGGGACTAAAGTGTTGACTCTACCCACAGACAGCTGCAGCCCACAGAATGACACAGTTTGGCTCATTTGCTTGTTTCAGAGCTGATTTCATTCTAGATGATAACAGTTTTTCCAAGTTTTAAAACGGTTTTAACTTCATTACACCTTTCATGTTGAAATGCATACGCAGTATACATTTGACATGATCCTAATTAAATGGTTAGAGCCAATGACGCGGGCGCCAGACGGCCGGTGCAACCCACCAGATGCAGGAAAAACTCCCAGCTCCTGTGGGCCGATGTCCAACCTGAGCTCCAGAGAAGGAAGAGCTGTGGTCATCAGAAATCCTAGATCTGTGCTCTTTAGAGTTGGACATTGTTTCCGAGTGGTTGATGGCATTCTCTTATAAAATCAGTTTGGGTGTGTAGGGGCAATGGAAGCAGGAGACACGCAGCTCTCACATACGTACCAGCCTGGAAGTCTTTTCAGATCATTACAGATTTACTGGGGTTAAGCATAACTGCTGACTACCAGAAGTCACAAACGTTGCGTTCATTTAAAATATTTTGGATTATAAAGCTAAAGATGGCAGATGAGCTGATGTGAGACCCGGCTCCTGCTGGTAGAGGTAGTTTTACCTGTTATTAGTTTTTTCACACCTCCTCTAGAGGGCGCTGTGGTTCACCACTCACCTGTGACTGACTACAGGTAGAGAGAGTCCAATCAGCTTTGGCTTAATTAAAGTAATGAGGGTCCAGCTGTAGACGCACTTTTCAAAACTATTATTCTTCATTAAATTCCAAAAATATAAATGACGTGTTTCATTATATCCATCAGATAAAATGTTTTATGTATTGCATCTTAGTTTGAGACCGTATTTGGTCCAACTAGTCACTACTCATACTGCCCTGCCTTCAGAAAACCACCATGCTATAAAACACCTGCTTAAGTAGTATTTGGTACTGAGAGTTTTTGTTTCATTCCCATCATTGATGGGTGTCTTATGTTCTCTGATGTTTTGTATTATTGCCGTCTGCTTTCCTCCTGCTGCATTTTCAGGGTTCATGACTCTAAAACAGCAGAGATGAGCTTCATAAAGAGAACATAAAGTAGGTCTGAAAGCCAATGAATGCAATCATTAGTTTCTCATCTTGTAAAGTGTTAGTGTAGTGTGTAAATACGCATCACAACTGGCAGGGAAAGCAAAAGAAGATGTTATTGTAGCTCACAGAGCATCTAACAGCCTTTCTATGTGATGAATGTGATGTTTGGAAGAAGTGCTACTTCTGCAACTGAGTAAAAGTTAATGAGCTGCAAAAGTCTGGGACCTTTCTCCTGCAGAGGGTTGATCAATCCCAGCCATAAGAACAGCTGATGTAACAACAGCAAATATGTAAAACATGCAGGGGATAAATTGATGGAACGATAGTGGGTGGGTGGTAGTTAATATTTAAGATGTGCCACTAAAATCGCGGCTCGTCTTGTTACCTTCCAAAGAATAAAAAGCACAACACATTGATAAGAGACCTGCCTGTAAAGGAAAATGTAAAACAGGCTGTTCAGTGTTAGAAGAGCAGGAAAGCTCCAGGACCAGATATTATTTCCCCCCTGTGCCTAAAAGCCTGACCCCCATTTTCACTCAGATCCATCACACGTCTCTGAGGCTTTGTGAGGCTCCACCAACCAATGCACCATCTCAGGGTTAAAAGACTGCAGGCCAGCAGCTCTAACATCTGGGGTCATGAAATCCATGGAGCGACTGCTGCTGAAGCCTCTGAAGAACATCACAGGTTCCCTGCTGGACCCCCTGCTGGTGTCTCAGTGGGCAAACAGGTCCGCAGACGATGCACTCAGCCTGGGACACTTCAACCTGCACCACCTCAGCCTTAAACTACACCAGGATCCTCCTTGTGGACTTCAGCTCGTCCTCCAGCACCGCTGACCCAGACGTCCTCCACCAGAAGCTCAGCCAGCTCACGGCGCCGGCCTCCACCTGTCAGTGGACCTCCAGCTGCCTGACGGACCGGCAGCAGAAGGTTAGCATGGGGAGCATCTTCTCCTGTGTCTGCTGTGGTTCCCAGGAACCCACCTACGCTGGTCCTGAGCTGGTTCTAACCCTATAGGGACGGTTCTGAAGACGGCCCAGCAGAGACTGGACTCGCTGCAACATTTCAGGAAGTCCCACCTTCCCCCGGAGCGTCTGGTTATCTGACATTATTCCTGTGTTCCTCCATCACTGTGGGGTTGGGCTCATCCACAAAAGGACAAAAGCCCAAAGTACAACGAACCGTTAGGTCTGCAGAGAGGATCCTGAGCGCTGAGCTTCCTGTGGGACCCGTACAGGTGTACGGTGAGGAAAGAGCAGGTAACACCTCTGCAGGTCTTCTTCAGGCTGGAGCTGCAGGAACAGTTTCCTGTCTCTGATGAACACTTAACATGTACAAATCTAACCGGGTCTTTCTCTTTTCTAAAAACATTAGAAACATATTTAAAAAAATTATTTCCCTTTTTATCTATTCATACTTAAAATGTTTTCATTGGGTGCAAAGTGGAACTGAAGTCAAATCCCTGTTTGTTTCCCAGACCTGCCAATTAAAGCTGGTTCTGATTCTGGTTCTGATTCTGCGGGTCTGGATACTGGAACAGGCTCCGGTCCAAAAGTGTGAACACAGCTCTTAATTCGTAAAACTAATTTAAAGCACAATCAGATCCTTTGAACACTGCATGCTGATTCCGTCCAGGTCGTGGTTTTAAATCCAACAGAAAATGAAGGGATCAGATTATCCTCATTTAGGCATATAAACATCTGTTGATAATGTTTCTGATTTTTACTAAACTCAAGACAAGCTACATAAACATCTGTTGATGCACCTGCACATTAAAAAAATGTGTAATCTATCTGTTCTGAAGCTTTTAATGTACAAGACAAAAAATTTGATTCTCCAGGATATAGCGTGCCAGTTTCTAGTCGGAGGTGCTTCAATTCAAAATCAGTCAACTTCAATCAGTGCCTGATTGTTTTCATTTTCACAAGCTCGTTTAAAACCACGGTCACCGCCCGCCTTCTGCTAGATGTCCTCTTACCTGATGCTCTGCATCTCCAGTATGTCTGGGTCTGTAGCGTTGAGGGAAGCTACGAAGCTGCCCACAGGAATGTTCTCCATCCTGGTGACCATCAGCGGGTCTGGGAAAAACACCGGCCCCTCATTGACGTCCTCCACCGTGACGTGGACCGTTGCTGTGGAGCTGGGACCGTAGCCAACATCAGGGATCAACGGATCCTCGTTCTCCACTCTGATGAGAAGCGTGTGGAACGCGGTGGTCTCGTAGTCTAGAGGCTGGACACCAACAAGCATGAAGAATCATGGAATAGTGGATTTGTCATTCATTCTGTGGAAATGCTCTGTGAAATCTGGTGCACATTGTCTTACCTTGACCACCGACAGCATTCCTTCGTTGTTGTCAGGATTTGTTTGGATCTCAAAACTGCGTTTAGGGTCTCCGCTGATTATGGAGTAGATGGCCCTCCATGCCCCCGTGGCTGGATCGTCCCTGTCGTCCACCGTCAGGTTGACCACAACGCCCCTCGAGCCCTCATAGACACGAGCCTCAAACTGATAAAAGAACCACAAAACAAATCCATGAGTGAGAGAAAATAACTGGAGGTCCCGATTCAGCAGATGAGCAGAACAGATGTGGTTGGATCTGGAAGCTGAAGACCGTCAACCTGAAGCTGATTTATGCTGCTAAGACTTTAAATGCTGACTGTGATGTGAATTCAACCTGGAGAGACTCACATAGACAGAGGAGGCAAAAGCTTATTGACATAAATCAGAAAGTTCTTTGGTGCTCTGACCCCAGCAGAAGATGTGAAAGCTGTGAATGTCTGTTAGCTTAGATGTTTATTTTATTTTATTTTAAGCCTTAAGTCTTCCCCCAGGGTCCGGACCCTGGTGGTGGAGGCCAGGAGGAGAGAAGGAAGCCTGGAGGAGCCTGGAGGAGCCTGAGAGGGCGAAGGAGGAGATGGGGTGGAGGTGGGTTGAAGCTCAGCTGAAGATCAGGAGAATCCATGGATGGAGAGCTTTAGGAGCAAAGCCTTGCAGGATGATTGGCTGAAAGAAGGATGAAGACCTGATGCAGATTGGCTGGAGCACAGCCACATGACCAGATGATGGAGTACCTGGGGTGAGTCCTCCAGCTTGAATTTATGTCTAAAGTCCATTTTCAGAAGAAAAAAAAAAGATGAATTATGTTCCAAGTCCAACAGAGGTGTGAATTTGAACAGGCATAAAATTAATTTGTACAAATAAAAAAAGGGCCTTCCAGAGATGATGCTGAGCTTCAGACTAAGCAGTTGAGATCCAGTTCAGACAGAATAGCGTCTTCCTCGGTTCAAACATGAAAAAATGATGAACATTTCCTGCCATGTAGCTAAAGTGTGCATCATCAGCTGGGAGGATGAGGAGAAGTTAGGACATTTCCAGTCAGGGGCCCAAAAAAACGAAAAGAAAATGTTTACATCTATATGAGATTTGGTAAGATTTAGACTTTCTTATGGGGCCCAATATTTCATCAGGATAGACTCTTATTTCAACATATAGTGTGTTTGTTGGGATGAAGGGTGTAGAATCAGCATTTCCCTTTTTTCAGCATTAATTGTTGGATAGTTTCGGTTTGAAAGTTAAACGCTCTATAACCAAACTATTGACTTCCTCATTGTGGGTTGCATGAGAAAATGTTGCCCCCTTGAAAAGGAGGGTGATTATTCATGGGAGACAATTTCTCTGATTTAATTCAGACTTTAAACCGCAGAGCTAGAAAATAAGAGAGCAATTAAAGCTCTACACATTTAGGTTCCTGCTTGTAACGGGAAAATGGTCTATTGTTGTATGAAAAGACGCTTTGGCAAACTAAAACTTTGTATTTCTCATTAATAATGGAGGAGAACAGAAATAATCTTAGGATTGTTTTAGTAAAGGTGCCAAAGTTTCCTCTCAGTGCTTTGCTGGATCACATTATTCTCTTACAGAGGCTGGAGCTTGTTGTAGGGATCAGTGGAAAGGATTTAATGTTTTGTTTTTGACTAATTCCAGTTTGGTTATGTGAACGATGCAGTAACTTTACCATATCAATGCTTTCACTTTTTATCGTGAGTTAAATTTCCACCAATGATTCTCAGCTGTGTTTATTCAGAAATCCTGACGGACTCAGGCAGTTAGGTAAACTGCAGGCTTGACTTGAAGCAAAACAAACCAGCTGCTGTTTTTCACATGTTGAGTCGATGAAAACATCCGTTCCCAATTAATCAGAGTAATTAGGACGTTTCAAAACAGCTTGGCTTTCTTGGAACTGGAATCTTTCCAGACTATTTAAATATCACAACGGACATGAATCACAAATAATTTCTATAGATACAATGTCAATCATAGAAAGTGATTCTTTTTTTCAGTCATAAGCAGGTAAGTTATACTTTGAGCGTCCCCCTGACTGCTACCTTTGTAGAATGACGACATATTGTTCCTTTGTAGCCTCTCTGTAAACTATGGCTAAATGACACTGATGAGCTGATGTTAATCCCACTGGAACGGTTAATCTGTACTTAAAGTTAGTCAGAGAGTCAATAACTGATGGGATCAAAGAAGATTTAATGTTAAAGCTGGACAGGAACCACTTTTACAGATTATTAGTTTAACGGTGAGAACACTTGTTGAACCAAGCCTATTCAATATTTTTGTTTTTCATTTTAAAATATAACTTTTTTAGTTAAATTGTTCAGGATAAATGTTGCATTTAGTTATTTAACTGTCTAGGTTTTGTAAAATGTTCAAACCGCGGAAGTCGTCTGAAAGCCAAACACTAACCGACGGAGAGGCAGACAGAAAGAAAATGGAATATGTGAGATACTTTCTGCAGGCAAATCTAAGAAAAACCTTCAGTCTATCTAACATTAATTCCCTGGACACATAAACACACAACTAAAGAGACCCTGTTCACACCGAACGCTGCCGAGTCCTTACAGCGCATCTCATTTATTTTTCAGTGTCAATCACTTCCCACCTCACTGCTCATTGTTGGAAGCGCGCCTCAATCAGATTCCTATCGATGCACACTGCCAGTCTCCCTCTAAAGACCACATTGTGATCAAGGTTACTGCTGCAGAAGCTCCGGGCAGGCAGAAGCAATTCTGTCAGTGTGTGTGTGTGTGTGTGTGTGTGTGTGTGTGTGTGTGTCGCAGCCATTATTGTGTCAGAGCTTACAGCGTAATCTTTCAGACACAGAACAGTCTGTTTAAGGATAGCGTTGGTCCGGCCTAGATTACTGTGTCTCCTGTCAGCCCACAGCATTGTTGTTTCCCAGATTACCCTCTTACTGCTTTACACTTCCTTGCTCCGTGCATTTATCTGAAGAGAGACAAACATTGATTTCTTCTGTTCGCTTTCTTTGCTACCTTCCCTATTCATCGAAAGCTTGTTAAGAAGCACTCTGAGCCATTTTCAGTCATTTAGACCACAGAGGACTGAGCGAGTCGTCCCTAAACGCAGGAGCTTGTGTCCATTCCAACATATGCATTGTTGGGCCTTTTGTCCTGGAGGCCTGAGGCAATTCTGCACCACAACATGATTTGTAAACTACAAGGTGCAGAAACATTATCAAACCACATTGTTAAAGCAAAAATGTGCAGGATTTTAAATGGTAGCTATTGTAGCTCTATTGACCAGGTTTGTAGCAGTGAAAGCATTGGTACACGTCTCACAATGGCAGAAAAATGCTTAACATACAGCAGTGGTAATCCTGCAGCCATCCTCGTCCCCCTATGGACTTCAACTACCACTTCTGCTACCAACTTCTCACACTTTCCTAGTCAGGCACTCAGCAGCATCTACACACACCTACAGTAAAGCGCACACACAACAGGCGGTCAGCCTCGGTTTGGCCGTGTGGGGCGGCCGGGCGCACGCAGGAGGCCTGGTTGTGTGCGATGCAGCCGCTGAGCCTCTGCCCTGCTGCTGATAAGCCCCAATTCCACCTGGAGCACAAAGCATGCAGTCACCTGAAAGACTAGGAGGAAATAACCAGCTACTAATCACAGCAGCGGGCCTGAAACGGCTAAAACACATTAAGGAGAGAGAAAAGTTGAAGAAAGCCTTGGGGGGGGGGGGGGGGGGGGTGCTGGTTGGTTGTGTTTGCAGGCAGGATGCTGACTTTCAGCCAATTACTGCAGTGGCTTCAAGCAGAGGAAACGCACAAAAACAGAGGTAAAAATAATATGTTATGGAGTAAAAAAAAAAAAGAAAAAAAGATGCCTTTATTCCATGTTAACAGTCGTCATACATTTACATTAAATGTATTAATTCAATTCAATTCAATTCAATTTTATTTATATAGCGCCAAATCATGAAACATGTCATCTCAAGGCACTTTACAAAGTCAAGTTCAATCATATTATACAGATTGGGTCAGATTATACAGATTGGTCAAAAATGTCCTATATAAGGAAACCAGTTGATTGCATCAAAGTCCCGACAAGCAGCATTCACTCCTGGGGAACCGTAGAGCCACAGGGAGAGTCGTCTGCATTGTACATGGCTTTGCTGCAATCCCTCATACTGAGCAAGCATGAAGCGACAGTGGGAAGAAAAACCACCCATTAACGGGAAGGAAAAACCTCCGGCAGAACCGGGCTCAGTATGAACGGTCATCTGCCTCGACCGACTGGGGTTACAGAAGACAGATCAGAGACACAACAAGACAGACAAACAAGCACAGAAGCACACATTGATCTAGTAATCTGTTCTACATTAGATGGTAGTAGCGGGTGAGCCGTCTTCTCTGGATGATGTCACAGTTAACAGAACGCCAGACCAGGTGTACCTACTATGAAGAAAAAGAGAGAGAGCAAAAAGTTAAAAGCTGAAATGACGACAGTCATTTCAATGTAATACAATGCAAAACTGGAGAACAGTAGACTGAAGAACAGTAGAAATCAGTAGAGTGAGAAAATTAGACCCTGATGTCCTCCAGCAGCCTAGGCCTATCACAGCACAACTATAGAGATAGCTCAGGGTATGAGCCACTCTAACTATAAGCTTTGTCAAAAAGGAAAGTTTTAACATTAGTCTTAAAAATAGATAGGGTGTCTGCCTCACGGACCAAAACTGGGAGTTGGTTCCACAGGAGAGGAGCCTGATAGCTAAAGGATCTGCCTCCCATTCTACTTTTAGAGACTCTAGGAACCAGCAGCAGACCTGCAGTCTGAGAGCGAAGTGCTCTGTTAGGAACATACGGGGTAATCAGAGCTCTGATATATGATGGAGCTTGATTATTAAGGGCTTTATACGTTAGAAGGAGAATTTTAAATTCTATTCTTGATTTAACAGGAAGCCAATGAAGGGAAGCTAAAATTGGAGAAATATGATCCCTCTTGTTGATTTTCATCAGAACTCTTGCCGCAGCATTTTGAATCAGCTGAAGACTTCCAACTGCATTTTGTGGACTTCCTGATAGTAAAGAATTACAATAGTCCAGCCTTGAAGTAACAAATGCATGGACTAGTTTTTCAGCATCACTCCTGGACAGAATGTTTCTAATTTTGGCGATATTCCGGAGGTGAAAAAAGGAAACTCTGGAAACCTGTTTAATATGGGATTTAAATGACATGTCTTGGTCGAAAACAACACCAAGATTTTTAACTTTATTACCAGAGGCCAAGTTAATGCCATCCAGATTAAGGGATTGATTAAGAACTTTATTTTTTGAAGACTCTGGCCCAAAGATTACAACTTCTGTCTTGTCAGAATTTAAATGCAGGAAATTTAAAGTCATCCAGCTTTTGATGTCATCAAGACATGACTGCAGTCGAAGTAACTGATTGGATTCATCAGGATTTATGGATAAATATAGCTGAGTGTCATCAGCATAACAGTGGAAATTAATCCCATGCTGTCTGATAATTTTGCCTATCGGAAGCATATAATAGTAAATAGAATTGGTCCAAGGACTGAACCCTGTGGTACTCCACAAGTGACCCTAGAGTTTGAGGAAGATTTATTATTAACATGAACAAATTGGAATCTGTCTGACAGATAAGATTTAAACCAGCCTAATGCTTTTCCCTTAATCCCTACAGTATGCTCAAGTCTTTGTAGGAGAATATTGTGATCAACTGTATCAAATGCAGCACTGAGATCTAACAGGACAAGTATAGACACAAGTCCATTATCTGAGGCCATGAGAATATCATTAGTGACCTTCACCAGAGCTGCTTCAGTGCTATGATGAGCTCTGAAGCCTGACTGAAACTCCTCAAGTAGGTCATTACTTTGTAAATGTTCACATAGTTGATTAGCAACTACTTTCTCAAGAATTTTAGATAAGAAAAGAAGATTAGATATAGGTCTGTAATTTACTAACTCATCTTGATCAAGAGATGGTTTCTTAAGTAAAGGTTTAATAACAGCTACTTTAAAAGCCTGTGGTACATATCCATTTACCAAGGATACATTAATCATGTCTAAAATAGGACCACTGATCAGAGGGAATACCTCCTTAAACAACTTGGTTGGGATCGGGTCTAACATACAGGTAGAAGGTTTAGATGAAGCTAAAATTTTAGATAGCTCAGAAAGCTCTACTGCTTTTAAACAGTTCAGACACTGCGCAGGTTCTAAGGATTCCTCCAATGCTGCCTCACTTACTGAGGATGAGGTAATCATGTTTGGGAGGATGCCAATTATTTTATTTTTAATGGCATCAATTTTATTTATGAAGAATCCCATAAAATCATTACTGCTAAGAGCTAAGGGAATGGATGGATCAACAGAGCTGTGGCTCTGAGTAAGTTTGGCAACTGTACTGAAGAGAAATCTAGGATTATTCTTATTCTCCTCAATTAATGATGAAAAATATGCTGCTCTAGCTCTGCGAAGGGTCTTGTTATACAACAATAGACTGTCCCTCCAGATTAAGTAGGATTCCTCTTGGTGTGTAGAGCGCCATTTTCTCTCCAATTTCCTAACATTGTGCTTCAAGGAACGCAGCTCTGAATTAAACCAAGGAGCCATTACAAAAAATTATTATTACATTATTACAAAAAAGTGATAATAAAAGCCCACTGATCCAGATTAATCATATAAAATTTGTTCACATTCAGGTTTTCTCTTCAGTTACTCGATACAAAGTCAGGTTGAACACCAACATTTCTAACATTTAACATTAATTCCAGCTAAACAGCATTAAGCATCTGAAGTTAGTTTGATGTGTAGGGTCTGATTCAGCAGCTGGATGAAGCAATGATTCCCTCTCTGGGTTGGTAGATGGAATCCAGCTGCCCACAGCAGCGTCTTATTTAGCGTCTAAAGGTGTGAACTCATTATGCGACAGCCTGCCTGGAGGTGAGCAGGTGACTGAGCGGCGTTTCCTCCAGGACGGACACCTGCCAGGTAGAAAACACCCAAAAGGTTCGTCACCAGATCCATTTCTGGTGGCGCTGGTGAGCATGAGACATGTTCCTTTAGGAGGTCTCAAACCAGTCAGCTCCTCCAAGGTAAAGCAGGACAGCTGTTTTATTCATGGGAACACAATGGAGCCACAGCGTCGCTAACATTCAGCATTTCTCTCCCAGGTGGCGGCGCGCGGGAATCCTGCTGCCAGGCCGGGCAAAGTGATGCAATGAAGAAGATGCACAGCTGCTTGCTTTAAACAAACGGGTAAAGTTCCCTCTGATGCTTTAAAGCAAAAACTGCCTTTGCCTTTCACTGCCAACCGATGCAAACAAAAACCTTACGCTTCCAATTTTAACTCCACCATGATAGATGGATAGCAATAAACACATGCAAATGCAGACAAGTGCACGTCCAGAAAAAGAGTCAGGCAGACAGGCCTGAACAGAAATAGATGTAGATGAACTTATTCTGTGTCTGGATGCTGTCAGAATGTGATATGAATGCAGATGGCAGGTGGGGCAGCAGAGAAAGGCAGCGCCACAACGGCTGAGCAGCTGTTCATTTGTCCTAATGGAAACTACTTTGTGACACGTCCCTGCTGCCCCAAAGATTTTCCCTGACAGGAACACACAATGTAAGGGTCCGTCACATTAGACCGCCGCTGAAAAGATGTTTGGACAAGAATGTAACACAACAATTTATAGTCTGTCTTCCTGAGTTACATTTTTAACCATTTCTCTCCCTCCCTGAGTCCTGAAATGTGTTTCTAATAGAGCTTTTGGCTAAAGCTGAAAGTCAGAGGATCCTAAAGCTTTGTGATGCATCAGTACTAAAAATAATTGAAAATTATTTTGCATCTTTATCTCTGCATGTTGGAGCCATGACAGTGTTTATTTTGCTATAAATTAGCGCTGGACCGCCATGCTGAAGCCTCACTGGTTTCAACACGTCTGAAGCTCATTGGAGCAAGAAGAAACACAGGATTTAAGTTGAAGATGATTCAGAAATTTGAGATAAATCCACGAGTAAGACAAGAACCCAGGATGTCTTATAAGCTTGATGTTTTTCTGCATTTAAGCAGCTTTTCCTTTATTGAAAGACAAGCAGAAGGTCTGCTACGCTGAACCATCGTGTCTGCAGTCCTGAACGCAGAACCAAAATAAAAACATAAACCTTCACTTTTCATCCTGTGGTTTTAATCCTGCATACAGTGAAGGGTGTCTAGAGATTTAATGAGCTTACCTCTTGATTTTTTCCTTTCCGATGCTGTTGTGCAGCCTGTTTCCTAACATAGACCTGTGATGAACCTGACAGTCAGCACAGCAGCTTTTTTACCATTTTAGTACTTGACATGTCTCACATTTCTCAGATTGACTGAAAAAAGAAGGCAAAGCAGAGACAAATACACCTCAAAGCAGCTAAAGCCTGTAGAAACACTACATATCTCAATGCATTGCCAAACATGCAATACATTAAAGACACATTGGCAGCAAACAGGAATTTGATCCAGTTTGAGTCGTTATTCTACTTCTTTAATGCTTTTATCCAGAAGAACATGACAGCATCTAAAAGATTAGAATAAAACAAGGAACTTATGCTTTGGGACTGAATGATGATAACTTTACATGTTTTTAAGAAGTATTTTGACTGGAAGATCCGGCCTCATAATTTCATCTTACCTGGCAGAATGAAAAACTGCCACACGGCAGATATATTTAGAACTCAATAGTGAACAAACAGGTTTTTTCAATTATGAAAATTTAAAAAGTATCTAATGAGCTTGCTTATGAATGGGAAAATGTAAACTTACTGACAGGATTCAGAAACGGTTAAAAAAATAAAGAATAAAACAGTTTAACTCATTAGCAGAACACCATGTGGCAAATTACAATAGTGCACATAAACGGACCCGATAATGTTCCTGAACTGAGCCCACAATCATTACAATAAGCTATTTATTTAGGAATATTAGTGGATCCACGTGATCAGGGTGAAATAAACCTGGACTGATGAGCTCCTAAAACTGATTCAATGGTTCTGACACGTTGATTCGTGTCAGAAGGTGATTGAGTCATTCCCAAGTTTAGTGTGTTCTCATTGAAAGTTGAGAACAGGTTGAGCAAAAACAAGGGGAGATTTGCTCAGTTGTTGATGTATTTGTCTTAACTTTATGGTGGTAAACACTAAAGAAACATGTTCATGACCAAAGGTAGAGTGCCGCACTCACTGGTCGCTTTATTAGGCACACCTGTTCAGTTGCATGTTAGCAAAAGTGGAAAATCAGCCAATCATGTGGCAGCAACTCAAAATGTTTGGCAATTAACTGAAGAGGCGACGAAGCCGACTTCCTGAAGTTCAAACTGAGAATCAGATCTGTGTCTCAGTGGCTGATCGACTGGGATTCTAACCAACAACCATCTCTCAGGTTCACATAGAGCAGCAGCTGTGTGGAGGAAAAAGTCCTGTTGATCTCAGAGGTCAGAGGAGGATGGACCAATGAGTTCCTGCTGACAGAAAGAACCTTCTCTGAATTCACTAACGTTGTTTATATAACACAACAAGAGAAGAAGAAGAAATCTTTGTCATTGCAATGGTGGATTTGAATGTTAAATCATCCCTTAGGGAGCAGTGGGCAGCTTTACAGCCCAGGGATGCTGCAAGTACAAAGCTAAGGCTCATCACACATTACTTTGTCATTCTCTGCTGTTCGCCTCCCAAACAGTAGGGGGTGCTACTGAGAAAACTGATAAAGTTCAACTGCAGGAATGGCAGCAGAAGAAGTGGCTTACGTCTTAAAAGGTTAGATTTTCCAGATACAGACACGTGAAAACTGGTGCATCAACATTTGCTACTTAAATCTGTATATTTGGTTCATTTTCACGCCTCCCCTGATTCCCTCAAGCCTTTCAGACGTTATAGTCACCACTGTTCAGCTGTTTTTTATGGAATACCTGTTATAGAGTCAAACCACTGGCATAGACATGCAGGGCAGCTCCATACATGCATCAGGAACCCTGGCTGCATGATAATTATCCAGCTAACGAGGATGAGGAGCAGGGATACCAGCAACGATCCTGAACTAGCAGGTTAAACCAGCAGCCCTGGCTGTTTGTGTGGACATGCAGCAGCGGGGCTCACATTTCTTCTGTGTGAACAGTAAAATGTCTGTTTGCACGTCCTTCCAGGAGCTCATCAGGATTTATGGAGAGGCTGAAGCAGCAACTCCGCTCCCCCTCAACGCAAACCGATTAGCTGCTGATACCCTTCAAGGGTAACCTTTTTATGCTACACAGTTGCTCGCAATGAAATGATGAAACTGTACACAAATCTAATTAGGGGTGATGAATAACTGAACAAAATTAAATAAAGCTGCGAGTATGAGTAAATATGATTAATTAGTTAAACTAATTCTGAATGAAACTGAAAGACGACAATTAGATTAAATCAGAAAGAAAATTCCTTTAAACGGCTCGCTCTGCGCTGCATTTGTACGTTGATCTGCAGAAACTTAAACGGCACAAATGTCCTTTATGTGCTGCCTCCAGCCTACGGACCCCACAGCCTCCTGTAATTTAGTGGCGAAGGCGTTTGGCCCGCTGCAGCGCGGTATCGGCAGGAATCAGAGAGTCGCATGCCTCTTGGAACAAGAGAAGCAACGGCGCACAGCCTGGACTAATCCCTGACACCCGTTAGCCATCCCTGCAGACACTGACAGGGCCTCCTGCCCTACGCCTGCAGCTACACCCATCACCACCAATGTCTTTATCTGCAGGACAGATGGATCGCAGCTATGCATATTCTCCTGGTCATCACCGAGGAGAGAGTGCTGGAGAAACCGACAGAAACACAGAGAGCTAAGGAGAGACAGAGCAAACCTGTGGCAGGGAGAAATAATACAGTGACTGAGAAGCCGGGGAGTTTGAGTGACAGGAGCGATAAGGTCCATCATGGTCTTGTTATGAGGAGCAGGGGGAAAATCGCATATAAGCCGAGTCAGACATGGTGCCGAATTAAGAGAGCCGAGGAGGAGGGGAGATGAGACGAGCTGTGCAGAGCCGAGGACGGGACCCAAGTGGAAATCAGGATATTGGTGGATGAGGAGGAATGAAATAAGGTGAAAAGCATGGAGGGGGAAAGGTGCTGCAGTCGGTACGCCTGGTTTCTGATTCTGATTCAGCCGGAACAAGATTCACGCAGCATCCACTGGTTTTCTGATTCACCCTGAGGAAAAATACCAGAAACACTGAATCTGAAATTTCAGGCAAAAAGGCAAAGGTAAGCATTTTCTGGCTTTGGTTGCAGATTTCTGAAGCTTCAGGTTTTAATCTTTAGTTATATAACACATAACTGACCTTTAATGTAAAGTTAATAAAATGGCTGAAGATGTTTTGTTTAAAAGACAGTTCATAATTTATATGATCTTTATTCTGTAAGTGAAAACACAGAAAATAATGCATATTTGATGCTTTTCGGTGGCATCAGTGCAACCTTTACTTGTGGACCTATAAACTGGGAGCTAACCATGTTTTTACAGCCACATTCTAACTTTGAGTACTTCTAGTTTATTGAACACTATTTAAACTAATAACTTGTTAAATTACCTGTATAAATGTTATATAACTAAAGAAAGTTTAGACTTTCTCCATGAATGATTTATCTCCATCGTCTGTTTGAATTTCCCTCAGCAGGATGAAAGTGAAATCGTCTCTGCAGGAGATGCTGGAGACCAAAATATACATTTCACCTTCTGAAGGTGGGGAATTTGAAAGCTTTCTTGACTGAACAGACTTTTTTGAATAGTTTATCTCTTTAAAGGGCATCGGAGCTGCTGCTGATGGAGGCGCTGCACCTTTCTGCACTCACAACATGAGGACCGTCATCTGAGAGGTCAAAGAAGATTCACGGCCAGGCTGAAGGCGGTCAGCCACTGTGGAGGCTGCAGGATTTATTCAGGAGCCTGACGTCTTCAAACGCTTGTTTTATAAAAGCTCCATTTCTCCGTGCTGTTAAACGGATCTATTCCCAATGAGGAATGAGAACATTAGCACGGACATGGACATGGTGCACTCTGCAAGGCCCTGCCGAACCCTCTGAGCTGTAACATTTTACATCGGAGCTGCACTCCTTACAAGCTCTCCTGACACCTCAATGCATCATAGAGGGGCTGTAGGGGAGGGCTGGTTGGGCCAAAGTGCCATGTGTCTTGGAACTTGACAACAGCTGTGGGCATTTCCATTAAAAAACACACAATTCAAGTGTTACAACTGCACCTTAGGGCGCAGGGAGGGTATTTGGCTACCAGGTCTCATTCTTTTTTTCGTGTTTGCTCACCCCAAGCAGTGGAAAGAAGGGATTAAGAGCGACAAGAAAATTGCAGAAGTGGCAACCTTTGACAAATTTTATTAGTGGGGGCACAAATTGGCAATAGTTGCCACTTTGTACAAGTTATACTTCATAACAGGCTTTTGAAGGACTCAATTTAACTTGTTAGCATTCCATCCTTTTTCTTTAGCTTTTGCTGACTGAACAAAGCAAAACGACTTGATCACTATAATCTCAGTTCCGGCTCAAACGTGTTGACTCTGCTCCTATTTTCCTCCATTCTTCAAACTGAGTTTTACCTTCAGGAAACGAGGACAAAGAAGTCGTAGTTTAAGGTGACCAAGTCCTTCTTCTAGTCCAGCGACCCACCAGAAACACCGAGTCGTTCCTCACTCCTCTCCAGTTTGCCACAGATTAGCAAATTTTTTCTCATAATTCTGCTAGTAAAAGGCTGAGATGTTCACATTACCTGACCTCAACACCAAATAAAACCCATTGTCACATCAGACGGGCATCATCTAGTGTGCCTAAAACACGGCTGCAGGTTAGAAACACAAATTATTGTCCTCAAACCTGATTTAGCACATGGAAATCTAAAATCATCACCTGCTATGAATTATTTTTAGACTTAATCAGGTAAAATATTATTTCACCCCACTAAAAATATTAGAAGCAATGGGTTTCTGTTAATGATTCATTTCCTGATCAATCAAACAGGAAGTGATCTTATTTTGAAGTGCCGTTAGTTTATTAGTGTTATCATATTCAACGTCTCCTTTTCTGTTACATGTGTAGAGTTTAGAGTTAATCTTTGTAAACCACAAAGTAGCTGCATTTAAAAGCTTTGTTTCCAAGCGTAAACAGTCGCAGCACACATGTTCCTAGTTATGCGTTAAACAAACCATAACCATGTCTCAGTCATGCCTCGTGGCTCATGAACCCAAAACAGATTCAAAAACACAACGGCTGGCCTCCAGTTCTTATGGTTGAAATGTTTCCCTCCTCATCTGAAGCTTTTCTCAGTTCAGAGCCGCTGGGGGAGACGTTACAAGCTTTCTAAATTCACATTAAGATCAGCTCTTCAGGGCCGTTGTTGGCCTGGCTCACTGACATGTTTGGTCACAAGCAAGAAGCTGTGAATTGTCCTGAAACTGACTGGACACCAGGATTGATGCTGGATTAGATGTTTATTAAAGCTGACGTCTGAGGTCTGTTTATTCACTTTTAACGTAGAGGGCCTCCTTCACTCCTCTGTCTAACCATCTGTCTTCCCTGTCCAGAAAATTAACATCTCTGGTGTGAAACCTCGAGTCTGTGGAGAGGTTGTTTAGTTTCTCCAGTACAGAGACCTTGTTACGGCAGATAGAACAGAGAACCCAACCTCTCACCCAGTCAGTGTTTAAAAGGTTTATTAATGAAAATAAAACCCAGCTGCAGACAGATCTGTGAGGGATGGGCAAGGTTTGTGGCAGAGAACAGTCCAGGTGCAGAAATCAGAAGCTGATGAAGTGACGAACAAATCCAGAAGTTAAAAACTGATACAGAGCTAAGAACGGCGACCAAAGGAATGCTGGACTTCTACTTACGTCTACGGCTGACAGTCTGGAACAGGCTGACTGTGGGAGGCCAGCAGCTGAAGGCAGAGGACCAGGTGAACTGAATGAGGCTGATTAGGCAGAGGAGAGCAGGTGCAGCTGGTGATCCTAATTACCGGGCTCAGAGGCAGAGACACAGACAGCCGGGCCAGAACATGACAGACCTGGACGTTCCTCGCTGCTCTGAACGGCAGACACCCGGCAAAACAGTCTGGGTTCTGGGTTTTATCCTCAGGATGAACCAACATCTGGCTGAGAGTTCGGTTCAGTCCCAATTCTTTCAGAATTTCTCAGATGTTCCGGAAACATAGAAGAGAGCAGCAGTTTGGGTTGTTAGGGCCGTCAATGTTCACCCAGTAGTGCAGACTGGGCTCTACTTATGCAATAATGACTGTGGCAGCACGCGCCTGGGATTGGCTGTTAGGACACTGGACCCGCCTCCAACATCCTGAGCTCCTGTGTGGACCGTTTCCAGAAGCCAGGACCAGTTAGACCTTCCTCAAACCTTCAGAGGACTCTCTGAAAGCCACGTTCAGTGGAGCAGCATCTGAACAGTCTGTTTGTAGCCATGTGCTGTTTGAGCATTTTATGAATCACTATTGGTTTGAGAACATAACTTCTGCTTGCTAGTTCTCAGCTTGTTAAATTTAAACAGCTCAAATTATAAATTAGTTTTGGCTAGGGTATTATTTTGTAGTTTTTCTCCCTGTTTGTGTTTTCCTGTTGGGTTTGCTTTGCTGAGAAGCTTCATTTAATTTCCATTTTTTTGTTTTCATCTGGAGGGCTGCACAGTGGCGCAGTGGGTAGCGCTGTTGCCTTGCAGCAAGAAGGTCCTGGGTTCGAGTACACCCCTGGGTTACTCTGCATGGAGTTTGCATGTTCTCCCTGTGCATGTGTGGGTTCTCTCCGGGTACTCCGGCTTCCTCCCACAGACCAAAAACATGACTGTTAGGTTAATTGGCTTCTCCAAATTGTCCTTAGGTGTGAATGGTTGTTTGTCCTGTTTGTCTCTCTGTGTTGCCCTGCGACAGACTGGCGACCTGTCCAGGGTGAACCCCGCCTCTCGCCCAGTGAACGTTGGAGATAGGCACCAGCACCCCCCGCGACCCCATGAGGGATAAAGCGGTTTAGAAAATGGATGGATGGATGGATGTTTTCATCTGGTTTAACGAAGTGTAGGACGTTGTCTCTTTTTGTTAACAAAAACTTATAAATAAACCTTTAATCAATTTTACCAACTACACTCTTTAATTTTATGTTTTAAGGATGTGTTTGTGATGGAACAGCTGGAGATTTCTCAGCACAGCATGCAGGTGAAATCACAGAGAGGAAGCTGCAGCAGCCAATGCAGTCTTTCACTCATTGTGAATTCTTTTGTAAAGTGTGAGAAAACACTCAGATTTTTAGGAAATAAAGATTTGCTGGAACGAAATCATGCTGTAAACAATAGAGCGGCCATTCAGCATAACAAGAGTGATCAGAAATTTACTTTTTGCACATTGTCACTCTCATGGTTGAGTTTTGGTTTGGCTTCGTTTTTCTGTTATTTTCATTTTTGCATCTCATTTGGATTAGGTTTGACTTTATTTATTGTTTCGTTTTCATTGTCTTCAGTTATTGTCATCTTCACCTCCTCAGCAGTCAGTCACACCTGATAACAATTTACTAGTTAATTAGCCAGACCCTTGTTCCACCTGTTAGTGCTATATATATATATATATATATATATATATATATATATATATATATATATATATATATATATATATATATATATATAGAGAGAGAGAGAGAGAGAGAGAGAGAGAGAGAGAGACAGATATATAGATAGGTAGTTTGTATATCTGAAGCGTGTAACGGAAATAATTTCCCTCTGGGATTACTAAAGTATTTCTCATTCTGGAGAACTATATACGATTGCACACAATAACATCTTACTGTGAATTACTGTTAATAACTATTAAAGTTGTAATTCACCTGCCTTCTTTTCATTTATTGATTTATTAGGCAACATAATTACAAACTGTCTGTATCCATGACTCAGAAAATGTTGTCCTCTCAATACAACCAAGTGTGCCACAACAATCCAATTAATTAGTGAGAAGTTGTTATTACCTGAGGACATTGATATAAATGTGTTTTTTTGTTCTGTTCATGTATCCTTGAACAACTGCAGTAAGTTTGTTCGCTCTGACCTTTTTCCTTCCCTCCAGGGGTAAACAAATAGGGTTTTTCTCACAGTTCTGCAGACGCTGCGTTTGATTGACGGCGCCGCTAAAGAGAGGGAGCAGCGTTGAGCAGAAGTTTAGAGCAGAAGAGAGGCGGTGTTTCTTACCAGCGGATGCGTGAACTCTGGGGCATGGTCGTTCTTGTCTGTGATGGTGATGGTAGCCGTTGCTGTTCCTGTTAGGCCCACCTCGCTGCCTGCCATGTCCTTGGCCACAATCTCTAACTGATATGTTGTAGTTGGGAGCGTCTGGAGGAAAACACAACGATGCAGGGCTTAAAAATGAAGCTAAAATGAATCTAAAAAGCAAAGAGAAGATGACTGCAGTTCAAAGGGGAACTGATAAATAGGAAAGCACCAGAACTGCTCAGAAGAATCATAATGTTCCGTATTATTAAATCATTATCAACACAGTGGACGTCTGCATTTCTCACACTGGTTTGTATCTGCCAGGTCTAGGGATGATCAGAACGTAATATAAAATAAATGCATAAAAGAGAAAAATAAACATGCAGCACAGCATCAGAGCCACAGCACAGTCATCCATTTTAAAGACTCCTCAGAGCTGGTTTTTTTTTTTTTTTTTACACACATGCTTCTCAGCGCTCTGGGGGCAGCAGAGATCAAGCTGGCTGAGCTCTGCATGAAATAACAACACATTTCCCTCCAAACAACCTGTACGATTATTTAGGCAAAGTTATGCCTTCCAGTTATACCTTTGGTAAAATCATTGGCTTGTTTGCTTGTTTTTCTTTGTCATCCTGGATGTTAGAGTGACTAGAAGAGAAATAAAATCCTACAGATGATGCACAACTCCAGGTCCTCCTGTTATTCTGACTAACCCTTCCATTTATCCGTGCCCAGTTTGTCTCTTGTTATTTTAAAATCTGTATTAATCAGTTGAAAATAAAAATAAACTAGACGTGGACGTTCTGACATACCCTGGCGCAAACATAAAGCCAGGAGGGATTGTGATGCAATATTTAAAATGTTTTGAAATAAAGTTCGTCCCTTGAAGACATTTTGTAGTTTCACACCGAAAGTAAAGTTTTTGGGAAAATGTGAGAGAAAACACAGCAGCTGTCCATGAAATATCAAAATGTAGCAGCCACGATCCTGACTATTTTCAGACATGCACTACGAGCCTGAATTTCTCCAGACATCATCTGGAGGAACTGAATAAACTATCTGGACGGGATTAATGGAGCCGCTGGGGAGATGCAGCAGGTTGTGTTTCAGCTGAAGGACGGATGGACGGAGGCATACTGATGGCTTCACATTTGGCCCTTTGACTCCAGAAAGGCTCTTATTGTGATTCCATTTAGGACTCAGTGGGATCCTGGAAACACTGAGAAATAAAGATGGCAGAGAGTTGTCGGGAAAATTCCTGCAGACAGACTGAGTGGTTAGAGCAACGTGCTTTCAACCTGGAAGTTCTGGGTTCAATTCCCGCAGAGCTGCTCTGGGTCTCAGAGCAAGACCCTCAGGCCTGGGCGCAGCCCACCGCTCCCTGAGGGACGGGTTAGATGCTGAGGACGAGATTCATGGGAACGTATGTAGCTAGGAGAAATAAATATGATTATGAAATGTAAGTGGAAGGATGATTTTGTCAAGAATCTTTACTGTAACTGTTTGGTTTTAATTATGAATATTGAAATTCTAATTAAAAATCATAATTCATAAATTGGAAGCCCAGTCAAAATAATATATATATATATATATATATATATATATATATATATATATATATATATATATATATATATATATATATATATATATATAAAATTAATAACCAAATTTACCAGAAGCATTTGGATGGTTTAACTTGTGGTGGGATTGTGGAGTTGTTTGGTTCTAGTAACTGTTAATAAATGCAGTTATAATTAATAATCCAATCACCATATGAATGAATGTCTTATCAACTGTTAACTCCAAATTGATACCAGTTTAACATTTAAAAAAAAGAAAAAACGGACACATGGACAAATAGTCTATGACGAGTTCATAACATGAAATAAAAGCATTCAGGATTCTTTTGCTTTGTTGTCTTATAGCCAGGTTTACATTTCTCGTCTTACCTGGAGCTAATTAGCTAACTAGACTGGATAGAAGACGTGGATCTCGTCACAGACTTTAATCAGATTTAGATCTGGGCTTTGATGGGGTCATTCTAACCCACGGTGTGTTTTAATCCACAGCAAACTGCTCGGCCAGCGTTCTCCTCCTAGATTTTTTGGTTTTCTGTGTCTCCTGCACGGCTGGTAGCAAAATGGGAGACCTTATGCCGTTCTTCCATAAAACGTGACTCAGTGTCTGATAACTGTCCCGTCAACCACTTCTCCCAGGGAGCTGTAGATCTGTGCAGCTCCTCCAGAGTTACCGCGGGGCAACCTGTCATGTTTTGGTAGATTTTAGGACCTCACAGTAAAGATTAAATTGCAGAGCTGAACTTAATTTACCGTTTAAATGATTTCTCAGGTGTCAGAGCAAAGTGATGCGACTCTGATTTACACTTTTGTTTGTAATACATTTTATAAGAACATTGTATCATTTTTCTTCCACATCACAACTTTGTTCTCCTTTGTGTTGCTCAGTCACATCAAATCCCAATAAACTACACTCAAGATCGCGGCTCCAATATGACAAAACGTAAAACATTTCAAGGGTATGAATTTGTTTGGAAGACAGGGAATTAACAGAAAATGAGCCAGGCGTAACAGCGTTACACCTCTGGTGTAAAAATAAATAAATAATGTAGTGTGGAATTGTCCTTTTGTTGAACGATAAAAAAAGTCTAGATACAGCAAAGAGGTTGAGTTTTAGGATCATGTTTTCATTCATAAGCAATGAATTGATGAAACTAGAGAGCAAAGAGCTAAATTAGATATGCAATCCATTTTCTGCTCCGCTAGCATCCATAATCTATGATAGAACTGGGGAAATGTAGCTTCTACATAGAGCAAGGGGATGGCATTTATAATGATCATAGCAGGAATAATAATTTGTTTGCATAATTCACCTCTAATAGAAATGTTAACTCCAGTGAATAAATAAAAGCGGAGTAGGAGTGGTAAAGCCAACATTTATTTAAGGGCTGCAGTGTTGTTGGGATTTCGTGCCCTTCTGGGGCTGTTCGCTGTCATATGCTTGGTAAATTTCATCCATCTGTCTCGCTGAAAAATGCTGCATGAGCTCTCTTCTGCATTGTAGATTCCCCTCGGCCTGCATGTAGTCTTTCTCTGCTGACGTCCCAGAGCAAAACACAGAGGATCACAATTCACACGCTGGAAAACACACTTTGACAGACAGAAATTAAAACGTAACGCTGCCAAGTGCTCCTCAGAATGGGAATCAAAGACGGGGAGAAAAAGCCAAAAACAAAATAAATTGCCCAGAAATTACTTTATGGAAAGATAATCACAGGAATTCATCACAGCAGACTCTCTGTCATTGCAGAGCATAGCATAGTTCCATGGAGACATCAGTAATAAATATACAATAGCTGCTAAATGTTAGCGTGTGTGTTTATATATATATATATATATATATATATATATATATATATATATATATATATATATATATATATATATATATATATACCAGAGAGGCAGAGACGAAGTGCAAGACGGAAAACAGGTGCTTCTATCACTAGTTAGTCACACATACTGAGTGATAAGGGTGTGCCGCACAACAAGCTCCTCTGCAATCACACACCGGTGCAAACAGATGGTGCTCCACAGACCTGTGAGTTTATTAAACTTCATGCACACAATCACACACGAGTGCACACGTGTCAGCTCTGAAGCACGCTCACACATGCACACCTGAGCGCAGACGTATACTCCTGCCCTCCAGCTGGAGCGCAGCGAGGCTCGGGGACAGCTGCAGTCTCACTGGTGTCTGAACACATTGAGCGTGGCCTCCTCTGGCGACTGACAACGTCTTAATGAGCATTTCCAAAGTCTCAACTCAATTATAAACTCTCCGGCACTACCTGGCCGAGGAAAGACGGTCGTATTCGCTGAGGACTGGAGTTGATGCAACGGGGAATTTTTCCTCCTAGTGTCGGGAAACTTATGGTGGAATCTGATGGAGATCCTTCCTGCCGACATGATGAATCTCCTGAAGATGTCTGACTGAACTTGTTAGCAGCAATGCTATCACAGTCAGTGGATATTACTCTTTTTAACATTTATAGCACTCTCCATATTTATCGGCACCCCTGGGAAGGAAGTGTGAAAATCCTTCAATTAAATTCATCTTTTAGTGACAGCTATGCAATCTTAGAGTGAGAAATGCTGAAAACCCCAAGTTATCAGAGCGTTCTGAGATGATAATCCTAAACTGAAACATAATAAATTAAACATGTTCTTCAGCTGTGTTACAGGGGCCTCCTGTACACCTTATATACTCACAATCAGCTGCTATATGCAGCTTTCCAAGCTGCATATAGCTGCAAGTAAAGAACAAGGACGTATAGCTATTAAAATTTGGCAAATACTGAAATAAAAAATTCATAAGCACTAGAAATCACATGAACCATGTAACATGGGAGTGAATGCATATGTGGGATTAGCAGACTCCTTCCTGAATAAATCCTGTATTTATGAAAATAGAAATAAATAAGGCCTACAGGCATGGCCGGCCCAGACATAAACCCTAACAGCTGCTAGACACCCCCCCAATCATTTAAAATACTATACATGTGTTCCCATGTATAATGATTTCTGTTTGTTTATCAGAGAAAAAACACAATTTCATGAAAACCTTGCATTTTTTTATCATAACATATCTTTGATCATGGAGAAATCTTTATTTATGCGTGCTAAAATAATAAAACTTAACCATTTTGACATTTGTCAGATTACATGGCTGTTAGCTATACTATTGTTTGATCCATGTGGTTGGCTACACAGCAAAGTAAGTTATGTGATTAAAATAAAGTCATACGTTATGCAAACCGTCTCATAGAGTAATATTAATATAATTTGGAGCCACAGATTCTGCCCAGTGGCTTGTGGTCCTATAGCATTAAATTTTTATCTATTAGAATGACATAAACAGCATTGTCAGTCCTGCAATGAGTGAACAGTAGGCCTGTGAATAACCTGATCATGTGACTGATTGCAGTAATCCTTATTATAGACAGAAACATTCAAATTTGGCTAAGGACCCCATGGAGGATTGGGCTGGCCCCGCCTACAGGTGTGAATACCTTAAACCAAGCAGGTGAGCTCCATTAGCTCCTGCTAGCAACGCCAGCGGGGTTCACAACCAAATAGGCATTTAGTTTTTTTGTTTCTCGTGTTTGTGAAAGCTGACATACAACTTATTTCCTGCTATTTTCCAGAATGTGATTGAGAGACAACAAGTGATCTGAGAGTGACGGCTGAGGTCAGTGCATCCAGACGGCTGATATCTGACAGTGTGAAGGAGGGAACCAGAAGGGATAAGTGAAAAAAGGAGGAGAGGCTAGAAAGAACAGGCTGACATGGCAGACACCACATTAGCTCCATGAATAGGTGTAATATTATAATCAAATTGGTGGCGGCGTCTTTGTTCTCCTCTGGCCGTCCAGTAATGCTCACTCACCGAACCGCTGGCTATTCTTCAGGCCTCTTTACAAATGCTTAGATAAATGATGACAGACATAAAAAGCATTGGAAAAATCCACTATAAGAAGACCGCCAATCCAGCAACATTCATTCTTTTACCTTTATGCCTTCATCTGGGTTTTACATTTACATTTCTGCATTTCTTCCAGCTTTTTTTATTTTAAATTCAGACATTTTCTTTCTTCAGTCATTGAAAAGTCTCATTATACAGTATCAATAAACTCCGTGTTTGAGGTCTCAAAAATCAGCTCTTCCCATTGTTTTCACATCACATGCTTGGGAGACTCTCATTTCAGGCTGTGAATGAAGTATTATAAGTAATAGCAAAACAATAAACAGGAAAAGTTTTCTCCGGATGAAAGTGCAACGTTTTCCATCAGTCGCTGTCAAAGCCCATTTATCTTCATTGCTTCGGCCTCCCTGTGAATTATTAGGACTGCACCGGCTCTGATATTTATAAAGCATTACAACTCAGAGCATTAGCTGAGCTGCTGGTCGGCGTCTGTTTGGCTGAGGCAGAATACGCTGAATTTAAAAGCATAAACAGCAATATTCATACAACGAGTACGCACAAGCTGAGGACTGTGGTCATCAGGTGCCTGCAAGCATTTGGTTCACGCAGAGCGAGGGGCTGACGATGTAAAAAAAGCATTAGTTTATATTTAATGTGTGCATTTTTTCATTTATGAGAGAAATAAGGGGTAAAATACTGCAAAAAGCTGCTAAACCTTATTATGTAGCAAACTCACACTTGGAATTATGGCACAAATGAATATCAGGAGTAAAACCCAAAACTGCAACAAAAAGCTAAAGTAATACACACACATGTGTGTATATATATATATATATATATATATATATATATATATATATATATATATATATATATATATATATATATATATATATAGTTTGTTTTGTGGTTTAGATATTTAATGTTTTCTTAGTTTGCTCTTTCCTGCTGTTTTCATTTAATATTTTTAACTGAAGTATTTTAATAATGATGTTGCGTTATGATCAATGGTTCTCAGGAGACTTAAAAGAGAAAAACTTGAAAAAAAACAAAAAACTCCTGTATGCAACACATAATTAATAGACCCGAGTTAGATTATCCTGTAACAGCATTCTGATTGCTTTGCATCTAAAAAAGGGAAACAATTCCTTTGAAGTGAAGCATAAAATGTTTAAAACGTGTACATTCATAACAAAAAAGATTTCACACAATTGAATATGTATGCAACAGAACATTTTTCCATTAACATGGTGAATAGTTGAAATAGCTGTGCTGGTAAATCTAAATTGACTAAAGTAACTTCATAAAACTCTGGTTCTATTGGTTACATACAGTATAAATCAATCGCTGCACCTGATTGGTTGCTTTGTTGGCATTTTGGGGACCCATCCACTACACTGAGCATAAATGTTTCTTTAGAAAACCAAATGTTTGTATTTGAAAAAAATAAATGAAATTTAAATGATGAAACAGATGTATATAAGAAGAAATATTGTCCCAGAAATATAACTTCACTTTTCAGAATGTGGAAGTTCTGCAGTTTTAGGTGGAGTCTGGTTTTCATACACCTGGTAACGTTTTCAGAAAGGTTTTCATCCACATGAACACAGGTAACTATGCAACTGAGTGTTGCTTTAAACATGCCAAACCCATAGGGGGCAGTGCACTGCAAAGCTAAAATGTCTATGTCAGCCAATCAGGATCCTTCAGGATGACCACATGGTCCTTCTGTTATTGGGAAGGAGAGGTGGCGTAACTCAGCTGACCTCCAAGCGCTCTTCCTCCTTTGGGCCTGTAAAACCAACCAGAACCAGGAGCGCCATCGCCACCAGATCAGGTGGCGGAAGATTTACACCCATGGCAAGCAAAGCCAGGTGTGCCAAAGCCAGGTGTGCCATGGTACAGATCAGAGGCGGCCTTTATATTGATGGTATGAATACATTGACCTGGAGACTTGCTGCATGCAGCTACTGTTCCATCATGGCTGATTGCATTCAGTGCAGCACATCAGGGTAAAAAAGACAAAAAATACTGGATTTGTGTTGTTTAATAATGATTCATGTAGTAATGCAGGTTTAACTGAAAAGGCACCTAGATGAGTGTGTTTATATGTTTGGTTTGATAGTGAAGTGGTGGGAGTTGCTGTTTGATTTCCCAACGGAGAGTGTAGTTTATTTCCTCACTGAAAGACAAAAAAGGTTATTTCTATTATATTTCACTCCTCTTGTGTTTCAGTAGCAGGCACAAGTAGCTCAGATTCAGTTTTTTGTCTGATCTTTTCAGCAGTTTTCAGCAGCTGCACAATGCTTTTGGTTTTGTGTGGCTGTGGTCCTGTTTTTTAACCTGATGTAGAAAGAGACAATAAATAACTCCTATAGACCCTCAGTGACGCTTGTAGTTGAATCAAATTAGAAAACAAGACAATTGTGACTTTAACAGGGAACTGTTTGATGATTCTGTCTGAAGAAAACTGAATTAACAATAATTAGCCACTAATGAATCAGCTAGTCTAGACTTTCATTTTGTCAGCAGCAGCAACAATATCCAAGAAAAGGAAGAATCTGGACTGTTTAAAAGTCCTAAACGGTGTTTTCTATTGACATATCCTCAGATCGCTTCATGTTGGAGAACCGTGAAAGAATAATCATTGTTTTCTCCTTTCAAACATTCAAGCAGCACTTCACAGGTCATTGGCAGCGTTTAACAATCCACCTCTACGGACAGATTATTAATCACTTTGACAACAGTTAATTACAACGTGGTCGCTGACTTGTGAGGCCCTTATCTGGGCCGATGCAGCCTGCAGCACTGATCTATTTCTTTGCTTAGCATTCATCCAGAGGAAAAGGTGTCAGAAACACGGGGGCGGCGTGGCGGGCCAATGAGAGTTTTCAATCATTTTCCTGCTTCTCGTTCTGTGGGTTCGGTTCTAAATATGTGTTGACAGCTGATGGATCAGCACAGCCGAGCGCGCCTATTCTGCTCATATCAAGAACAACTGGAACGACTCTGCTGTACACTGCCATTCACACCAATCCCTCACTTCATTCAACCAAGATAATAAACTACAGAGAAGTTTGGGTATTGCAAATAGCAAATGTATGATATTTAAAGAGAAATGTATGAGCAAACTAAATTATGCATGCAGTAAATACAGTATATACACAGAGCAGTGTGTGTTCAGTGATCCTGATGCCTACAGACAATGAAAGCAGAACACATACATACACCTCTTTCCCCTGAAGCTTCACACGATTCCTCATTTTTAGGCATTTTAATGCTTCCAATAACCTCAGGCAGGTCCCCACAAACTGTTTCTCTGCTAAATGTGATGCAGAATTATGCTTCCATAGAAAAACAAACAGATGCCTCCTGTATTCAGATGTTTCCATAATGTTACACAAAGAAAAACGTCTAAAATATTAAGAATTCACGTTCCACAGCCACATCAGTGACTGACAACGATTGACTTCACCTGAGCAGGTGATGGTCTGGACGCCATCATTTCTCCAGGTAACCTGACTGACCTGAAATCTAACAGTAACCTACGCATCTATGACTGGCTTTAACGTTCCTAAGGCTCAGGACATTTCTGTCTGCCCTGTGTGATAAATAAGGCCTCACAGCTGACGGCTAAAAGACAACTGGTGGCTTTCTTTCTACATTTATTAGAAACATTTTGGTGATTACACTAAAAAAATATGTTCCAGCCAATAAGAATACTCTATGATGAGAGAGTTGCTAAAATAGATGTCCCTGCTGACACATCGCTGAGCCTGACAGGCTGTCAATTAAACAGCAGCCGCACCAAACTGCAAAAGAAGCTTAAAATGTAGTCATGATCATCTCATTTGAATATTATTGAAAAGTTCATTCATTTCGGTAACTTGATTCACTCATGGAAACACAGACTAATGCTGTTTTAAAGTCATTTTTTGCTGTTAATTAATATTTTTTCCACCTCCAGCCTGTAAAACAGCATTTAAGAGCAGAATATTACATTTGACCAATAAAAAGCAAAATTTTTCACGCAGAAATGGGGCATAATGAAAAGTATGTTTAATACCGGCTTCAAGGTTACTTTTTCAAAATGTACTTTTAATCTGACAAACAAGCGCTTAGAAATGCATACTTTAATTTATTGAATATGACTGTAGATGACGATTATGAGAGATACTGTAAGTACAGTAATAAAGAGGTTATTCATACATCCACTTATCTTTGAAATTACATTTTACATTTGAAATGAATTTTTTTTATTATATATTTTAAAATAAAACATCCATCATCCATTCATACTCGCTTTAAGCCGACCCAAACCCATGGAGAGTAGCGCCCAGCCACGGAATCGAACCCAGGACCTTTTTGCTGCGAGGCGAAAATACTGAATGCTCACTCACAAACGTTATTTTATCTTAATTAACTTTAAGCCCACACACAGAAGCAGAATGAGCAAAATGAGAGAAAAACTGTTCAGACCTACAGCTAGTTTTATAAATTAGCTGTAATTGACAAATATAACGATATAAAACTATTAGAACGTACGAGCAGAGGCACAGTTATCTGAAAAATTAACATTATCTGTGCTTTGCATCAACAATATAAAGTTTAAGGTTCATCCACCCATCAGTTCATGTCTTTTTTCCACAGAGTGTAAAAGTTAAATCAATGCTTTAATCAAATGTCTGTTTTACCAAATGTAAAGTACTACAACATCATCCATCTTATGTGCTACAGTATGTAAATAAGCCAAGAGCCTGTACCTCTGGCTTATTTACATATTCCATGGACCAAAGTACAGTTTCAAAGATTAAAAGACAGCAGGTAATAATTCTGTATGTCCTCCTAACATGTCGCTTATAAACCACCAAAGCTGTGCGCTGCCATCCTGTAACTGTGGCGTTTTTCCTGCTGCTCATCCAGATGAGGATGTGACTGAAGCGATAGCTCTGGATGGATCAACAGCCTCCAAACTACAACTTAAAGCTGACTGGCTGTGTCCAGCTTCAGATTTCTCTGTAAGCCGAGCTTTAAACTGACAAACAGAAACGTTTTCTCTGCGTGCGCTGACCCTTACACCCCCCCGATGCAGGTCTGGATGCCTGTCAGGGTTACTTTACTGTAACTGTAGGTAGATATGCTCTGTAGTGCTTCAACACACACACAGAGTAAAAAATACCCAAACATAACCACAACCATCCCCATGTAGATGTGCTCAAAATACTAAACCTGCTTCAAGCTCCACAAATTAAATCATAGAACACAGAAGAGAGTAAAAATATAACAATTAAAATCCATTGAATCCCTTGAGAGTGTCGGTGCCTTTCAGCTTGATCATTTCAGTCCAGCTGCAGGAACAAAGCTGCTCCTGAAACGTCTCGTTCTACATTTAGGGACCAAGAACCTCGGTCTGGAGGGAAGAACCTGGACGTCCCTGTGAAGCAGATGAAGTCATCTTCTAAATCAGAAGAGGCTATCTGCTGTTCCTGCCTGTTGTACAGGGACGCATCTGATTGTTGGGACTCTCCAATCAGACCAGACGACGGTCCATCTGCTGCAGGGAGCTCCTGTCCTTCAAGCTCCAGACCACGGCACCGAGGAAAAGATCAAACCGACTTAATAAAAGCGAGAGAGAACATTGTCATCATGGTTGGAAGCTCAGAAACAACCCATGGAGTTTCTCTGCTACGCTCAGCGCTGCTCCAAGATGTGACAACCTCGTGTTTTTATTAGCAGCATAAAAACGTCTTCCACTGATATGAAAAGGTGAGTATTTTTCATCAGTAATGCCATTATGTGTATATTCTGTTGTTTCACGGTTTCTTCTTAAGCACAGAGTTGAGTCCTTGATTAAGTTTTTGAAAACATGTAATTAATTAAAATTCTTTTAGTTGTGAAGAGAGATGGAATCAAGTTCAATGAAACGGTTTAATCAAAGCCCGTTTCTTTGCCTTTTAATTGGAATCGTCTAAGACTTGCAGCCATGGCATCACAAATAAAATTAAGGGAGGAGAAGAAAATTAATTAGCCATTGTGGCAGGTTCACAGAGCGTCTGCCTTATCAAGTGCACACTTCATATTTCTTTGGAAAGATGGACGCGACACGTCCAGGAGTCAGGCTGCACTGATTTCAGCTCTTCTCTGCACATCACAAGATACATAGTTCAAACATTTCAGCTGGAAAGAGTCTCTACAAAATACTGAGCAATTCGACATTCATTCATCTGAAACAACTCCCAATTTTCCCCCACGGCTCCAGCGACTGTCAGAATGGCTTCTCTGCCGTCCTCGCTTCGTGGTTTCAAGCTTTCTCTTTGTCCTCCAGCCTCAGCTGTACTGAATTCAGACGCACCGAGAACGTTTCACGACGTTCCTCAGATTTTATATGCATCCGGCGTTTTGTGGTGTAGTTCACCTTCACAAACTTTTACACGTTTGCTTCATCTTCTTTTAATAAATAATAGTTTATTTCTGAACAATTGAGGTCAGGTTTCAATAATTTAAGAATCTGCTAACGAGCAGGTCAGAACGTCGGGAGGAGATATTTTCATTTCCATCATGAATGCGATGATGGAAATGATAAATGGTATTTATGGAATACATCAATAGCCTCCTCCTGCAGGTTTAATAGCTACACATATATCACATGCTCAGCCTCTCTGCTGTTTTCCAAATAAATCTTACGCTGAGACTCTACAGGGAAAGCAGAGAATGCGCAGTTTGCCTGAAAGTATTCATCGCCTCCGAGCTACGCTGAAACTGGCTCTCAAACACTGATTAATCCCACACACATAACATCTCTGGCCAGGAACACAATCTGATCTCATTAGTAGCCTCCAACGCCCGCTTCTGTGGCTTGCTCTCTCGGTTCACCTGCCCTGAGCAGCATGTCAGCTACGAGGTTCTCCGGTCAGAGATAAAGGGGCTGCTGCGGCGTTTTTTGGACGATCATTTTAAAACTCCATCGAAAATACTGTCAAAAACAACTTTTAAATTTTATGTGAGATAAAATCCACCAAAGCAACCAGGAGGTTTGTTGTTTACTGACCGTGTTCTGTTTTAGCTGTGAGATATCTGTGTACCTTTGACCTCCTTAGACCGTTAAAACCAGACTGCCTTAGAGCATGAAGCTCCACAGTCCAAATGGTGAAACGCTCTTTACACAAACATATTTTAAGCTTCTTTGGTTTTCTCTAAAATAAAGGAGAGCACACAAGTTAAACCAGGATAAAGGTGCCATAATAAGGCATTAAAAGCAAAACATTTCAGTCATAGCAGATTTTTCAGCACTGGCTAAGGAAGTGTGATCCATGTACGGAAAAACGAGGGCCGGTGATATTTGGTGATGTGCTGGCAGCCGTTTCTCTCTGAGAGCATTTTCCTTCAACTTAATTTCTCACAGAACTCCAGACAACGGAAAAAAGGCACACTTGAGTCTCTAAATGGGGCTTTTGGGTTCATAATTCACATGCAGTGGGTGCTGGTAGAAGTCCTGTGTAATTCAGTATCTTCTGGATGTGAATCCCTACCAGAACCTCTCAGAATGATCAGCACCATGCAGTACGTTCACTGGGCCTCTGTGATGCCTGCAGGTGTGACTGCGTCTGTGTTTAGGAGCCTCTGGGATGGACAGGAGACGTGTCCAAGGTATAACCTGTCTATCGCCGGAGCTTCACCTCTGGAGATCGACACCAGAACCCCCCGGTGGGTTCTTCTGGGTCAGGTGAGGATGTCCTAACAGGAGCGTTGTTGGGAGCTTCAAACCGTCTGAAGTAACTGAGACATTCTGCATTGTCCTCACAGGGTGCAGGCAGTGTGATGGTGCATCTAGTTTCTGCAGAGGTGAACTTTAGCTCTCTTCTTCTGCTTTGATAGTCCTTGTTGATAATTTTCTTTTATAAAATATGAATTAAATATAATACTTTAAAATAACACATATTAGACCCGTGTGCTGCAGGTTTCTCCTACACAGCTGCTGGTCTGAAGAAGAAATTAATTCAATCTGAGCTCTAGACCCGAGCACGTTACACCCGTTATGTTCTCCCTCCACTGGCTGCCGGTCTGCTTTAGAGCCAATTAAAACTTTTACAGCTTGTTTTTAAGCTCTTGATGGTCTGGGCCCACCATGCGTTTCTGATTGATTGACTTTCTGGTTGCGTGGTAGATTTTAGAGGTTGATGACCCGCTACAGGACTGAAGCTGGTCATGATCTGGCCGGTCTGCTGTCTACTTCCTGCCACTCCTCCCTGTCTCCATGCTAAGCTTCTCTGCTGCTCTGCAGAAAAAAACAACATCTCCTGCTCTTTACAAGCTCTTCTCAGGCAGCAACACAGTGCCAGATTATTGAAAGCTTTCTGTCATTAAATATCCAGAGTTCAAAATGTTAATGGATGGATAAATTATATTTATACTGATAATCAGCGGCGTCTCTGACATGATCAGTTAAGTGGGACACAAAAACTCAACACCTATTAGCAGCAACTGATTTTTTTGTGACACATACCACCTGACTGATCAATGTTTAATGAATAGATCCATCAATGATTTACCGGGAACCACCAACACCAGATGGTCTATCTATCCAGCAGAGCAAAAATGTAACGTCTGCATTTCCAGCGTTCTGATTGGACGATCTGAGCATGGGGCCGTAGGATTTGTGCCCCACAGCTGTCTGCTGAGATCGTACTGGGCATGCTCACTGCGATTCCAGATGTTCATTATTTAAACAAACTTTGGTGGGTCGGCCCCAATATCAAGACGCCTCAGGAGGATTTAGCTGCTGAGCTCGTCAGTTTTCTGTCAGACTTAGATATATAGACACAGTGTTTATAACAGAAGTTTATTGGTAAGGGAATCTGTCTTTTCTACATTATTACTGTAAAGCACAATCATGTCTCGCTGATTATTGTGAACATAGAACTCCACAGCAACATCTGGAGGGTCCTGGCCCCACTGGACCCACATGCAGAGACGCCACAGCTGATATTATGGATTATGGTGAATTTATAGATTGTCAAACTGAGTCTATGCTAAATCTCCTCCACTATCTATGAAAATGTCTTCCACTATCTATGATGCAGTAAAACAGTCGACAGAAAATTACTAAGATCTAGTCACGACAAAAAGTGAGACCAAGACAGAATATTTCCTTTTTAGATTCTTATAACGGCTTTTACTTTGACTTGACAGTTCAGACACAAATGGCAATTCCAAGCCTCTGAATCCTCCTATGAAACATTGTTCGGTTAACAAGGGTGCCTTGTCAAGAGTTAATTGGAGTGGGATTTGCTGCCTCCTCAGTACCTCAGAGAACAGCCATTGTGTTAAACAGCAAAAAGAAATGTTGAGAAATCTGACAGTTAATCACTGCTTTCAGAAAGTCATTTAGGTAAATCTGAAATTCCAGCAACTCTGAATTTTTTTTGAGTTTTTTTTTTTTTTTTTTTTTTTTTTACAGATCTGAAAGAAAAGGCCCAGAAATCAGCAATTAACAGTACCTCTGGGGGGAGACCCATCAAGTACTTATCCGTTCTGTTCAGGACAACCAGAGCTGATGAGGAGAATCTCTGCTGGTGACTTTATCAGGTCCAAAGACCTCTCCTCTGCAGAGACACCGCATTTTTGTCAAATAAGGAAATTCCCTTTTGATTTGCTGTCAGTGCAGCCAACATTTGCTCTAAACCACCTTCAACCAGCTGTGTGTAGAAACAAGTGCAGCAGCTGATGTGTTGGAGCTGAAAGTGAAGGACAGCGGCCAATAAGTGCACTGCTCATGATTTTATTTAGAAACTCAGTCCAGCATGAAGCCGACCAAAACGCTGCTAACACAGATAAAGGTTGCCATGTAGAAGCTCTCTGTGCATTTTCATACTTAACATTGAAATAATAAAGAGGTTCAAACTTATTTGTGTCATTCTACTAAGTCATTCACTAAGGGTCTAAACATTTCCAAACATATCCTGGTCACTAGATCACTTTTCTGGTATCTTTGAAAGCTTTAATTTTCATTTACTCAGTTATCCCAAGAGACGTCATAAGAAAACGGACCTTTAAGGACAATGCTGCTGAAACCTTTAACTAAGCTTACTCTTCTACTTAAACGTTATCCTGTAACTCAGTAGATGAGCTAGTAGATAACTTTCAGTCTAAAGTCTCAGACATAATTGACTGCATTGCTCCAGTTAAAGTGAAAGTTGTTTCTGGGAAGAATAAATCTCCTTGGAGAAATGCTCCAGGGCTTAGAAGTGTTGAAAAGTTTAACGCAGGTGGAGAAAGAATAGACTCCAGGTTCACTATGACATCTATAAAGAGAGACTTTACAGATATAACTTACAACTGAAAAATGCAAGAGAATCTTTCTTCTCTGAGATCATCAACAGAAACATTAATACTCGTGTCTTATTTGCCAGTCGACAGGTTAATAAACCCTCCTGTGACTGTGGCAACTTGACCTGCTGCTACTGTTCACCTGTAATCTGCTTTCTGTATATTTTCTTTTCTTATGTTCTGTTCATGTTCAGCACTTTGAATTGTCTTGTTACTGAAACGCGCTACAGATGAACTTGCTTTGCCTTACTGAGAAAAGGAAATAAATCTCACACAGAAACAAAGAAGTAAAGAAACAGTTTCTCCTGGAAATTCCTCCAGTCCCCTCTACCTGTCACACCTGTGACAACAATTATTGTAATATTAACTTAACCTTTAGAAAAGAATATTTTAGAAGCACATTCTGTGCACTTTTACAGCAAAGCAAGACAGTGTTGGTAACAGTTATTGTAGTATTGTTAACTTGGAATCATTTTAAAACTTCAGGTTCTGACCTTTATGCCCAATAGCATTCAAACTAAATCTGCCGGATGTTGATTTTTTCTTTAGGCCAGTCTTGTTTTATCATGTGGCTTATTGTTGAAAAGGGTCAAAACTTCATCTGCTCCAGCCCATCTGCTCTGACCTTTAGCAAACAGTGCTGGAAAATATTGTTTCTTTCAGCTGTTTTGCTGGAGTCCTGCTCTCTGGCAGTTTTGTGCAGGGGATGCAATATTATTATTTCATAAATCTTGGTAAAAATCAAAGCCAAATTACAACATAAATCTAATGACCAAGAAAACAAGAAGCAAAGTGATCATCTTTCATCTGGGAAGTTCAACTCCTGCTGATGTCTCTGCATAAGATCCTGTCTCTCATTACTGATACAGGTTTCTCTTAGTGTGAAGGAGAGCGTAAATATTACTCCATAAAGAGCAAATACATAGTTAACAAATGTTTCTGCTAAAATCCCACATAAATTGTTATGAAAATGTTATTCTGCTAAGATTTTAAAGAGTTCCAGTCAGTTTCCATCCACTAATCATGGCCGTTAAGGTCATGATAATCTGAGGCTTTCATTGATGCATTTGAAACGTGTTTTTCAGGGTGACATGACGATGCAACTAATTACTTCTGCAAATGATTTCTCCTTGAGCTTCAATTAAATGCATAATTTCGCTGATCTTTGAAGAAGTGTTTGCCCCCTTCCTAATTTTTTACTCTGTTTTTGCATTTTAGACATTAAAATGTTTCAGACCGTCAAAGAAATTTAAATATTGGTCAAAGACAACATAAACTAACACAAAATGTAGTTTTTAAATTAAGGTTTTATCTATTAAAGGCCATAAAAATCCAGACCTACATTTCCTGTGTGAAAAAGTGATGATCTCAAACAGGCTGGAAAACCCTCCAATGTGGCTGAATTACAACAACTCTGCAAAGATGAGTGGAACACAATTTCTCCCCAGCGCTGGAAAAAACTCGCTGCAACTTATCTGAAGCGCCTGATTGCAGTTGTTGCTGCTGCGGGCGGCTCAGCCAGGCATTAGGTTTAGGGGGCAATCACTTTGTAACACATGGCCATGTAGGGTTGGATTTTTTTCTCACTTAATAAGAAAAACTTTGATTTAAAAACAGTTTTTTGTGTTTACTTGTGTTGTCTCTGACTAATATTTAAATTAGTTTAATGTTCTGAAAAAGTTAAGTGCAACATTCAGTTTTTCAAACATCTACACACATCCCTACAAAGAGTTGGTTAAATGTGCTCCGACTGTTTGTTACTTTAAAAACATAATCCTGCATCAGTCTGACTGCATGTCATCTTTGCAGAAGTAGAAGAACCGATCAGAACTTGTTGGATTCCTTCCACCTTTTGATTTAAACACAGGAAACAGGGTGGAGGTAATGAGGAAGGAGGAGCAGGACAACCTTAACCATCTTTAGCTTCACCATAAATCAACAATAAAATGGTTCAAACCAGAACACAACAATCCTAAAATAATCTTCAAACTAGGTTTGGAACAATTAATCTTCTGTAAAAGAACTTTCATTTAAAGGTCCCTACTGATGACAGAGGAACCTCTAATGTTGCCAAAAGCCTGCTGATGACTACAAAAACCTCCTGGTGTCTCTGCAGCCTGGGAAGGAGCATTAAAACATTTAAAATAAAGCAGTGGGGTATGGGGAACCTAAAGGTCCACCAAAGCTGGGGCCCTTTAGAAAGCTTGCAGAGGGTTTCTCCTCAAAACACGGTGAATAAAAGAACACATCTGCTACAAAAATCTCCCAAAAACCCCTGATGCACGCTGTGACGCTGTCTTCTAAACGGTGTGATTGGTTGATATTAGCGAACAGCTTTAGATTTCTGCGATTTTGAGGGAAAATTCTTATTGTGTCAGATTTTCCCTCATTGTATCGATTACATTTAACATTAATGTATTATTCCAAAAAATAAATAAAGATAAAACAAATTATTGGCCAAACAGCAGTGTGTGTAGGTGACGTGTGGGGACTGGTGACATGAGCACCATGAAGAGCAGCAAACATGGCGGAGCAAGCGGAGCCGCCAGACTATAAGTCTAAGGTGTGGGAACTCTTTGGGTTTCACAGCAGAAACAGACAACTTGATAAAGCAAACGGCATTTCCAAAATGTTTCACGCTGTGATCAGGAGGCAAAGCGTTTGTAATCAAATCTCTGGTAGATGAGGAGGCATCGTAAATGTATCGGACCGTTGCTTGTGAATGGAGATGTGCATCGTGTCGGGTGGAGACCAGAGAATCCCATCACTGGTTCAGACAAAAAAACACCCAGAAAAGCTCCTGGAGATCAATGGAGAGAAACTAAACAACTAGAGTTGATTCAGAAATGTGTGTTAAATTGTCACACAGCATCAACATGTTGGAACGCACCTTATTTATGTCCTCATCATTATTTTTGTTTGTTAGGTTTACTCTACAACTTTATTTGATATTTATGTTCACTAACCTGTCAGCATTTTATTGGGATAAAGTGATTGGATTTGACAAAACGGCCGACATAAAATGGAGAAAAAAGTGGAAAAAAAACCCCAGAGCAGCAGCGCCTCTGTCCAGACAGCTCTGGAGGAAACCGACGAGTGTTGAAAGGTAAATTGGCTCATGGCACAAATAAGCAGCTTTTGAAGCTCATTGCTGCAGATCAGTGAGACTTTTTCTGCTTTTAGCACCAGCCTGGAAAGTGAGAAGCGCTCCGTGCAGCGATCAGAAGCCGGAGAGGAGACGGAATCACACCGGCAACCTTCTAGACGACCATTTAGGCTCTGGATGCTGACATCATCATGAACAATACAGAAAACACTCTTTTATATCTTCCCTCTATGTATAGAGTCTCAATATTATTGCACTTCATAGAGTATTTATAAATATATTTTTTCTGCAAGTTTTTCCTACAATTGTAAAATGTTTATTATTGAAAGCATTTTAAATGGTAAATGGCTTGTACTTGTATAGCGCTTTAACTAGTCTTGACAACCTCCAAAGCGCTTCACACTACAGTTCAGTCATTCACCCATTCACACACACATTCACACCCTGATGGTGGTGAGCTATGTTAGTAGCCACAGCTGCCCTGGGACAGACTGACAGAGGCGAGGCTGCCATGCACTGGCACCACCAGGCCCTCTGACCACCGCCAGCAGGCAATGGGGGTGAAGTGTCTTGCCCAAAGACACAGCAACAGAGACAGTTAGTGCGGAGATCGAACCGGCAACCCGCCAATTGCAAGACGAACTCCCTAACCTCTGTGCCACATCACCCCACATTTTACAGTCTGTAAATAATCTAACAATCTCTCTGTACTATATTGTTATATATTGTTATATATAAAATGACATTACTAGATCTGCACATTTCACCAGTTGGGGCACTGAAACTAATTTCTTTCCCTCCATGGGGATGATAATGTTGATCTTATCTGCATATTAATAATTGTATGATTGTTAAATAAGTTGTTTTGCTCTTTTCCTCCACTGTTCAGGTGGATCAGCCAATCAGCTCTCTCTGTTTCCACCATCTTCCTGCTTCAGACTCTGAGGCGCGTTAAAAGTCCAAACTATCCCCCTCGTCTGCTGCCGGTGGTTAATTCCTTCCTCTTTTCTGTTAACGTACATGATGTTGAAAGCTCACCTACAGCCATAAACTGAATGACCTTCATCCTAAGCGCGTCTTCATCAGGCTCTGTAAGGGACAAAGATTAGAGAGGAACCCTCTCCTGACCTAGAGGAGCTCGTTCAGGTGCTTTGCACATCTGGTTGGTGAAGTTGCAGTTCAAAGTCTTCAGCTGATCCAAAATGCTGCAGCAAGAGTTCTGATGAAAATCAACCAGAGGGATCATATTTCTCCAATTTTAGCTTCCCTTCATTGGCTTCCTGTTAAATCAAGAATAGAATTTAAAATTCTCCTTCTAACATATAAAGCCCTTAATAATCAAACTCCATCATATATCAGAGCTCTGATTACCCCGTATGTTCCTAACAGAGCACTTCGCTCTCAGACTGCAGGTCTGCTGGTGGTTCCTAGAGTCTCTAAAAGTAGAATGGGAGGCAGATCCTTTAGCTATCAGGCTCCTCTCCTGTGGAACCAACTCCCAGTTTTGGTCCGTGAGGCAGACACCCCGTCTACTTTTAAGACTAGGCTTAAAACTTTTCTTTTTGACAAAAATTATAACTAGTGACTCATGTTACTCTCAGCTACCTTTATAGTTTTACTGCTATAGGCTTAGGCTACTGGAGTATATCAGGATCTAATTTTCTCACTATATTGAGTTCTACTGTTCTTCAATTATGCATTATGTGTTGTCATTTCTGCTTTAACTTTCTGTTCTCTCTCTTTTTCTTCATAGTAGGTACACCTGGTCTGGCGTTCTGTTAACTGTGACATCATCCAGAGAAGACGGCTCACCCGCTACTACCATCTAATGTAGAACAGATTACTAGATCAATGTGTGCTTCTGTGCTTTTTTGTTTCTCTTGTTGTGTCTCTGTTCTGTCTTCTGTAACCCCAGTCGGTCGAGGCAGATGACCGTTCATACTGAGCCCGCTTCTGCCGGAGGTTTTTCCTTCCCGTTAATGGGTGGTTTTTCTTCCCACTGTCCCTTCATGCTTGCTCAGTATGAGGGATTGCAGCAAAGCCATGTACAATGCAGATGACTCTCCCTGTGGCTCTACGGTTCTCCAGGAGTGAATGCTGCTTGTCGGGACTTTGATGCAACCAACTGGTTTCCTTATATAGGACAGTTTTGACCAATCTGTATAATCTGACCCAATCTGTATAATATGATTGAACTTGACTTTGTAAAGTGCCTTGAGATGACATGTTTCATGATTTGGCGCTATATAAATAAAATTGAATTGAATTGAATTGAAGATTTGGTACCTGGTATAAGCTGGTTTATAGTCACTTTAGCTTTAAAAAGTTGAAAGAACTTTTGAGTTGAGCTGAAACTACAGCAGTGAGATCAAATTCTGAAATGATGGCAACTTTAGCTACACAAAATGTAATTTTATCTTAATCTTAGTGCGTCCACCTCATTACCTTCCTGTTCCCTGCTGCTTCTGGAGGGGGGAGCTGCTTTGCGGCGTTGATCATATTTATCCCACCTCATCATGACCAATTAGCAGCAGGATGATAAGCTGCAGCAGCGCCGGCGTCCCTCACTTCCCGCTGATGAGTCTGGGGGTAATTGAGGTCAAGGTTGGGTTCAAGGCTGCGGTGGGCTCCAGCAGAAAGAACGGGCCAGGCCTAATCTAATCAAGTGCTCCATCAGGCCACGCTCTAATCGCACCATTTAGAGAGCAGTTAGATGTATATTAGGGACTGAAATCATTCCTTATTACCACATAGCCCTGATCTGAGAGCGGAACATGCATTTTGTCCGTGTGTCTGTATATGCGGCGTCTGAGTTAAGTGCAATCATCTTTCTGCGCTGCCGCCATCAGAGCTATCAAAGGCCCATCTGGGAAACGTGTGTGTATCCGTGTTGATGGGTTCATGCACACACACACAGCAGTCAGTGCAGAGCCCAGGTGTTCCTGTTAAAGTGTTAATTAGATTAGCACAGATCAAACTGGGGTACCATTCGCTGGGGAGCAAAGGTGGCAGGGCCATCCCACATGGTCACCACTTCCAAATACTCCTCGTCATCCACCAATTAGGGCTAATTAATCAGATCTTCTCCGTTCTCTTCGTCTGTCCAGTTGCTTCTGAAAAAGTAACTCCATCATTTAGATTCTAGGCAGAAAAACCTGTTATTGAATGAATCAGATGCTGACATGGAGATTCTGAGCTGATCAACAAACATCAACTAAAGTGTCTTAATAATCGTCAAAATAATCTTAATAATAAACGGAAACATATTGAAGGAATTCCTCGTGAAGATTTAGTTTTAGTGACAGAGGAAGTGAAACATCTCTGTCACTAAAACTAAAACTACGAACTACGTTCCTGCAGAGCCATCGTGGTTCAGGACAAGAACCAGAAGCCAGAACCACAGCAGCACGCATTGATTCTCCATCAAGTTGCAGCAGCTGAAGTTTCTGCAGGGCTCAGCAGAAGCATGAAATGTTTGCTCTAAATGCTGCAAGGAGGGTTATTTTTCCACAAATCCCTGATTGCTTACTGGCATAACGACGTCATAATGACGAGACATTTTGTTACGTGCCGTTCTGACTTTAGTCATGAGTGAAAATAAATATTTAATCTTCCAGAAAAATGACAATCTAGTTAAAACCACAACTGTTTCTCAGTGGTTTATAGATTCATGATTTTTACTAATGTTGTGATGGAGGCTTCAGGAGGCCGTGTAAAAGTAAAAGTCCCCATTCAGTCTGCAAACTATCACAGGTGTGTAATTCCCTCCACTTGTTTTTCAAAGAAAGATCCAAAATGACAAATGATTGACGAGTATCGTCTTAGAGGAAATTACAGGTGACAAAAACGACACATTGTACGATCTGAAGTGGAAGTTGGAGGTTACATAAATGATAACTTTGTGTTTTTCAACCCTTGAGATCAAACCTGCAGGAGAATCTATGGCTGATGGACCTGCAGCACAGAGCTGAGATCAGAAACACTCACAGCTCAGTCCTTCCTGTCAACATTTCACCAAATATATTTTATTAGTTTGTTTTTCTGCTAACAAAACCACCTCAGGGAAACAATAGCGGTGCAATAGAAATATGTAATAATCCTTATTCTGACTGCGGTGCTTTCATTTTTCTGCTCCAGCGAGGTTCAACATGGAGCGAATCTCAATGTCCAGCGATCTCAGAGAAAGAAAACTAAACTCTGTTGGAAACTATATCTGCTCAGACACATCTGTCCCTCCTTTTCCCCAAAGGATCATCAAACTACAGAAATACTGTAAATGATGAAAATAATGTGGTCCCCAGCGGTGTACCGGCATCACAACTGATGAAGGTGAATATGTGCAGCTCTGCGACGAGAGAAGCTGCTGTTTGTTTGCTTTTCATCCTTTCTCATTTTAAAAGCATATTTCAATAATGGATGAATAAATTTAGCAGCTGGAGCAAATACTGACAGCAGCTCTGTCTGTCGATGCAGGTCAGCTGATGGAAAGAGCTGGAGGAGCGAGAAGGACTAAGAAAAAAAAAACATTCCTTTAACTTTCTCCCCTTTATTCATAAAACTATTTAAAAACAGCACAAGCTGAAAGTGATAAGAAAGATGAAATATTAAAAATAATTTACAAGCAAAAGTATCAGTAACAATACAGAACATCAAATCACTCAAGTCAAACATTTAAAAACTATTATATACTATACTATTATACTATTATTGGGCCAGCTCCCCTGGAGGAGCAGCTCCAGTGCTGCGTCATTTACAGCAACACGGACAGATCTGTCTGCAAATATAAAGCTTTGCTCACTTTAGGAGGCTGGATGCTTCCCCAAGTCAAGAAGACATTTAACACAGTATTACAACATTTAAACGGTATCATCTATTTATCTATCAAAATAAATGTAAATAAGCACCAGGTTGTAATCCTAAATGGTGTTTATCTCTCCTCAGAAACACAAATCTAATCTAAATCTAAAACAGACGGCAGTTACTGCGGTGCAAAACGTTCAGACTGACTTTGTGTCTGTTTTAGAGAGAATAATTAGTATTAAAAAGTAGAAAAGTTAAGGAAGAACTGGTTTGAGTTTTGTTACAGAAAAAGATTTCTCAACAGGGCATTGGGTTTAACGTAAATCATTACAGATCTATATTAGCTACAAACCTTGACAAAGCTTGACTGTTTTTGCTAAAGCCGTAGACTATGACTGCTCTGATACCTGAGTGGTCGGGTTGCCGGTTCTGGAGCTGCCTGTCCGGAGCAGAGAGGCTTCTCCTGTGCTGAAGGAAGCTGCAGGAATGCTGTGTTTGGACACAAATACAAAAATCTAAGCTTAAGAAGTGGGAGTAAACTGATTAGCAGGCTAACGATGTTTAGTTTATCTCTTAGTTTTGGGTATTTTTGGTTGACCCAGGCAGTAACGGCTGACCAGAACAATCCTCTCAGCATCAGCAGACCTACTTTGCATAAACAGCACTGCAAACATGACGCATCCTGCACCGCGCCGTCTGCATCAACTCTTTTCTCACAACCAAATGCAATAAAAACCCAAATAACTTTAACTGAACTAAATTACTTTACAGCTGGATAATTATGATGGTTCCACGGTTGACCTGCGGTTTACTTTAAACATTCATCGATTTCTGCGTTAATTCCCTGGGAATTCACTAAATTAGCTGCTAAAAATCAATTCACCTGTTTTAGCTAGAAAAATGTGACATTATGGTCCCTTTGAGCAGTTTCCATTAGGAAAGAATGGCAATAAGCCAAATCTTCTTTAGCTCTTTCTTTGGAAATAATTATAGTTTCTACATAGTAAATATTATTCATCCAGTCTTTTGTCATTTGAAATGTCCCCATCTCTCCTGGGAGGGATGTGTTGTCACAGTGGCACTCTGGGGCAAATGGAGTGATCCGTCTCCAGCGCCCGCCGAAACGGGGACAGCTTGCTTATAATTGCTGGAAAATGTCACCACAGTTGATTACGAGTGATTTGTACTACTGCAAAGGGAATCCAAATAAAAAGTAGAGCTGATGAGTGCATGCTTAATGAGACTCATGCATACTAATGCAAGCATCTCATTCCACTCTGTTTCCTCACATAAACACTTGCAAATTCATGGAACGAGTCGGCAACAACATGTGAAGCAACGCTGATGAATGAAACATAAACTCATAAGTTGCTATTATCTGGCAAAGTACTTTCACCTGTGAAACAGAATATCCCTCAATGAAAATGCTGCACGGCCCAGAAAGCAGAGCCGACTTTAAAACGAAGCTGGAGTCGGAGCTTTAAGGTCCACCAAGCACAGACATGACCAGAACACGGGCTACAACTGTCCCAGACGCTGCGTTCATCCACTCCTGACCTCACAAAGACATCAGAACCATCTCACCTGGACTACAGACGATAAAGGACGGGACCAAAGTAAATGTTTCGTTTTATCTGGAAACTAATTTCCCAGAGTTAAGGTGGACAGGCCCAGAATCCCACCTGAGGTCCGATGTGAAACTTCTTCACACTTTCTAGAGATGCTGATGTTGGACCTGGTTCCTGTCCCCACAGCCAGACGTGCCAACATCTGCTTCAGCCGCCATGGTAACACCAGCAAACTGGCCTGATGTCCAGAGGAGGAAGAGAGGCACCAGAACCACGCAGACCAGATGAAGGTCTCTTTGAAAGCAATCTGGGTCTCCTGAACCCGTCAGCAGAACCACAGGCTGGTCTCCTCATGCAAAATGAGCCCAGACCAGGTACTGAGTGCAGGAACTGGACAGAACCTGGACGTAATGTTCAGAAGGTCCACAATAATGAGCCAAAATCATTTGTCTATTGGTCCAAATCTATGAGAAAAAATGCCACACTGCAAGGGGAACTAAAACTAAGTGAAATCTTTGTAAAATTAATGTATTTGTTCTTGATTTGAGCCGATAAATAATATTATCTGCCAATGGAATTAGTATTTTGACCCCTAAAATAAGATAATTAGACATACTGCACAATAAATAACGGGATGGAGATGAGCTGTTCCTATTTTATTTTATTTAGTTTTCTTCTTATTCCTTTTGTAGATCATTTTATTTATCTGCTCAAATCAAGGACAAATACACTCATTTAAAAAAAAATGTGGCTTATCTTTAGTTCCATTTTTGCTGTGAACAATCACAATAGAAGTAACTATAAATCACTCAGTGTGCTTTATATGCAATGCAACAGAAAAGTGTTCTTTTCTAAACAGATTTACTAAATAAAACGTACTTTTCAACTATACATCTGTATGTTTTAAGCAGGTCAAGTTATTCCTTTCTTGATTTAAAAACGTACATCACATGTGCAAATTAAAACAGCGGCAAACGCACGGCCGTCTGCAGAGATCCTGCAGGGTTCAGACAGGTCCAGGCGAACACACGGCTTACTGAGTAAATGGCTGCAAGTTTGCATGAGAGCCGTTCTCCTATAAGCACAACATCGCCTCCAACAAGCTGTTGACCTGCCACGCTGTGTTTTTACACACCTGCTTGGATTCATCGATATGTAAATGTGCTCGTCTCTTAGGGTCCATCAGCATCTGCTGGACGGCTAGCGGAGAATGCAGATGCTGGCGGATGGGCGCTTAGGAAGGCTTCTCACGTCCGCCGAGCGAGGCGCAGCACAACAACTTGGCCGCGGCCACAGCAGCGCAGACACTCCCATTCTTCAACGGGATTGATTCTCCTCAGCTGCTGGCGATCGCACTCATCAATATTCAGCATCACACCGGCCCAAAATAGCTACAGCCCAACATTTCTAACCCTTTAAGCAGAGTGCCCGGTTATAAATAGACTTATAGTCTGTTATAAATAGAGATTTCATCTAATCTCACAACAATATGTGGAAACAGCGTGCTTCTACATCTGAAACACTTTATTTAATGTATTTTCTGCCTTTTTCTGACACACGCAGGGCAAAGTTAGGTGAGGTATAACGTCCTCCTAATCGGACTCCAAGCAGCAGATAATCAGCAAAACAGGTTCAAATCGGATTAATTTGAGGGGAGGATTAAAAATTGTCTGTACAGAGTTGACCAAATACTGATTCATAACATGCATTTGGTGTAAAAGTTTAATAGTTTTAAAGTTCTTGACTGTTCTGAGGTTGCACCACTAGAGGTTTAACTTTCTCAACGTTATCAACTGTGCAGGACGAAGGCCAGATGTCTTTCTGAAGGATCAATGGCAATTCTGTGTGCAATCAGCCCAACTGATATTGTTTGTTTTAATTAGTACAGCTGAAAATACATTTCCACAGTGATTGGCTGGTTTCTCCCACCTAAAAAAACAGCTTTTCTTCAACCTGAACCACCTGAACTAAAACCCACGCTCTGCGCTGTGGGAAAGGATTCAGCCAGTCAGCTCGCTTCACTTCCTGCTTTTATGACACATTTAAATATTCCACATCACCAAACCATCTCAATGACAGTAAACATGTTTGATGATCTAAAATGAGAGACCAAAAAAGCAAAAAAGTGAAAGAAGCAGTTTAAAAGATGAGGCTCCAGTGAGGGCGGGGCTTCTGCAGCCGTCCGCCGGCCCCCTCCATGCATCTGAACATCTGGATGTTCAACGACATTTTCTGACACAGCAGCTGCTCAGATAAAACAAAGTTCACCCCAAAAAGACATCAGCAGTTTCCTCTCCTTTCTCCCTCTCAGGGATTTATATCAAAGCTGAATTGGGTTGTGTTTCATCCACTGAGAGTATGTAAGCTTCTGAATAGGATCTGTTTAAATCTCCATAATCCTTGACACAAAAATTAAACAATGTTTGATCGCTGGAGTCACACTTCCTTCCAGTCTATCATCCTGCTTCAGCTCAACAGACGAGCCCAGAAGAGAGAAAAGGTTACAGAACAAAAACCTGCAGGATTTAAGAACTCAGCTAAATCTCCTCCAAATGCAATGTACACACCTGTATATATATATATATATATATATATATATATATATATATATATATATATATATATATACACATTAAGTATGTTTATTCCTTAAACATTAAAATTGTAGAGAAGTTGCAAAGAGAATGACAACATGTCATCTGGTGTAACATCTGATGATGTGAAAAGTAGCATTCTGCACATTTACGTCTATATTTAATATATGTTATTGCGGCGCCTTCACACAGAAGCAGAAGTCATCTGATTTATCCCCCGGCTGGTGAAACGGAGGCTGCAGATATGGAGCAGACAGGCCTTCATTTGAAGAAAAGGCGATTCTCAGGGACTGTTTTGGCAGACCATAAAATTAGTAAATAGAAGTTGGTGAGTTACTTGTGTTATTTTTTCCTTTCCCCTCACAGTCTCTCTTATCTTTGTAGCCCAGAGGTCACATGATTTATCAGGTCTCCGTCCGACCTCTCTCTGAACCCAGAGCCAATGAAAGCTGGGCTACAGTCTTCATGCAAACCCATTTCCCTGGTTTGAACAGTGATAGGAGAAAAAGATGAAATACTGACCCCATTCCACAGAACAAATCTCCCAGGATGCAGTGACGGCTGTTCCCTGGTGTGGTGGCTGCTGGACAAGCACACTGCCACAGCTTTGGTGCATCAGGGGACGCTGTGTCTCCAGTTTCCAGCCGGACCAGAGGTCTCCAGCCTGACCTGCTCGCCAGCTCACAATAAACACACAATACTAGACTTCTTTAGGAATATGCAGCCTCAAAGAAGATAAGCAGATTCTAGTAAACTGGTGCATTATTAGAGCGGAAAAAGACAATTTAAAGAAAGATGACACTACAAGCTCCGACCTGCAGACACTAATTCTGATTTCTCCTGATGGACTATAGGCCCATCAAGGTGGTGGACTATAGGTTAGGAAGCCAGGTGTGTGTGTGTCATGGAGAGGCTGCAAAGGTTGTTGGTTTGAAACACAGTTTGTCAATTTGGCTCCTCTGAGCAAGGCCCTTGACCACAGATTGCTCCTCCTGCACCACTTAGTGTGGCATCAGACTGCCACACTGAGTTTCCCTTATGTGGGACCAGAAAGGGATATATATATATATATATATATATATATATATATATATATATATATATATATATATATATATAAAGAGAGAGAGAGATCTGCAACATCTTGCATCAAATAGAAAACAAATTGAAACTAAAATTCCCAAATATGTCCAAGTTTTGCATGTTGGGATGTGAAAAAGTTTTCTCTTGGTATTTCAATCCATCGTTCATTGCCTATATTTGCGTGTATTTACAGGGTCGCTGGGGGCTGGTGTCCACCTCCAGAGGTCTTTGGGTGAGAGGCGGGGTCCACCCTGAACTCCAGCACAGAGGAACAAACAATCATGCACCCACTGATACTGCAGGGATATTTAGAGAAACCAAGGAACCTAACAGTCCTGCCTTTGCACTTAGGGAGGAAGCCGTAGAACCCTAAGAGAACCTACGCATGCACAGGGAGAACATGCAGACTCCATGCAGAGAGACCCTAGGCCAGGATTTAAACCAAGGACCTTCTTGCTAAAAGGCAACAGTGCTACCCACAGCAAACCTCGAGCAAGCCAAATATGAATCTTAATTATGCTTAGGTAAGAATAAAAGTTGAGGGAATAAATACTATAAATACAATTACAATCCCAAAGCCTAGAGTCATTTTAACTTCTTTCTAATATTCGTTATGCAACACTTTTTTTTTTTGGTTTAATTTTTTACTTCCTGCTGGATTCTGCAAAAAAATACCAAGTAGACAGCTAAGACAAAAAAAAAAATAATCCTTGGCTCCCTCTGTGTTTACATCCAAAGAGAAGAATGGCTGTAAAATGAGCAGAACAGACACAAAGTGAACTGATTGTTTCATTTCTGCTCCCTCTCTCACCAGCTGCTAACAGATTGAACACGATTATCTGCAGAGGTGAGACACAACCTCTAACTCCATCTTTGCCTTTCAGTGGGCAGTAATGAAAGCTTAACAACATAACAGCCAGATTAGAGATTCCTACAGCAGGCTGAGTTACAGGGAAACCTGAGAGCATGCAGGACAAAGTATTCCTAGAAGCTTTTAAACATGTAAGCGTTTCATTTCCATAGCACCTCTCTCAGACTTATACGCTATAAGTGCAAAGCTTGCACTCTCCCTCTCATTCAATGCTTTGACTTTATTTTCATTACAACCTCTGGAAACTCAGTTGGAAACTCACTGCAGGAGACTAACCTGATGAAGCTGATGGAGGGAAATCCAGAGTGACCAAAGCAGTGATCAGAACCAGCCGGGGCCTCATAATATACTTCATTTGGAGGAATCAGATTAAATGGAGGCTGACCACAAATGCAATTCCCACTTTTCAGGTTTTTACTAGAAGTATTTTGTCTAATATTTTTCTCCCTCTTTGTAATCATGTACTTCTTCATCTTCATCTTTCAAACAACATCCTGATTACATATGTTCAGAACTTAGAAGCGTGGTCCAGACGACCTAGATTTATTTTTTTGTTTGATCGTACATCTAATGTGAGAAATTATGAAAATGTGTGCAACACACTGGGTTTTTGCAAGTCTTAAAGGTTACCCTCTATAATCTGGGTTTATTTGTCAAGTCATCAACTGTATGCCCTCACTTCAATTAAACTTCACTTTTTCTATAACCAACAAATAAAATGAGAACCACAACTCTGTGAACGGCACTAATTTAAAGGGTAGAGTACGACTGGTGAGAGAATTTTAAACACCAAACTTTTCTGAGCACACAACATCAAACTTTATAATGAAGCACCTTTTTAGACAGGAAACAGTCCTTGCATGAAGTGCTGCTGCAGAGCAAAGGTTCACTTCAGAGTAAGAGCTGTTGACAAATACCTTTTAATTCTCCGGTCAACGAGGATAGCATTAAAACACGGGAGGAGGAGAAGGAGCGGTGGAGAGCAGCAGTTTGATGAGATGAAACCCGGTGGAAACGCAGCCAAACGGGGGAAAGACTGAGAGAGAGAGAGAGAGAGAGAGAGAGAGAGAGAGAGAGAGAGAGAGAGAGAGACGGGGCCACGGGGCCGAGGTAAGAGTGCTGCTGTGCTCTCTGCGCATAATGACAGCGTAGCATCACCTGGACCTCCCTGACATTACTGAAGGCCTCACTTCCACTTAGCAAAGACATTTCCTTCCCAGCAGCATGCGGTTGTCTCACCCTAATTATCCCACCCTCGACCTGCATGCCTCACTCTTCTTGTCACTCTCCTTCAGCTATCTGTTCTCAGGTCTCACCCGGCTCTCTGCTACTTCCTCTTTCTCGCTGCTGCCCTTTCAAAACCTCCTCAGGACACAGAAGAAGTCAGAGCTCTTGACTCCTGCAGATAAACTCTGAATTTTGAAAAGGTCTTGTGTTTCTTTTCTGTTTAAATGAGCGAATATCAAAGAGATGTAAATATTTAGAGCCCCGTGACTCCACGGCTTTCTTTGATCGGAGGTTAAGTTAGGTCAGATTCTCAGAAAGTAACGTTAAACCATTAAAAATGAGTTATGGTGAGCAATATGCTTCTCTCTTATTCTAGACTCTTCCATCTTTTTCGCAGTTTCTTCTCGTCTTTGGCTGCAGGGTGACAGACATCAGCACTGTTATGCCGTCTGAATGTGGTTCTGAGTGCATGATTGTTCGTGTTTTCTCTGCGTCGCCCTGTGATGGACCAGAAACCTGCTCAGGGTGACCCCGCCTCTCTCCAGTTGACTTTGACACCAGCCAGATGCAAGTAGGCAGTTTTTTCTGTCTTTACTTGACCCCCTGGTCCCAGGGTTACCTGCGTTGTCTGTCCACTGTCGCCACATGCTTGCTTAGGAGTTAGGATTGCTGCTAACTCACTAACCTGATGCTATCATTTGTCCACTGTCGCCACATGCTTGCCCACACATGTACAGATAATGTTTTCTTTAAACGCTAACATGAAACAACTCTTTGTTCCCGGACATAGATGGACTGTAGCTTTTTGTCTTCAGATCTGCAGCACAGGATCTGATGCTTTTGTGACCTGGTAGACAGTGTTATGAAAATATATGATTATTTCTTATATTAATCAGGCATTTTTATGGAAAACATGAGTTACCTTTTAATCCCTAAACTGTGTCTCAGAAGTTTACAGAAGGTGGGGGTTAGCTCTGACGGATAACACGCGCAGCTCCACAGGGTTTTTGTTTTAAGGTCTGAAAGCTATTTTATGGTTCTTGAGGTCATCTGGGTGCTAAATCAGCCTTACTTCACAAAGACTTAGGAGAACAGATATCCTTTGTTTTGAAGCAGATAGGACCTGGAGCCTCAATGGCTGCACCCCCCCCCCCCCAAAACTAATCGGGAGGGGCAGTCAGTCTTTTAAGAGATGTGTTCGGGTAGCGTAAAGCAGACAAAATCACTTGCAGCACCATGGGGAAGGATGCCGGATAAATATACAAAATATGGTAACGTAAGTTTTTGTCTCCCTTTGGAAAAAAATTCAATTGTAATAAATATGCATTTTTTAAATGTTTGTCTCTGATAATTTGTTTCTCCTTTGCTGGCAAATCTTCGAACTGTTTGAGACGGGCCGTGGTAAATGGAATGGACCCAAATCTTAACAACGGCAACTTTGATGTAGAACAAAAAATTAAAAGGTTCTTAAAACCGATGACAAAGATTGTTGTTGGAATAGTTTAAAGAACAGAACCAAGTCAAATACCAGAAGGCCTTTATAAATTAAAAAATCTAATCAGATTTGAACATGTTGATTTAACTCATGCTCTGCACAAGAAGCGACGTCCTTTTAACTTTGCATCCAAACCCAAAGATGATCTCATAACACCTTGGAGATTATGCCTGAGCAACATCCTTTTTAGATGGAATACAGTATAAACGTTGATTGTATGGTAGGTACCGTAAAAATAAATCCTTTTTCGTAAAACGGGTCCCAGAGTGCATCTCCAGGTGAGTCGCCATCAGGCGGGGTCTAAAGGTCGCCACTCACAAGGCAAAACACCGAGGCACAGAACGTCTTGAATACTATTTATACAATATATGATTAAGCTTTTATTTTATGTGGTAATAAATGATTATTTTTTCTAATATATCTCATAAAACCCTTAATATAATCCCTTAAAACTGCTTCACGCTAAGTATTGTAAACCTTAGCCTCCTATCTTTCCCTCAGACGTAGATCTTGTCATATTTCTTCGCATTCATTTCCTCAGCGCATTAATGATCAAACATTCTTTTTCATCCTTTGTGTTTCTCGATATTCTTTAATTTGTTTGTTTTCTCGGCGCTGCTCTTGTTTACAATCTTGATGAATTTCATTTTCTAACTTGTTGTTCTCACCAGTTCTGGGTTTCATTGACTAATGTTGCTGAAGCTCAATTAAATCAAAAAGAAAAAAAAAAAAAAAGATTTGCAACGCACACGTTTGCTCGCAGCCCCCATGGGGCTCAATTTATCTTCAGGAGCGCTCAGCTTATAAAAAATAAAAACTCCATGATTGACATCTCTAACCTTCATTGGAGTGTAATCTTCATCTTTAGCACCAAGAGATCTAATTAATTAGGGAGAATCTCATTTCCTCACTAATGCAACTGGACATGAGCATGATAGAGCCGTGAGGGAGGAAGGGCAGGAGGAGGAGGAGGAGGATGCTGAGAAGTGGAAGAGTTGATGTCATGGAGGAAAGGCGGGGCGCCATATTTCATCAGTGCCTGGGAACGGTGTCTCCCGTGTTCATTTCAGGGAAGAAGAAGCGGGCGTGAGGTGCCTGGGTTCACACAAACTGCTGTATTGATTACGGCTGCCAGAGCTCTGGCTACTGGCCATCGGAGACACTGCGCTAACACTCTTTATAATGGGATCTCCTGGTAATGTACTCAAGTGTTTCACTTTCTTCCTGGAGCTGCTTTTCAGGTTTCAGGCCATCATGTAAGTGTAAAAAGGATTTTCTGATTGTAATTGCTGCTGCGGCCTTCGTGCTGCAGTGCAAACAGCTTTCATCTCTGAGAGTCATTTGCACAAAACTTGGGTTTCAACAACAGGGAAATAGACGCATTACACGACCGAGCCAGCAGACGTGTTTCATCAGTGACCTACTCAGCTGCAATGAGCCTTAACGGGATGTTAAGTGAAGCAGACGTCACTGTCCTGGTGTCTGCTGCATGAATAAATTCACCCGCCGTCAGGAGAAAAGCCTGTGAATTTAAACCTAAATATAAAACCGTGATATCATCCGTGAATGATTAGGACTTGCCCTAATTTAACAAATAACTACTAGGTGGTTGTGTTTCTGCTGTCTTCATAACAAACATGGACGCCAGATAAAGAGTCGCCTGTCCAGATGTTGGGAAAACAATCTAAAAATAAAAATTCAAGCTCAGCAAAAACATTTGTTGAAAAAAGTTCCAACTTTAAATCTCTCAGCTATCTGATGTAAAGACAATTCTACTGTAACCGTCCCAGACGCCGAACCAAAGCGTCAGAAAAGCTTGGCACACAAATGTCCACCTCTTCATGGATGGACACGTTTTGTGTTTTAGAGTAAACGTTAGATTTGGTCCCGTTAAGCTGAGCAAACATTATTCAATGATTGGTGGAGCCAAGAGCCAGAGTCAGCTGTTGATGAATGCTGAGCAGCGCTAAAGGTCACATCCCAGAAATAATATAAAGTGCTTTTAAAAGCCATGCCAGAGTTTTCCTCTGCGTCTATGAATAAGACAGCATCTTAAAGCTCACCCCACCCAGGACCTGTTGCTGCCCACTGCCGGTCAGATGGCTTTAGGAAAGCTCCAGTTGTGAAAAACATTAATTATGTTAAAACTGCAGCTATGAAGGTACGAGCAGGTGTGAGGCTGCAGTTTATTGGACTCTTAATGTTACTCTGTAAGGAGCTGAAGGGGAAACAGGGACAATATTCTGCACGCATAGCACGTTTGCCTGTAAACTGCTACATTTCATCTATCAGGGAAAATAAATAAATACAATTAACATGAAATCAGGGTAGACATAGAAGAATATATGTTCCACACTTCAGCTCACCAACAGCAATAAAAACTAGAAATCTCTCCTGCAGATTGGTTGAGAAGTGACAAACTTGCCCTTTAATGTCTTCCAACATTATTTTTCAGTGTTTAATGTTTTTTGCTGACTGACCACATGATGTAAATGCTATCACTCTATGTAAATAATTAAATGCATTGTTTATTCTAAATGGAATAAGATTATTCCAACTGCAACCATTCGTTTGTTGAATTATTTTAGCAGCAGTGGAAATAACTCCTACTAGAAAGGCAAAATAACGCCTTTCTAGTAAAACAACCTTTGATCTTGCTTCACATTTTGCTTGAAATGGTTTTTACTGGGAAACTGAGCGACTGGAGGTTATGAAATCCGTCTTATATCAGCCCAGGTCAGTTTCTACCGCCGCTTTGACTAAAACGCTGTGAAAGCAAGAGGAGAAGATCTTCTAATGGGCAGAAGATCCCATTTCTTGGTATAAACCTTGAGCAGGAAGTGACGATGTTTGCAGCAGTCGATGTTCAGCTGACAGAAACTAGTGACGTCTTTGTTTTCTACGGTAAACCAGCTTCATGAAGCGCTCACACAGTAGAAGCATCATGGGAAATGATGTCACACTGACCAAACTGAGGGTTTCTAGAGAAAACACAATAACAGAAAAATCCAGATTTCTTGTTCTTTCAGAGCATAAAGCAAGATAATAAAAGAAGTCATATTATACAAAATAGAATGTTAAATTAAAAAGTCTCCTGTTTCAGTAGAAATGTGTTTATTGTTGCTTTAAACTGGCTTTGGTTCATTTTCAGTCTCGGTATTACTTTCTTCTTGACTGTTAACTTAAGTCTAAAACAAGTTGAAATATTTGCCTGAACCGCTGACAGAACATCTGAAGCGATGATGAAGAACATGAACTCTGGCCTCCGTGTTGCTGCTTGGAGTAAAATCTTTATCTTCCTCCTCCTCCTCGCTGCTGCTCCTCTGATCTCGTCCAGCTCAGCGTCACCAGAGTCGCTCTGCGGGGCGTCTGCTCCCAGGACTTACTCCTTCCTCCATCTCACTTCACCCACCTCATCTTCTCACACCTTTCCAATCTCCGAATCATAATTGGTGAATAAATGGCAGTTTATAAACTGAAGTGTACATCAAAATCCACGGTAATGAAATCTTATCAATTTTTTCCGTGCGCTGAATTATTTGCATATAAATGACATAATATATTAACTCTCTCCGGCCTCTACCTGGGAGGAGTAAATATCTCTCGCCCTGCTTTGTCTCGCCGCTGTGACACAAGGAAACGAGATGCTAATTGAAGAGAGGAAAGCATCTTTATGTGAAGACTGACATTCAATTATGTGTGGAGGGATCAGATTAGGTGGTGGCCTCAGAACTGCTTGAAAGCAACATTTTGCGGAGCGACAACTCTGGAGGCAGCAGAGGATGTAATTTGAATAGCTGTTTGAGGCCCGCGCTGAATGGCGCCGCTCAGACCGCAATAGTTATGCTATGACCTGCGAGTAATTGGATGTCCACAGCCAAGTGTTGACAGAACGAGGGAGGCGAGGCTGACAGAAACAAAAAAAACGCTAGACAGTAAGGCATGAAGACAAAGGGAGAAATGAAGATAAACAAGAAATCAATGTGACGAAGAGGCGCGACGGGTGGATGAGGGAGCCGGAGTGTCGGAGGGACGCGGGAGATCACGGCGCTGAAAATGAAAGCGCTTGTTCCTGAGAGTGGAAGCAGCCAGTGTTTCAGTTGGCATTCATCATTCATTCAGCTCACAGGCGTGCAGCCACACCAGCTAGCAGGCCAAATAAGCCATTAGACAGGATAAGCTTTCTTATCAGCTCAGCACCATCAGGAGGCATTCTGTCAAGGTCGCCCCAAACAAACATCAGGTCACTGCAAGCACTGCAGACGCTCCTGCTGGGAGCGCATAATTACCTGCATCCATTTTATCTGCCACTCTGCGTTTGGACAGACAACGCAAACACATCGTTTAATATAAAGATGTTTACAGTGCAGTGATGGAAATATGCACAACAGAAAACCGAGATTACACCTCATCGTGGAAAGACAGTAGACGAAGCAACGCAGCCAGATTAATGGATGAGCAGAAACTAAAGAGGAAAACTGTAAAGTGTAAACATCCAGTTGTGAGTAAAGGTTAAAGTCGCCTTCTTGTGAAAGAGAAGCAGGAGAAGCAGGAAGAAAGAAGGAGATAATATCCGATGAGGAGCTCCTCACAGCAGACACTTGGACTTGTCTCAGCAGATAAATAACAGATTTCCTGACGCCGTCTCCTCCTTCCTGCTGCGTTCCTGTCACAGCGGACTACAACACCGACTGTCATTATTACTCTTTGTCTTCTGAGACAAGCAAAATAATCTGAAGTGGGGAAACAAAATCTGCAGCCAACACTCAAACATCTAAAACTAAAAGATATTCTGGTTTCTCAGAATCTCACATTCACTTAAACATCCAGAGTTCTGCGTTCAAAGCTGTCCATACCCATCTTCTCACTTTGTTACAATAAATTTGAGTCTTTGATTAACCACTTTTCTTTTTTCTACATTATGTTGGGGATCTCTGCAGCTCCCCCAGAGCTACCGTGACTTTGGGCTTACCCTCCATCAGGGTTGAGCGTCTGCAGACTTAAAGCCGCTGCAGCTCAGTCAGATTGGACAGAGAAATCTGGGAGCAGATCCTGAGTTGGATTTTGATCTGGACTTTGACTAGGCCATTCTAACATGTGAATATGATCAAGTCTGACCAGCTATTCTTTCACTGTTGAGCAAAATCATCCCCAGAGCATGATGCTGCCACCACCGTGTTTCACGCTGTGGATGGTGTGTTCAGGGGGATTTACAGTCTTAGTTTTTCACCACAAAAAGATCAATTATGATCTAATCTGATCCGAAGACCTTCACCAACAGTCTGCTGTGTCTCCTACATTATTTGACAATCAGCAAACACGTTTGTTGTGACATTCTTTCAACAATGACTTTCATAAAGTCCATATTAAGGACTGCAGGACATCATGTTGAGGATCTCTGCAGCTCCTCCAGAGCTAAAAGGAGCTGAACAGAAATGCACGTCTCACTTTTTTAGATTCTTATTAGTTAATAATTTATAAGCCATGGAAAATGTTTCCCTTCATATCACTAGGCACCATTTTTGTTGGTCTGTCACGATAAATCCCTATAAAATACAGAGCAGTTTTTAGTCTGAATGTGACGACACACAAAATGCTTCTGCAAGGATTTACTTTTGTCTTTGTGCCCAACAGGACACACCCAGCTATATGACTGATGTCTTCACACACGTATGCACAAGCACACATTCTACTCCATCCCCGTGTAATTCAGCTTTGTAGAACACGGAGGGGAACGGAGGGGTCGTTCGCCTCCATCGATTGGGCGTCCGCAGCAGTGACAGCTTCCAGATTGGCCAGAGAACATTAGTGAGTCAGAAAGTCAGCGCGCCATTAGCAGTCTGTCCTCTCTGGTTACAGCCGGCCTGCATACAAACACTCTGTGGACTTAAATAGATTACAATGATTGGTGTTTGTCTGGCACCCAGAGATGTATTTGTCCAGAAATGTGATCCTTCCATCGCTGCACTTAAACTTCTCATTCAGTTGCCGTTATTTTTCATTTTCTGCAGAACTTTATCACCAGGAAAATCTTCCCTCTGAGGAATCAAGGCAACCTCCCAACATCCTTTTTGGTGTGAAGTAGTGAAAATGCTATAAATGAAAAGACCACAGGCCACGCGTATTAATAATGTTGCTGTGTGAAGACTTCACACTGCATCACAAATATTAGACCTGATCAGACTCCAGGAACTTCATGGACTTCGGCTCTGATTCACATCTGGGTTCACAGCTTCACAGAAACAATGTTCTGCACTCAGGCTGTGACAAAGGAAGGTGAAAAGCAAAATCAGAGGTGAACGAGGCTCTTGGATCGTTCAGCTGAGATTTTTCACAAAACAGGATGGTCAGGAAGTTCTGCTCAGTGTGAGGAACATCTGTCTGAACAGGTCATTAGCTCCCTTCCCTTTAGCATAAATGTAGTTTCTGCACACATTCAGAAGGCATTTAAATGCACAGAAGGAGAAATCCCCAAAGAGCTGCATCTCTTCACATGAAGCTGTAACTCTGGCTTCACACGGGTGAACGGGAGCTGAGTTACGGTTCGGTTCAGCTGGGGATCCGTCTGACGTCGTGTGCATGAACTCATATTTGTTAAAATGTTCTGATACAACAGAACAGGACCCCCGCATAATCAAGCCCAGTAAACAGCAGCGACAGATGAATTCAGGACCGACAGACGGGAAGAAGATAAACAATTGATCTTTAAAATATTATTTTATTCCAACTACTAATGTTCACAATAACAGCAAAAACTAGTTTTCCATCCCCTGTAACTCTGCTGAGGACGTCTGGTTGACTGCAGGGAAACAGGCCGGCTCTAACATTCAGCTTCCAGGTAGACAGACAATTTAGCTTCACCAATCAATACATTTAGCGTTTTACTTCTTAATTTACGTTTCATTTTGCCTTACATCAGCAATGAAAATAGTTATAGATGAAACAATGCCAAAAAGTCTGTTTCAGCAGGTTAAAAAGAGGCTCTCTATAAAAACATGCATTCAAAATGTCAGCATTAAATAGTGACAGAAAAGAGTTTGTTGAAATTGCTCTATGAAGAATCCTCCACTGATCGATGGAAAATAAGACTATAGAGAGTAAAGTCAGTCCCACCACACAGCAGGCGGTGTCCCGTTTACTATTTAACCAATTCAGGTAAAAAGTCTGATTGTTCGCTCTTTGGAGACCGAGGTCCTCAGAACGTCAGATTTTCAGCAGAGGACCTTTACAACCTGTGAACCCTGGAGTCAAATGGAAACCAGAGAACTCATCTGGCAGGTTTGGTAGAACATATCTGTTCTTCTCACGTCTGCCTGAATAGACTTTAAAATCCTTCTGTTAGTCTATAAATCCCTGAATTAGCACCTAAATACATCACAGACTTGTTATCAGGGCATCAACCCTCCAGACCACTCAGGTCTTCTGGCTCCAGCCTGCTCTGCAGAACCAGAACCAGAACCAGAACCAGACATGGAGAAGCAGCATTTAGTTCCTATGCTCCACTGATCTGGAACAAACTCCCAGAAAACTGTAAATCAGCAGAAACTCTGAGTTCCTTTAAATCAAGGTTAAGAAACTATTTGTTTAGAGTTGCCTTTGAATGTTAATGCTCCATTTAAACTGTTGTATTTCACTGAAACATTGTTAGAATAAGTCTACAGTCCAACCAATCCTGACCTGCTGCTACCATTCAGCTGCAATGTGCCTTCCTCTCTATGTTTTCTTTGTTTTGTTCGTGTTGAATTGTCTTATTACTGAAAAACGCTTCACCAGTAGACCTGCCTTGCCTTGTTGTCGTACTTTAACAGAAAATCCTCTTAGCCACAGAAACCCTTTCAGTCCAAGGGTCCAGTGTCTTTTGGATCTGTTGCATTAAGTTCACTCTCAGCACGGGACCTTGGCTGGAATAAAGCACCGACTCTGCTGTTTGCTCCAAGCCTACGACCTTTGCATCACAAAGTGCCCTTGCTAGCCCAGGAATGGAGCGATCACTCACATCCAGTCCTGATCCACATATCAGAGGCTCCTCCAACATCCAGTGCACAGACATGGCGTCTTTCTTTTTCCATGTAAGGAGAGCACACAGCTTGACAAAACCCCAATAATTAGGAACAGAATGGAATAAAAACACCTTTATTGTGGCACATTGGGGAAATTCAGGCGTTAAAGTGACAAAAACACAGACAGGAAACACCAGAGTCACACACTAGATTGAACAGTATAAAAAAGCTCCTCGCAAAGCAGAAGAGAATAAATTAACCAGAAAGGGATAAAAAAATACTGTCTGATTGATAATTGATAATATGGCATATTCAGGTAAAAACACAATGCTTAAATCAAAATTGAAGACAGAATGCTATAAGAAAACTGTGCAATAAGCATGACTGCACCAACAAATACTCAGAGAGAAGCTAAAAAAAACGTTCAAACATCAGCATCTGAGAGACATTGTAAACGATTCCTGGTTGGATCAGAACCCAGGCAACAATTAGCCTGTTGTGAACAGTTACTGAGTCTGTTGAGAGCAGCAGAGGTTCTAAAGTCTATCAATCAATCAATCAATCAATCAATCAATCAATCAATCAATCAATCAATCAATCAATCAATCAATCAATCAATCAATCAATTTTATTAGTCAACTGCAATTTGCATTACAATCGAAATTTCAGTTCCAGTACAACCGTCCATCGGAACGATTGACTGAGGCCTTGCGTTGCCAGGAACACACCCAGAGGTGCGTTCCCCAAACTGCCCCAGACCTGCCTAGGCGCTGCCTTAAGTCTAGCAGGAAGAACCTGTGGAAGCGCTCCTTAGAGTGTCTGGGATGCAGCAGGCTGTCACAGAACGAGCCCTGCAGCAGCTCCATGCATGCGGTGGCGGATATTTTCTATCAGTAGTTATGTTAACATAAACTTTCACAATCGGATCGAAATGTTTTCGGATTGAAAAAGAAAAAAATAATCAGATTGTACCGTTTATATAGGCACACAATCAAATTATTCTGATCATGATGTGCATTTCTCTGCACCGGGCTTTATTCACGGTGGAACCACTCTGACATGCACAGTTATCAGATTTACCTTAAAAACAAAATGTTTTGCATGTAACCATGACTACAGGCAGCTTGAAGTTAAAGACAGCATCTTTCTTTGTGCTCACTTTTAAACAATGATGAATGAAAGCTTGCTGCTCTCTTCCTAATCAGGGCTGGCTCTTTCACTTCCTACCTGGTGTCTGTTATTTTTATTACCTCTAACTCCATTGCTTCATCTTTTAAATATGCTGCCAGCAGCAAATGCAGGTCCCTGATTTAAATGGCCGGACTGGTTCTGCACGTCTCATCTGCTGCAACACGCCCACTTATTGCACATGCAATTTGTTTTGCCCACGCAATTTACCACTCCTTTTTAGTAATTTTTGAAGATCAGGCCTTAAGTGTATCTAAATAAAAAGAATCATAACAATAGCAATTTGTTGGATTCAAAGTTCCCTTTCTATAATTTATTTGTAATACCACAGGGTCTTAAAAAGCCTTGAAATAGAAAATCTAAATTTAAGGCCTTATAGGCTTAAAATCACAGAATTATTATGTTCAAGTGGTAATTTTTTAAAATAGATCTTAAATATCTTACGCTCATTTAGAGGAATGTCAAATGCACAATAAAATGCTCCCTTGACTCTGAATTGTGCTTTATTAAATGTATTTACAACTAAAAGCATGCAGCCAGCCAATCAGCTTTCGCGTTATTTGTTAGTCCGTATCGCTCCACTTGATGGTCCATGTGTGTAAACAGTAGTGCAGCTCGTGGGAAAATGCTAATTTAGTAAGTCTTGGCAGCAAAAGAACCAGTTTAAAGCTTGATTAAATCTGCTAAAAGTAGCAACCTGGAAGCCTTCTGCTGCCTATGGAAAAACAACAACAACATAAAATTGGGAATGTTGGGAGTCTGGGCGGTGGAGTCGCATTTAGGAAGCGCTCAGTCAGTTCTGCTGCTCTGGGGCCGACCCACGACTAGCAGTAGTTCTTCCTCGGAGGACCAACAGTCCTGATTTTATGTCCAGTGATGATTTTGTCTTTTGTTTGTTTGTTGCATGGTCTTAGATTGTGATTTTGACGTCTTTGTCGCAGGAGTTTTGGTGTGTTTGCACGAAACGCTTTTATTCCTCTGCAGGCTTGTTGCACATGATCAGCTGGGCTCAGAACGATCACCTGTGGAGGTGCCCAGAAACCAAGCCAAGATCAGAAAGCAGGTCACATGATCACGAGGTGAAGTGGAGCTGACTGATACAACGTGGTGCACATCCCCGCTAAAACTACAACTAGTGGAAATCATGCATGCTGATGACATCGTGGCAGGAGTAAATTCTCTGCCCATCTCAGAGTAAAACTCTCCTCTGTTATATGCAGGGTGCAGCGTTTCCTGGGAAGGGAAGGTTGCCGCGTCCAGAAGCAAGGCTCCAGGGTTAGCATCTCCGCAGGGCGGTGCTGTGAGGAAGGCCACTGCTGTGGGTTCCTGCTGAGTTGTCTCTTTGTGGGACAGTTTTGTATCCTATAGTCGGTACATCCTACAACGTGCATTAAATGTATAGAAGGATGATTAGCTCCACAATCCATAACACCTCAAATCAACACGTAGATGATCCAAACTTTGACACCATTGGCTGTCCCATCAGAACACGGATCCAGGATGAAACAGGCTAACATCAGGCTTCTGAAATGGTTCTGACCTCCAAATTATCTAAAATGTATAGATTATCATTGAAGCTGAACTAGTACCAGCAACCCACCAAGTTTAAATACAACTCATCGAATGTGATGAGAGGAATGGGCATAAATTCAGCTACAGGCTTGTTCACAACAACACAAAACATTTGTCTCCAACTTCTGAAGACACATTTATGTAAAAATGAACAGGAGTGTATGTATATTTTTGAGCCTGGATGGGAGATTCTGAGAATCTGCACCAGAAATTAGAACCTGTGAGCTTAATTCTTCATTTTAAAGCTCAGTGAAGTTGAATGTTATTATTCCACCATGAGAAAACTGTTTAAATAATTACTGGTGATGGCTCTCTAATTACCCTTTCCTCAATGGAAAAGCCACATTATCCTATATTTGACTTTCCGCATCAAATTAGCCTTAATTAGTCATGATGTACAGTTGGATAAAAGAATCTGAGCGTGCTGAGCGGCAGACTGACTCTCCTGGGCTCTAACGTTGTTGCAGATGACGTCTGCGATTTGATAACATAACAATAAAGGATAACGTCTCTCCTGGATGATATCGGGCTTTTAAAGCCAAGCTCATCCTAACAGGAATATTAGCTGTCAGACCCGGCGTCCGGCCATCGATCTCCGCCTGCGTGGCGTTTCAGAGCGACATGTGATTCATGTGATTATCTAGAAAGGATTTTAGTTGGCAGAGCAAGCAGCAAAGGACGCTTCAACTGATTTCCGTTTGACAAAATTGATTTTCCAATCTTCCTTTCTTCTTCCTGGGGGCAGCTCAGGTGTCCGCCGAAACACCGAGGGCCTCACCTGGATCGTGTCGCAGGAATTTCAGCAACATATTGTCGACAAACTGTTTGCTTTTTCCACTTCTTCTGCCTTCTTTCAGTGTGAAAAGTTATTTTCTTTTCTGTCAGCGCATGATGCAGAAATAGGCAGATGTGGGATGAAATGATGGGTGTCATGTTAGAGTCAAATTCATGAATTTCTGCTGAAGTGAGTGGCTTCAGATCTATTAGGCAGCGAGGTCCAATATGACAAATCTTGCCCACTACTCCAGTTTTTTAAATTACAGAAAGAAAACGCAGCGGCTGGACATGTGCTGAAACCCTGGGGATGTTTGTGAAGAAGCCGGCCCACTTGGAGCTGAGGGAATAGATCCTGAATATGAATGAATCATAAGCTGCACTTTAGGCTTTTCAGCGGCCAAAACATTTCAACCCTGCAGGGGTCGGTGCGACTAGGCTCCCGTCTTAGAGGAAAATACTACACCTCGCTTTTATCATAGTCTGAAGGCTTTAAAATAACGGAGAAACAAAACAAGCGTTCGCTTCACTTATTCCTCAAACAAAGCGTGTAAACACAAAAGATGACCAGCTCAGGTTTCATCCCACTCCTCCTCCTCTCCACGCTGAATTCTGACGCCTTTCACACCAGACTGGATCCGGCTTGTTTGCATGAAATAAACCATCAGAAGTCAGGGCATCTACTTTAAGATCTACAAACTGCAGAAGATGTTTAAGTTTGTTCCCTCAAACCCAAAGAGAGAGAGAGTGAAAAGTTTTTTCAGTAATTATTTCAAATTCAGACAGTTCTATCCATTTCCTCATTATGTGGTAGAATCACCTTTAAACCGTCAAAGTTGGCTCCAATGCATCAGGTTTCCTTCTACCAGCTTCTCACAATAGTTGGCTGAAACTTAACAGAACTCTGGGTCAGGGTCAGGGTCAGAACTCTTGTACCCGGGTCAGGGTCAGAACTCTTGTACCTGGGTCAGGGTCTGGACCGTTCTGCTCAGGTCCAATCACAGACGTCCTCTGGGACTGAGGTCCAGCTGCACCAGGCTGCTGTCCTTAGGCCAGGTTGTAAGAAATCAGGTGGTTCCCTGAGGGACATGGTCCACGCTTGTCTCCAAGCTTCAATCTTTGGGCTGATGTGTCCAGATGTTGTCCCTCCAGCAGCAAAGCAGCCACACAGCATGATGCTGCCACGCTGAACTTCACAGTCTAAAGCGTTTAGTTTAGTATCATCAGAGCAGAGAACATCTCTCCAAAGATCAGGGTCCATATCCCTGAGAGCATTCATTAAACTATTATCTCTGTTATGCTGCTTTTGGACAGCTTCCTCTCTGAGTTCAGCCCATGTTGGTCCACGACCCGTTTTCCTCTGGTTGATGATGTTTTCATACCAGCTTCAGCAGATTAATTAACCTTTTAGCATCAGAACCTGTTCTTCTCTGGGATAGAGAACCCGTCTTCTTCCTGAATGCTCCTGGATTCTGGACTGGACCACTGCAACTTCTTCTATGGTGGGATGGACCCATCTCTTCCTCGCCGTTTACAGCTGGTTCAGAATTCAGCTTCCTGTCTCCCAACGAGAACAAGACGGCAGGAACCCATCACCGTGCTTCTGGCTGCCTGTTTCTTTTACAGTTTTTTAGATTTTAAATGTCCAAATGGTCTGACACCTCTTCATCTCAAAGATCGTTTACAGCCAGATGCACCGAGTGGATCTCAAAGATCTCTAGATCCACAGCTTTCGGTTCTTCCAGGACTCGGGTCGGTACCAGAGGAGACGGGTTTTCCTCTTTCTGGGGGGGTCTGCTGGATCTTTAAATGATTTAAGTCCCTTTAAAAAATCATCTTTTTAAACAGGCATTTAATTCCAGAGACCCAGTTTCTTCTAAAGTTTCTTCTTCTATTACTTATACTGTCAGCCTTATGTTTTACTTATTGCTTTAGTATTATTTCTTATTATTTAAAGCACTCAGTTTTGTTCAGCTTTTAGTTTTTATGTAGGCCTACCTGTGTAGCACTTTATAGATAAATAATAATGATAATGTTGTGTTCCTGAATCTTACTGAAACTTTTAAATGTGAAGAAAGTTTAAAAGAAAATGTCTCTCTCAGTCTGACATTTAGCAAAAATAAATCAATTGGTTATCCTAAAGGACCTAAAACAGAGAACCTTTAAACTGATTTCAGTTCAGACAGGGAATAAAAAACTTTCTTTCTACATGGCGTATGTAAATATCTGGTGTGGATTGTATTTCGCCTCATATGTTGCTTTAAGCCACGTATTAGTGGGATAAATGTGCTCTTACTGTTGTTAAAGAAAGAATGAACCAGAGTCAGCACCGGCTCCTGCTCTTCAACGTTATGTTTGCCCAGCAGACAAAGGCAGCTAACGGTGCTGGCTGTTATGATTACATCTCATTTCATTGTACTTTTAATCAATTACACCTCTATTAAGCAGAGTACGGCGGCTCTGAGATTGGCTCATCAGGCCACTTAGCCACCACGGTTGCAGCAGTTCCGGATGGCAGGTTTTCAGCCAGGCTTGTTGGACAGCACCAGGACCGACGGATGAGTGTGTATCACCTCAATTAAACTGTTCGCTAAGTGTCTGACAACAGCTAATATTCCTCTTCCACCAGCGAACCCAATCGATGTTCTGGCATTCGTCACCCTGCCAGAAAAGCAATCATCCCGTCGTCTCGCTCGGGTTAGACGGGGAAATGGAGAGACGCTCATCTGGATTCTGCCGGCTGGAACAAACCCTCATGCAAAGATACACAGGACCGCTTTAAGGAGGCTCACTATGCCCCCCCCCCCTCTCTGCTGGGGAACACCAGGCGTAAAGATCTGCTGCTGACCAGCAGAACCCTTCTGACCGCCCGGTCTGGACTGGGACCACCGCGGTAACCCACCTCTCTGTCGAGTAGCGCTGGGGAGATGACCGTCACAATGTCGCCTCTCTCAGCGTCTATGTAGAACATGTTGGGCGAAGGTTTGTCCGGCGACTGCCTGATGATGTTGTAACGCAGGACGGCGTTGTCCGTGCCAGGGTCGTCTGCGTCGAACGCCGTCATTGTCATCACCGTGGTTCCTGGAGAAACAAGAATCCAAGTGTTAATACAGAATAAAGACATCTGGCAGGACTCGGTGAGTTTGGTAGAAGCTAAATCATGAATGTGATTCACCACCACAGCTTAAGGAACCAGGGTCATTATTTTATGTCCGACGTTTCTGCTGAAGAAGAACCACATCCCTAACCAGCCTGGCAGTGAGGCCTAAAGGTTTTCTGGAGGAACCGTGAACCAAAGCTGGAGTTTCGGGGTGGGAGTCTGCTGTACATGTGATAACTTAGTTGTTATTCCCACCATTTTGTTTCTGCCATTTTCTCATCTAAACTTCGTAGATCTTATCTTGTATCCACTTTAAATTATGAATCAGGGGAAATATATTTGCAAACCCAACATTTAAACCCAGGCTCTAATGTTGAATGTTCCTGTGCTTTACTCAACAAATTTACATGTCTTTTTGTACAAATATTAATTCAATGAAGAGTTAACATTTGTGCTTCAATATCTGTGGAGGCAGAGAGAAAATAGCATTCTCCTTAAAGCTGTTTGTCAGGAATTAAAACTGATATTTTAAGGTGTTTTATATAATTTATGTTTTAAAATAATCCCACCTCATCTGGATAGTTTATTACCACCGGCTGCTTTTAGGTCTGAAAGAAGAAGAAGAAGCAGCTGATTTGTGTGTTTAGTGCGCCATGAGGACATCCTTCACAGACTTTAATTATGAAACATCTGTGGACTATTATAAACTTTGGCTGAGTCACACATAATGTCACTGCCAGATAATAATTTCAAGTGAAACACTAGATCTTAATCTCACACGTCTCTTGCTTCAAAGGTGAGTAAACAGTCTTTTTAGGAGTTAAATCAATTTTATTTATATAGCTCCAATTGTCAAGGCTCTTTCCAAAGTCATACTCCATCAGATCCTCCAGGTTGGTGAGAAAGTTTCCTCTCTAAGGAAACCCAGCAGGTTGCATCAAGTCTCTCCAAGCAGCATTCACTCCTCCTGAAAGAGCGTAGAGCCACAGTGGACAGTCGTCTGCATTGTTGATGGCTTTGCAGCAATCCCTCATACTGAGCATGCATGAAGCGACAGTGGAGAGGAAAACTCCCCTTTAACAGGGAGGAGAACCTCCAGCAGAACCAGAACCACAGTGGACAGTCGTCTGCATTGTTGATGGCTTTGCAGCAATCCCTCATACTGAGCATGCATGAAGCGACGCTGGTTGTTATGGAAGCAATGCTACATAGTTTATGAAAAGCAATTCATGTGACAGATTTATCAGTTATGATTTTCTTTGTGTAACTGGATCTCCTTTCGTCTCTTAATTGAACATTTATCTCAGTTACTGACATGACCCCTAGTCCTGGCTTTCTCATTTTTATCTGTTATTTTTTCCATTGTAGCCGTTTTAGTTCACTGATTTGTGAGTAGGTTCCGAGTTCATTCATGTATTTCTTTTATATTATTATTTGTTAAATCCTTTTCCTGTGTTTTTTTTTCTGTTCAGATCTTGTTCATTGCTCTCCTCCCCTCAGCTCCTCTGCCTTCATTAGTGTCAGCTTTTCCTCGCCTTCCCCTGATTGATCTCACCTGTTCCTGTCACACCTTTCTCCACACTTCCCTCTGAATAAAAGCTCCCTGGTTTCCTTTGCTGGTTTCTTCCTTGTTCTGCCTCTAATTCCTCATATCCCTGAAACTGCAGCAGTAACACGCATGCAGCAAAGCGGCATTAGCGTCAGCCAAGGGTCACGTTAACCAAATATTTTCCATTTTTCATAGATTTTTTTTTAAAAAGTGACAGAGATCTCTGAAGGCCATCGCTCATTTTGACAGATTCACACCCCTGACCACTTGGTGGGGAGTTTGCTTATTAATTAGTTGCATTAGTTGCATATTAATTTCACAGCAGCTGAATGTCCGAAGTTTCTTTAAAAGCACCAACAATGATGTTGATTATAGAGGTGAAAAAGAAGGACTGATGCTGTGGAAGATGACGAACAAACAAGTAAACGCCCCTCGGCATCTACGGAGCGAGCGAGCGCGGGGGGGGGGGGGGGGGGGGGTATGGGTATGGAGGTCACTGGGACCACATTCAGTGTTTTTGGTCATAGAGGAGAAAAAGTTGCATGTATTCATCTGGTTGATGTGGATTCTCTGGTCAGCTTGCTCAGATAATATATACATTAAAATAAATGAAAATAAATGCTATTAAATGTTTAGTAATCATTTCACAAATAAAGTGACTTGTAAAAATAAAAGATGACAGGACATTTTTTTACCCTGTCAGTCAAAATGACAACAGCCCAGTTTTGAACTCCACGGTAAAAACACAACCTACTGAGAGCCGTGGTAAAACAGAAACAGGAAAATTACCTCCAGCAGAAAAATGTTCCATGTTGCTGAGTAAAAATCAGCCTTGAAAAGGTTGCATTTACTTTAGGGTAATTAAGATAAGAGGAAATACTCTTTAGAACCCTATCCCACCCTGGCAAACGTACAACACACTAGCTGTAGGGATTAATACTCATTTAGAAAAGATCTTTTTAGCCATGAGAGGCATCAGCCGACATAATTACCGCTGGTTTGCAACATATTTCCAGGTTTTGCAGCAAAATGCAAACTTTAGACTGTCATTACTCAGGTGTCCTCTGTAAAATTCACCCATCCCGTTAAAGAGTCCCTTCTGTCACGTCACCCCTAACGGCACCATGCATTTCACTTGGTAATAGGAGGGAAATGGACGGACCAGCTCGCTTCATACAAGCTGAAAAAGGAGGCAATTCCAGAGCCACCTTCCAACCCCAGTCCTCATCTTTTACCGGTGATGAGCTACTCTTGCACCAATTCAGTGTGACACGCATTCAATCCCCACACCCAGAGATGTGCCCAGCATGGATTCACTAACACCTCTACACACCGCGCCAGGTTATCTCTTTAAAAAAAACGCCTTTCTATTTGTCCAATGGGGGCAGAAGACACTATTCCCAATCAGTCAGCGCGTATGACGGATCTTTTTGTTTGTCGAATTTCAGGACATCTATTTAAATATTGGGATATCTTTTAAATCACAATTATTAGTTATCTGTTTTCAGTCATGTAGAAAATTGACAGAACAATAAAAGACTTCCACATATATTCAATGCCTGAGTTATCTCACACAAATCAGTTTTTAGCATTATTAAACTGCCTCATTTTATTGTTTTTGGTCCAGAAATCCTCTCCTGATCCTTTGTGATCCACATATTTATTAGAATATCCTGCAATAAAGCAAAGGCAGTATAGCGTGGCTCGTTTACATCTCCGTTCCTTTCTCTCCGTAATCTCTGACAGTCGTTCTGCTCTTAGACAAAAAGAGCTGATGGAGTCCAGAGTAAAGACCTGCGTGTTCACTGCAGGGGTCTTCAGAGGAGCTGGAGGTGACCAGAAGCAGAGAGCTGTGAGGGTAGCTCCCTTGGCATCTTGGCATTTGCACTTCCAAGGTGACCCATAAACGGTTAGGTAAACTGGTAATCCTTCCGATACAGAATAATTACACAGCCCTGTCTCCTTCATTACCTGTACTCAGTTCCACTTCACACATGGAAAGCCACAATGCTGGGAGCCCAGAGCGAGCTCTCATACCTGCTCACCTGGCTGCAGGCATCTCAGAGCAAACCGAAGGTAAAACATTGACCAAAATGCTCGACCTTCCTCATTTAGCTTCACTTTTTATGGAAAACCAGAGACAGCTTCACAACTTTGTCTGCTTCCTGTGATGATGCTCAGTCTTTAATGAGGTTCTGGTGCATTTTTCATGTAAATAATCCATCAATACAAAGTCACATTTCCAGTCTCTTTTTTAAATATAACATACAGAAGCTCACAATGATTTTATGGCAGATATGCCTGCAGTAATAGGCCTTTAAATGAGCAAGGGATGACACCTGGAAGGAAGGAGGGAGGATGCAAGGAAGAAACAAAGGACATATGAGAAATATAGGACGTGCACAAGGAAGGTAGGATAAAAGGTCTCATCAAAAGATGTCGATGCAGACCTAGAGTCCGGCAGGGACGACCAGACAAAGCCCAGGTGATGGAGTTGTGAAAGGTGAAGAGAACTTTAAATATCCGGAGCAACGCCAGAGCCAGGAAGAAAGCAACGGAGAACAGAGGAGGGAGGGAACAGAAACTACACACAAAGCATAAACAGAGAATCGTGACAAAAGGGAGTGAGGAAGGAAGGAAAGGCTGAAGAAAGAGCACACAAAAAAGGAAGGAAGGAAGGAAGGAAGGAAGGAAGACAGACATACAACTATTTTTACATCCTTTCTGTTTTCTATTCATATCCAGACTCATAAATGCCAAAATCAGATTCCACACATGACTGTGTAGAACAGGATACAGACGTAATCAACTAATTACGGACGTTTAATACTCTATAAAAAAACTAATTAGGACTGAGGAGAACTTGCATTTGTCTCTCATGTTGAGTCATCCTGCGTTATCATGCAGGTGGCTTCAGTAATGATGCGAAACGTCTCTTATCAGCTTCATCCTCAGGACAAAGCCAAGACCCAATCAATCCTGCAGAGCTGAACGGCTAAAGGATGGATGCAAATCCATCGGACCGCCGTTACTTCCCTATCGCTGGGACTCATCTGTGCTGTTGCCACACGACACCAGCTCAGACTGGATGAAGGAAAAAAGGGATTTAATAGTGATGGAGCTGACAGAGAGTGAGTCTGTGAACGCGGCGTGACGCGTGTCTGAAGTTTGGGCACGACGAGCTGTTCAGCTAAAACAGGAGAGGAGAAAGAGACGCTCTGTGAGGTAAAACAACCAATTGGCACGCGAGGAGATGCAGCGAACGCGTCGTAAAAAAGAAAGCCTGCGTGGACGCACATGTTGTGGATTGATTTCATCACACACGCTACTGGGACACAGTGCTGTTGCCTACAGCTAACTCCTATATCTTTCTCAAACACCAAGGGAAATCAGTGGGGGCTGGCAGATCTGTGGGTGCCACCAGGGAACTGACACAGTGTGAAAAGCATAGATGAAGCGAGACAACATAGAGAAAAAGAGGGTAAACTGATGCTGGAAAGTCTTTGGATCCACTGTGTGTTGTGAGAGAGCGTACGCCGTATGTTACACTCAATCCACGCCAACAGCAGTGATTGAAATTTCAATTTCAATTACACGTATTCTAAAAAGCAGGAATGGGATTTCTGTTAATCAGAATCAAGGGAGTGAAAGGACCAAAGGCTAAGCCAATCCATTCCAAGGTGTGAATGAGATCAAAGGAAGTTCAAAGATGAATCATCTTCTCCAATACTCTGCTATGATGAATTATAAGCACACGGAAAAGCAGAATGCAGCTTGTAGAGATGAGTCGGGATGAAACTGAGAAAATTAAAGGAGCGAGAGAACAGTGGGTGGAAACACTGGATCAGAAACGGCCTTTGCTGATGATTTGGTCGCTCTGAAACTCATTCCAATCACTTTTATGTTCTCTGCCGTTATACATTCGCAGTTTAAAATCTTAGGAAATATGTATCAAGAAAATTGAAACATGCTGCAAACATTTCTGTGGAGTTGGGCTTTTGTTTGTGTACTTTAAAAAGTTTTTCATGAGTTATAGATTTGCCTGCAAGCCAGTTCAGCAGTGCTACTGCTCCACACAGAACAGACCGCACACACCTCAGCAGTGTGGGCGGTCTATTTAAAGCTGGAAGCATCCTGCTTCATTCTGCAGGCGCTGGTGCTCAACCAGCACCTGGTTTCTATAGCTTTTAACAAACTGTTCATTCAAGCATTTCTCATAGTTTGAGTTTCTGCCTTAGTTTAGGTTTCTGTTTTGGGTTCTTGTTTGATTTCTTTTATAGTTTATGTTCTGTCTCAGTCATGGTTTGATTTCTGTCTGGATCTTGGCACTGATGCCTGGCCTGATCCCCTACTTGCTTAGCTCCGCCCTGCCTCTCATTACCTCTCACCTGATCCACCTGCACATGCCAGTATATAATCAGCCTTCAGACCAGACATCAGTGCCAGATCATTAACAAGCAGATCGGTGAGTTTTGTCCAGCGTTCTCGTTCTGGTTTACCTGTCGATATTACTCGATTGCCTCCGGATTCTCAGTGAGAAAGTACACCTCAAAACTTCTGTGCAGTCAGTTCTTCAAGATGATCAGCCTATTTTGAATCAGCTTTGGAAGCATGGTTGCCAACTCCTCAGTTGGCTGTCCTAAAATTTGCACATTTGTTCATGTACTTTTGATCCAGGCTGTAGGAAAGAAAAGCTTTTGGCATGACAAAAATGGGATTAAAAATACTAAATATGTTTGGAAGTATAATTGAACATTATGAAGTAACTGATGAATTTTTATAGGTTGCCTGAATCCACACTGCATACATCAGATTTTACCAAAAAGACAGTCATCAGAGGCACACACGTTAAACGAGGTGAATGAGTGCACAAAGCTGTGTGTTAATCAAATTCAGAGAAATATTTCAGAGAAAAAAAGAGGCTAGAATAAACTATATTTACATTATATTTATATCTTTTGTAATCCAGGGAATCCCCGGCAGCTTTTTGCATGCGTCAAACATTTTCTCTATGCAAACCGAGCGGTGTGGCTCTCCTCTTTGCTCTCTTTGCTCTCTTCATGCAGGACTTTCAGGACGAGGCAGCTGCAGCTGTGTGTGTGCCTGTGAGACAGAGCCTGGGGAAATGGGGAGGGATTCCCGGCTGCTGCCTCAATACAGTAACTGCAGAACGATTTGTGCTTTTACGTGAAGTCACTAAATAATAATAATCCTTTATAATCATCTTTATTATCATTGCAATGTACATTCCAATGAAATTTGCTCTCTGCATTTAGCCGAGCAGCCTTTGCTCCCCTTGTGATTTCCAAGTTGTGTGTAAAACAATGCGAGTTTATGTTGGTACGCACGCTTCGTACATGATGTCAACGGTTTGTTCATGTGGGCAGGTGAAAATTTTAGGTAAGTTTGAAGGCGTGGATATTGCAGTGTGGGCTTCTTTCTTGGTCGACACCAGTAAGTCCATAGCAACTGTCTCTGATGGCCGGTCTCTCCGTCTGTCGGTCCTAACTGTCATAGTAGTCTACAAACGGCTCCACAGGTTTCAAACAGTGCTGCTCTGCAAATAAAGACTAAAAGGAATGAATTCTTAATCAGTTCCTCAGATCAGTCGCTGTCCTGTTAGCCCTGATCAGATCTAGCACACCGCCGCATCGACCAGGGCTGGGAACTGGTGCATCTTTATCAGCTGGATGCATGTCGGATTGAGCACCAGTCACAAACCGGGGAGCTTCCACCATTCTTCTGTTATTATGGCAGCCTGGACCAAGACTGATAAAAAACTGGACCTCAACATATTTTTCTTCCTGTTGGATTCTTTGTTATAATGCTTGTGCAAACTCTCAGTGACCCGGGTCATCAGTAAACTTAAATCAGAGGCAGCAGGACTTTCTCTCAGTTCTCCTGAAGACGTTTCCTCACCTGTCCAGGAGTCTCTGTCAGTTCTGGAGGTTCTGATCAACCTGCAGGTGGAGCACTGCTGTTTCTAAGCACATGGAGGTCCATCCTCCTAGAACCAGTCCAGGTCAGAACCAGTGAGCCACCATCTCTGTCCTGGTGGTTAGAAGCTGCTGCTTGGTGTGAGTGGAGGACTTGGTCTCCTGAACCATGATGAGATGCTGATGTAATCTCTCTGGAACGTGATGGAGGACCGAGCTGTAAACTCTGAGGAGCTGAAGCTCCATCCTCCTCCTCTGTTCACTGATGGCTTTGCTCTTTGGACCAAGATGGCTTCTTCCTAACATCTGTTCTCCCTGTCCAACATCTGGACCTCATTGTCCTCAGCAGTGTCCCCTTTGTTCTGGAGGTGCCAGAGGACCACTGAGTCTGGCCCTGAGCTGCTGGTCCTCCTGCTGCTCCAGGCCTTCATGTAGCTGTAGTTTAGTTTCTCTGATGGAGTCTGAGACGTCCTCGTTGTTGTTGTGCGAGCCTCCAGAACTGATAAAACTCCTGGACGGGTGTCCAAACGTTTTCAGGAAGAACTGAGAGAAAAGTCCTGCTGCCTCCAATTTAAGCCTGTTTGCTCTGCTGTAATTTATCTTTTTTTCCACCTGCCTCAGACTTTGATGCACGGAACAAAGGAATTTTGCTGAATTTATTTTCAATATTTATAAAAGGCCTCATTTGATGCAGAACTACTTTGATTGAGCTTGTTTGTGAATTTATTTTGGAAGAATTTGGTAGTGAAGAGTAAAACCTGCTGCTGAACAGCTGATTTAGCTTGTGTTAAATGCAGCCAATGTTGTAGCTGGATTTCATAACCGATTTAGAAGTGAACGTGATCCTAAAATGTGCCCACATCAAACTTGAAGTTGTAGCAAAGTTTATTAGAGTATGTCATGGAGTTGTCTTAGAAGATTGCTGAAATCACCCAGTATAAGAAGGCTGCTTCAGCAGATTGTAGTTCATGGTTTACGTAAAGCGTGAAACTTGCTTGACTATCCTTCTAATTTCCCTTTTTCTAACAATGACAGTTTATGACTGATACTTGGAGAGATGCATCTTCCAAGAGCAGAAGGATCCCAAATGTACACAACGGGCTAAAATTTAGCTTTTATCCAAATAACAATCCTTAGAACATGATTAGGAAAGCAAGGTGAATTTGCTTTGAAACAACATTGAAATTGTGTTGTGATGATCCAACTTTTAAAAAAATTACACTTTTAACCAGACTGTAGCTGTATATTCAACTCCACATCATTATAAAAAGAACCTACATAGAAAGGCAGTTAAACATCAATCTTCAAGCTTTACAGAAGCGTTTATAGAGGCGTAACCTTGTCTCCGTGTGTTACATCAGTCGAGGCTCTTACTATTGAATTTATTGACTCATTTAAACAACACATACATTCCTGCATAATGTTCCTAAGTTAGGCATGAATAGTTGTGACATTCCTCATGACAGAAATCTGACCTGCAGGCATCCATCTTTGAAACATGAAGAAGACTGAATGCATTGTGAAAAAACACCTGCAGGTCTATTCATGACAGCTTTGCTGTAATTACACAGCAAACGAGGCGAATAAATAAGGCACCACAGGCTGGAAAAGGGCATCTTTAACCTGGCAGGTAACTGTTGCAGTTACCTGTCAACAATGTCCCCCTAAATTTTCATGTGTGTGAGCCTTCATTGGACCTCTGTGAGCAACATGTGCACAATAACGCCTGTCCAAAACCTGAGATTATAACAAGTTACATGGCTTACTAAAGGCCAGATTTCACTTACTTACTTATATTACTTAGTTCAGATACAACAAATGAAACCCAATTACACGAAAAACACAACTTAGATTTTTTATAGGCTGTATAGTGTGTTTCATGTCAGAGTAGCGGTCCTGCTAAGGAAGAACTGAGATTGATGAACATCTTTCAGAGTTAACATTTTATAGTAATTAATTATTTATGTTTTGTCCAGTCAGGTTTAGCAGAAGCATGCGGTACAGCGCAGCCTCGCTTCTGTGAGTCTGCTGCAGGGCAGCTGTGGCTACTAACATAGCTCACCTCTGTCAGGGTGTGAATGTGTGAATGATTGCTTTAGGGTCGTTGGACTTGATAAAGCGCTCTACAAGCCATTTATACGCTCATAAAATAAGAAATGTATAAACAGCTGTTTTTTAAAAATGGAGGAAGAACAAGAAGTTTGGTCAGAAAGCAGCAGAATCTGCAATGGACTCCAACAGCAGCTGATTATGCCAGAGAAGCAACAGGAACAAACAGCAGGTGTAACGCTCAAAAAACAACCAAATTAGTTAAAAAACGGTATTCATGAACTTTTGGTTTGTTTTGCCCGATCTGCAATGGGGGAGGGGCGGGGAAGACGCATTGGGCTGAGCTCTTCTACTACAGCGACAGGACCGGGTAAATACCTCTTACACCTTTTTACTCCATCATGATACACTGAAATCGGGGACATTTCTGGGGACAGCTCATCCAAGACGTGGACTTGGGGACGTCTGGTCACCCTTGCTTCCTCGCTTTGAGTCGCCATTGTTGTCTGAATCCAAACTGTAGCTTCTTTGATACGTTACATCTACGTCTGAGTACTGCCTGCAGACCAGCACTGTAGAGAGACTGGATGACTAAATCATCAGCAGACATTATCATTTAACCAGATGGTTACCCACCATGCAACTGTCTTACAATCACTGAGCTTGGCAGAAGGAGAAGATGTCTGTGTGAAAAGTAAATTTCTCCACTGTGAGATCAATAAAGCCCTATCTTATCTTATCTGACTCCATTAGACAGGAAAAGGTCCACACACGACCATACCCCTTCACAGAGTGAGAGGAACACCTGGATACTTTGACCAGCATACAGGTGATAACTGGTCTAAACCACATGCTTTGTTTAGAGGCAACACAAACTGAATTCTTCACTCTGTGCACACTGAGAGGTTCTGCACCAATGTTTACTGAATAAACACACAGATGATAATGTGGCTTCAGTCTCTAATTGCTGCAGAAATTAGAACTGTAAGAGAAGCAACCAGGAGAACAGTCAGATCGCTTTACTCGGTGATGATCGTTGTCTGAACAACTATCCGGTCCTGTTAATTGATTAATGGAGCACGGATAAACGGTTTAAGAGCCTGGGTGAAGCAGCAGGCAGCAGATCCGTGTCTCTGATGGGGTTTCACCTCCCAACGCTGGTTACTTGCAGGTGGTTTTCTTAACAGCCGAACTCTGAGGGAAAATTCCAACTTGTTTGTTTAGAATAGACAATTTCTCTAAATCAAATCCCCTCCACTTGCATTTAGAATGTTGCAGCAGGAACTTTAAAATCTCTGACGTACATGTTCAGAACCCTGGATATTCACTTTTTAACTTTAGCATAGCTATTATTTATTGATGAGTGAATTCAACCCAATGAATGTGTTTTGCTGTGGGCCACCACGTCTTAAAGAACCATCCAACCCAAAGCGTCGGTGGATGTACCTGCCTGGGTGCTTGTCCAGCGCCCTGACAGCCTTTGCAGCATGACTGTACCACAAATGTGCCCACTGGACCTCTATTAAGCCTCCACACTAAACCTTCGCATTCAATCTTAAGAGCGAAAGCAGAGAAGGAGAAAAAACTGAGGGAAATAAATGAAAACCTGTTAAAGCTGATGTATAGCATGAATACTGTGCAAATCTTTTCCCTCTGGAAATTGGGTTTTGTATTGCGATGTATTGTTCAGAAACAAAGGAAAGATGCACACAGTAAACACAATCTGTGCCTTGACAAAAAGAACGAGGAGTAGAAGACTTTGTCTCTGCTTTATTTCTGCCGAGGCTCCTGCTGAACGCTATTTGCTGTTCTTGACAGGATTTTAAACGGGCAATTCTCTGCAACACAAAAACGGCTTTAAATCACTTTTCAAACAAAAAGTCTTTGCATAAAAAATTCTAACTGTTTTATTTCTGAACAATTCACACGATCACTTTTTGTGAAACAAATGCTTTTTGTGACGCAATTTTAATTTCATGATTTCTAATTTGCCACAAACCTTTTCATTAGAGTTTAAAAAGTCAGAGTGTGAGTCAGAGAAAAGGTTCAAGCTGGTCATTATGAAAGGTACGCTGAAGAGGGAGGTCTGTGCAGGTGTGTGTGTGTGTGTGTGTGTGTGTAGGTGTGTGTGTGTGTGTGTGTGTGTGTGTGTGTGCAGGTGTGTAGGAACATGTCTGTATGCATTAATTCTGATATTTTGGTTATTTCTTTAGTGGAATGTCTAAAATAATTTATATTAAATAATGAATAAATAATAACTGATATACTCAGATACAAAAATCTGTTTTGCAGCCATGAAATGAGAGCCTTTGTGTCCTGGCAAGCCTTTCACTGCAGGTGGCCAGGAAAGCTTTGTGAATAAATAAATAACTAAAGATGCAATATTTGCCTAGGATGCAGAATGCACGGCTCTGCTGAATGGACAGAGTGGTAATGAGGCCAAAGCTGACAGACTTGTCAATTAGGTGATATTTAGACTAGCTACACTACTGGGGCGTTTGTCCTGCAATTGGCAAGTTGCCGGTTCTATCCCCCCCTCCGAGCGTCTCACTCGCTGTGTCCTTGGGCAAGAATTGGTGGTCAGAGGGCCCGGTGGCACCGACGTCTGGCAGCTTCTGTCAGTCTGCCCCAGGGCAGCTGTGGCTGCTAACATCATCAGACTATATAAGGACCGGCCATTTACCATTTATTCTTCCGCTTTCATAATGTCGTACAATTTATTTCCTCTTGTTGCCATTAAATTCTGTTACAGGTGATCACTTGTAGCATGTATGGATCCTAAATTATCAATAAAATCATCTTGTTACAGTTGCTCTGCATATGGAAGCTTCAGCTAAATATTAACACCTTATTTTTTTCTCTGGGACAGAATCCCAAATGTTAATTAATGTTGATCTCTTCACCTGCTTGTCGCACTCTGAGGAGCGATTGGTTAAATGTAGGATGTTCAGTGGACACGAGAGGTCGCTTGCTCCTTGTGCTCCACCTGCAGGGTGCTCAGATGTGCTGAGATGTGGTAAAACGTGGAAAAATGTGGAAAAATGTGGAGAAATGTGGAAAAACTTGGAAGAAAATGGAAAAACGTGGAAAAATGTGGAGAAACGTGGAAAAACGTGGAAAAACATGGCTTCCATGTTTGGTCTGTAGAGGGATGCTCACGTATTTATGGAAAAATGCTAAACCTAAAGAGTTTAAGTGAAGAGACAGAGAGTTGGTTGTCAGTTCCATGATACCAGTATGATAAAAAGAATATATATATATATATATATATATATATATATATATATATATGGAAAGAGAGAGTTAGGTTAATGAAGGGAGGAAAGCCACAAACAACTTCAGTCTACACAATGACAATCAAACCATGGTAATGAAGTCAACTGTTAGTTTGATAATTGAAAAAATAAATGGGGCGTAAGAAGTCATTTCCCAGGAGGTAAAAGTTCTGAATTAGACGTGAAGCTGTAGAGAAAAGAATCAGAATGACAAACAGCAACACCTGACTTTCATTGACCAGCTAAAATGTCCCATTTTTAGGACAGCTTGGTGTTTTTAATAAATATGTATGAAGCAGTTTTTTTTGTTGAATGTATACTAAGTAATAGAGTCTGTTTAAATTCCAGAAAAAATATAGAAAGGTTTTACAAACTGCAGCCTTTTTTCATTTCATCTGTCAGTTTTATCATCATGATGAGACATCATCATATTCCATGGGTCTGACAACGTAGAGCTAAATTAGCTCTAACCTCAGTATATTTTAATAAACACATTTCTCTTTAATATCTCTTTGGTGGCTAATCAGGACTTTGTTCTGTTTAAATTACCTTTCAGATCCCTAATATTCAGCCTTTGGTCTTACCACAAAGCTCTAACATTTGCACATTTACGCATTTGCACATATGCTTCAGACTGCTGAACTGCTGAAGCCACAAATGGACTCTGTACCCCATTCGTAAATTACACAGTTCTAAATAATACACACCTGTACACTGTACAGGTACCTTATCCAGTAATTTACTGTAACTTACTGCAATTTACTGTGATTTGTCAAGCTGTATGCAGACGAAATTTCGTTCTGTACGCACTCTGTGCATACAAAATTACTATAAAGTTGTCTAAGTCTAAGTCTAACAGCAATAACAAACCTAATCTAACAAAACCTCCTCCACACTTTGTCACACTTCAACCAAAACTTCAATGTGTTTTATTAAGATTTTATTTGATAGACCCACACAAAGTGGATTATAGATGAGTTAGAAGGAAGAAGATTCCCTGTCAAATAAAAATCTGAAAAGTGCGGCATGCCTATGTATTGTACTACACACACCATTTAAAATAACTATGGACAGCTTGTTCTTCCACATGTTTGCTCTCAGTCCACATAGTTTTTGTCAACTGAAAACAGGACTTCTTCTGGCTTTCTTCTTGCCATTTCATCTATAAAATTCAGATTCATAAAGCGTTTTATTAATCGAAAGTCAAACATGTTGCATGTAAGGGGTTTGCATTGTGGAGGAAGCTCCCACAACCATTTGTTTCTTTAAATTTTGTATAATACTGCATTTCAAAAAAAAATAAAACCTTCAGTATAATCGAAGCAGTTTATAATCAAATGTGAAATATTTCTAAACATGCTCTACCATAAAGCCAGTGGTATATTTCCATTATTGTGATGAAGGTCAGCAGGTTTCTTCTCTTCTGCCTCCTGTGGGACCTTAACTCCACAGCTTTTAGAGGACAACTTGCTCCAAAGAGCTGGAAGAAGGGATTCTCACAAAGGCTCGTTTGACGTTTATTTAAGAAAACTCGGATATCAGAACCAAGCAAAAGCAATCAAACAGAAGTAGCCTCAGAAAATCGGAGCTTTCAGTATATTAGTCTCCTTTAAGTACATGCAGTAACCTGGATGGCAAAGTGAAACAGCTTAACTCATAGGTTCGTTTTTTTATTGACACGGAGAGGTAGAGAGTGATTTTTCAATTTAGGAAGTCTAGTGAGCCCATCGCCATCAATTTTCCATTGACTTCCTCATCGACTTTTAAGTAATTGAAGATTTTCTTGGTTGCCATGCCAGCTGCTTTCATTTTGGTCCAAATTTAAAAGCAGCTCCTTCTGCGTTCAAATTTAGCGGCGACATGGTTCCTGCCTAATCTGTCTTGATTATAATTTACACTCATGTTGAAAGTGACCATTTGTCCATGTGATATGTGAGGAACGTTTAATCGATTTTCCTAAAATCTTCATCTATAAAACAAAAGTATTGCTGGTCTAGGATCACTGGCTCTGGTTTCTGCTGTGTAATTCTGCATCGCAGTGTGATGCCACTAATACAGCACCTTGGTGAACTCACAGATGATTATAGATTATGAATATGTGCATTTAAAATGTCTTCAATGAGAGCAAAGTGGATCTGAAGTGAAATTCCTTGTTTCTGAGCACAAACAAGGCAATTAAAGCTGATTCTGAATTATGAGATGTAAGAGCTGTTTTAATTACGTTTTTGTAATAACTCTAACTTGTTCCATCTGGACGGATTCCTCTTCTGCTGAAACGTTTTATCTCTTCTCCAACAGATTTTGTTCAGACTAAAAGTCTCTGTGAGAAGAGATAAAATGTTTCAACAAAGAAAATCACGTCCAGAGGACCTACTCAACCTTTTTTTTTCATCACCGTCCTTCAATAATTATTTTAAAGGCAAATTTGGTGTAATTTCCACAAATGGAGAAGAAATGTAGGTGGAAGAAAACGCTTCCTATTTAAGTCAACATGAAATGCATCATAATAAATAACTTTAAATCATTTCCTTCTTATTTTTGCTCCTATATCCCACTGACAAGCAGGAACATTTTTAGAGGTCAAAAAAGAAAAAGGTTCCTCGCTTCCATTTGGCTAAAATCAGCATTTTTGTGTGTTTCAAACATGCGTGTTAACTTTATGCTTTTCTTCTTCTCGCTGGCTGTACGTTACTCAGCCAAGCTTTAATCATAGTGTAAAACATTCATCTTAACTACTGTAGACTGTGGAGTATGGACTGGAAGCTAAAGGCAACTCATTAAAATGCAAGACCCAAGAGCCATTAGAATGAATGATCACATCCTTTCATCAAGGATTTCATGCAGGAAATATGCCAACTATTAGCAGACAGATCACACAAAAGAGTGAAACAACGGCAGGCCTGCAGAGAGAGACGTATGTTCAGGAAGCTGTGCTTAACTGGATGTGTCAGAAAAATACGTTATACCTTTGCAGTAAGTTATGCTGAGCCCACATACGGCCTTGTGCCTAATCACTTGCCCCTTGCCATGAAGGAACTTCCTCAGTAATTCCATGCAATCATGACCAAACGTGCATATTAATGATACAAGACTGACAGAGTAAGAAAGAAATCATCACAATTGTATGTTACAATAAAATTAGTTTTTTGCATTTAACCCGTCTCCCTCTGAGCGGTGAGCAGCTTCCAGCGTTCAGGGAGTCTTGCTCAGGGACAGTGGCAGCCTGCGGGCTTTGAACCGGGCTCCTGCACTGCTACAACCATCAGACCACCACTCCCCCCTTTATGAACATAATTCATAAATTCATTTACATTCATGTTAAGGAGCTGGATCAGTCTGAGCTAATCAGATATTTTTATTCTGATTGTACTTTTGAGCATCAGAAATTGATGAAAGAAAACAAAGATTATGTTCTGTGGATTTTGCAGAGAGTGCAGCTTAGAACAGCGAGAACAGTGTTCTCAGAACAGTGTTCCTCAAACATGTTCCTTTGGTCCTGTTCTCCTGCATGTTTCAGATGTTTCCTAGTTTACGACATGAAGAAATAAATTAAATAAATTACCTCTTTGGAAAGACAACTCTGCATTCTCATGAAAGCGATTGTGTTTTGTACCATGAAATAAAGTAGCAGTCAGGTAAAGTTGTTAATATTTTCAAATCTTAGCCCTAAAACTGTATATAGTTAAAGTACTGATGAAAAATCTTTTTTTTAATTGTCCATCACAGGCAGCATAAGGCAACAGAAGATTTGCAGCAGAAGGCAGTAAAGTGCAGTTTCAGCCGACCAGCCCCACCAAGTCGTTAGGATATAAATGAAACTTTTTGCACACAGAAGGTCATATTTCTCCACTCAGTACAGAAGTAAATAACTTGTGTGGTTCTCTTCCTGCAGCAGCTTGCAGCTAATGCTCAGTAAATTAGCTTTTAGACAGATCTTGTTAGATTTTGTTGGACTGCTGTCGTAGTACCTGCAGATCTATACGGGGCCGGGCAGCAAAAACATTTATTACAACATGGAAATATTACAGTATTACAAGATTTTGACTGAAACACTTTTATGATCCTCTTTATTTGGCCAAAAGAAAATTTAAATAACATGTTAAAGCCCTGGAGCTGCAGACCTCTGCATACAGCAGGGTCTGCAGCTCCAGGGCTAAAGATCCACTTTCCTGCAACAGGTGTGTTGCAGCAGGGACGCGTCCTCAGGCTGCAGGGTTAGGGGCCTCATGCGTGGAGCAGCAGACCCCAGATTTACTGGATCTTCTCTTTGCAAACAAACACGTCAGTCTGGTTGATGCAATTGTCTGTAATCTGAGTATTAATCATTCAAAAATAGTTGAAAAATTGATCTTAATGCTGCATGCCCCATGAATGATAACCTGCAGCCAGAACGTGGGCATAATAATAATAATAATAATAATAATAATAATAATAATAATAATAATAATAATAATAATAATAGGAATAAGAATAAGAATAAGAATAAGAATAATAAGAATAAGAATAATAAGAATAAGAATAATAAGAATACTATATGTGATGATGATTTTAAGTCTATTATCATACATTTCCATTCTCTGGTATCGCTGACAGCAGTTGTTCCTGGGTGTTATTGGATTTATCAAAACTGGTTCAAAGAAATTTTGTAAATAATAATAATAATAATAAATATGTTGTCTTAAAGAAATGTTGCAGTTAAACAAACGTTTTCTAAACTGTGGAATGCAGTTCCTGCCTTTAGTAAAGATAGAAATGTTTAAATAAAAAAGACAAGCTGGGCCTGATTAGTTTTATTAGTGACTGTATCTGTGAGGACTGATGGCGTCTCTCACGCTGATGCTGAGTTTCCTTTTGCAGCGTGAGACCCAGGCAGCGCTGAAGAGGCTTCCAGCATGCAGGGCCAGATTTACAGGGATCGTGTCTGCAGGGAGAACGGGCCTCTGTGTTAGATTTCTACGCCGTGACACCTCAGCATCACAATCAGCAGCCAAAACAGGCTGAACTCACGCTGTCAGCTGTGGAGGAGATCACATGCATACAACTGTAGCAAAACATTATCTTCATGTCAGAATCTGTTTTATTAATGCGGGTTATTAATGTTTATCAGAATAGCAAATCTCCCCATGTTGATATTTGATTGTAAAAAAGTCTAACACACCTTACTGGTCCGCCTCTATAAGTCCTTCACATATTCACAATGTTGTTGTGAATATGTTGATGCTGCAGCTAATAACTTCACTCCCTAAATCAAGACAAAAGATGCTTCGCTTTTAAAGCTGAACTCCTATTAATTATCCCCGGAAAATCCTCTATAATTCTTTTCTGGGGGCTCGGTGAATAAAACTGGGAACCTGTTAGTAAATATTCATTTACTCACAGCCGGCAAAAGTAAGGCAGTCAGTGTGGAGGAGTCAGCTACAGCTGAACGGGTCAGTGTGATGAGAAGAGGCTGGTGAGATAATCTTACTTCCCTTCATTTGTGACAGATTCCTGTTATTCTCCACCTTTTCTCTGCCGTCGAGAAGGGAAAAGAACAAAAACCTCCAGCTTGAACAAAATATCCGATGCTCTTTGTATTTATATGATTCTTTTTCTGGTGTGTACAGCTGCTGATCACATGTTAGAGAATAAATCAATCAGAAAAAAGATTCCATCAGATTACAAGATGACAGTATGCCTTTACATCAATAAGTTACATTAGAAGAACTGGTGTATCATTGCACATGTATGATAGACCAGAAAAAAAAAAGCCTGATATGGGATATACGTTGCATTACTACCACAGCATACAACAGTTATGCTGAGTAGTTCTCATATTTTTAAAAATTGTGTTTAGTTTTCATCACAGCACGCTGTAGTCCATTTAGGACATGATCAAACCTTAAAGGGAACATATGACGCTTTTCACTTCTTCCTTTCCACACTGAAATCCTTCAGTTGTGTTCTGTATAAAGAGGAATTGCATTTATTTGGTCTAAATCCCTAATTTATTTACCCTCCATGTTCCCCCTTGTTCTCCCTGTTCTGAGGTTCGTCTGGAGGCGACTCGTTTTGGTACCGTCTCTTTAAATCTGAAGGAGGCAATTCACATCCCACCTTCAGCTTGGACTACAAAATCGTCCAGAAACTCCAGAAACTCTCAGCACTGTGTTCCAGGCTTCCAGCAGTGTTGCCAGGTCCACTTATTATCAGCGACTTTGGGTTTGTTCATACAGTTCACAAAGTAGAGGTAAACTGCAAAAACAGAACTAAAAATAAGTTAACATTTTCTTGAAATGAGTGCATTTGTACTTTATTTCAGTAGGTAAATAACACAATCTGCAATGGAATAAGATGTTTGCACTTCAAATAGGAAGAACTCATCTCTATCAAGTTTTTTCAAGTGCATTATGTCTAATTATCTTATTTTAGGGGTAAATATACTCTTTACATTGGCAGATAATCTTATTTACCTGCTCAAATCAAGCACAAATACACTAATTTCATGAAAATTGTACTTATTTTTAGTTCTGTTATTGCAGTGTAATAGAGTTGGTTGCTTGTTTCTCTATTTAATTCCTATTTAATTGATAACTGTACTTGTATTGTGTTTTTATTCGTATCCATTTATTTTATTTATGTATGTATTTATTGGACCATGAGTCCGGAATAAAGTTTATCTATCTATCTATCTATCTATCTATCTATCTATCTATCTATCTATCTATCTATCTATCTATCTATCTATCTATCTATCTATCTATCTATCTATCTATCTATCTATCTATCTATCTATCTATCTATCTATCTATCTATCTATCTATCTATCACAAGAACTGGCAACACTGGCTTTCAACCCACACTCACACGGTTTTGTTCTCAAATGCTGCGGCCTGAGCACAGAGGGATAACATCAGTGCTGTATAGAAATAAATTATAACACTCTGGATAGAATATTCTTCTCAATCACCTCCACTGATGTTTAAAAGTTAAAATCTAAGTCATTTAACCTGAAGTAAAACAACTGTGCACATCCTTCATGCGCCGTGTGTGTGCAGCAACTTTTGTCTGAAGATGTGTGTCAGACTGAGTGACAGCCGGTGGTTACCTGTTAGTGGTTAGAAAATAGGTTTGCAGTTTAACGGTAGAGAAGCTAATATTTTCTTTCACATAATCTGAGTTTGTGAAGTAAAATTTTTGGTTAGCTGTGCCCACCACTGAACATAACTATGCAGCTCCTGGACATACTATGTTTACATGTTCTGATTTCTTGAAGACTCCCAGGACACAACTAAATATATTTAAAGAGCAATAATTGATATTTCACTTGAACACTGTCTGTTTACCAAAACAAAACCCAGGCCCTCCTTCCTATTCTCCCATCACCTGCTATGTGCATATTTATAAAAGGATAAAAACACAGCAAAACAGCCTCACCTTTCAGAGGAACGTTTTGAAAAACATGAGCAGCTATTTGGTGTTTTCTGATGACACTGTGTGGTTGTCACTCCTCCAAGGTCCAGTATCTGACAACAGGAATGCTCTGACTGACTTTATCTCATGGTGTGATTACCAAATGTGACTTAGATTTATCTAAAACCAAAGAAATAATAATTGACTTTGGGTGAAATAGAGATGCTGCTTCATACATAATGAAAAGGTGGAAATTGTCATATATACTTGGGCACGGTTTTGGATGACCATCTTAAGTTTGATATAAACAGCCATTATGAAGCGGGAGCAACAGAGAATTGATCTAAACTTCTCTTTCATGTGTAGATTTTATCAGTCTTTTATTGAGAGTCTTAAGATTTTTTTTATCCATTGGTTTCACACAGGAACAACTTTGTAAAAATCTAAAATCATGGGGGTGAAACAGGGAGACCTTCACGTGTTCTGCAACCAGCAAATAGTTCAGAAGGCAGCGCGTATCCTAGCCTCTCTGGGTCATTATCTGGCGGGTAAATTTCTCTGTTGCCTTCTGGGCGTCGTTAGGCGCTTCCTGTGTGTAAGACGAACCACTTTTCCAAATCTTTCCTCCCTTCTGCAGTCCAGCTTTTACACTCTCTGCAGGTTTTAAATGTGCACATACTGACTGCTTGTATGTTCTGAATAATGTGTGTCATTTGTGTTATGTACTGCTGCAAACATGCAGCTCTTAACTAATTGCCCCATGTGGGATTAATAAAGTTGACTGAATTGAACTCCACACCAAAGCAATGTAAGAATGACGGGTAATAAAAGCGTGCAGGAGTTGGTGTGTGCGATTATTTGGCAGTGGTAGACAGCAAGTTGTGGACAAATGGAAAGTCATATATTGTTATAGTTGCACACTTTGCAAAAAGGCGCCATCTTTTAAACACTAATGGCCCGTAGGGAGCTGGCTGGTTCAGACAAAAAAATAAATGTTTTAATATTTTAGAATTTTAAATACTTTTTTTCTTTACATAGTTTGGATTTCTGGTTTGTCTTTGTTTTTTAAAATGGTTCTTGCTTACAATGAGAGATAGAAAACCCAGCTTTTGCCAGTTTTCTTTCCTTTCAAAACTCAAGAATTGTTATTGTCACCATGTGTTGCCATTTTGAATTTCTTTTGAGACAGACAGCGGCTCTGGATGCACACAGAAGACTCACAGGCACAACAATACAATATTTCTATACGGTTTAAAACAATTAAATCAGTTTACTGCACAAAGCAACATACTTCCTGAGAAGCTTAAAGCATGCAAATAGTCACCTCCTTCAATGAGGCACTAATGTTAATACTGTGCAATAGTTACAAGCTTTCATCCACAGAACAGTGCAATTAACGCACTACTGGCATGACCAGTAGTGTGTTTGTAACGTAACAAACCACAAACCTCTCAGCAGGGGTGATAGCTTTCACACCTATGGTAAATGTCTTGTAGTGCTTTAACTAGTCCGACGACCCCAAAGTGCTTTATGCTACAATCAGTCATTCACACCCTGATGGTGGTGAGCTATGTTAGTCGCCACAGCTGCCCTGGGGCTGCCGGACATCGGCGCCACCGAGCCCTCTGGCCCCCGCCAGCAGGAAATTCAGGTGAAGTGTCTTTCCCAAGGACACAACGACAGAGACGGTCAGAGCAGGCGATCAAACTTCCATAACTCCTGCGCCAATGTCGCCCCCTATGGGACAGCAAAGGGAAGCTGTTTTTGAGTCTGTCACTTTTTGATTTAATGTTCCTACATTGTTTTCCTGATGGAAGTGAGTCAAACAGTGAATTGCCAGGCTGGGTCAGATCTGGGGCAATATGTCTGGCTCTGCTTTGAACTCGTGCAGCATAAACTGTCTATGTCCTGAAGACAGCAACCTCCATGCTGAAGGACAAATCCTTCCTCTCCTTCACTGTGCAGCTCTCATGCCACATGGTTACGCTCAGACATAGAACACCTTCTATTGTAGCTCGGTAAAAGTTTTTTAGCAGCTTAGTGGAAAGTCCAGTTCGTTTCAGGTTCCTGAGGAAGAAGAGCCATTGTTGGGCCTTCTTCACCAGGTGGGAGGTGTTCACAGCCTAGGAGGTCAGAGGAGATGTGAATGTCCAGGAACCTGATGCTGTCCATGCCTCCACATCCTCCCCCTGTATGCAGAGAGGAGGTGTTCAGTCCTCCTGGACCTCCTGGAGTCCATCATCACCTCCTTGGTCTGACTGGTGTTCAGGATCAGGTTGTTCCTGGAGCTCCACTGGGTCAGACTGCTGACCTCCTCCCTGTAGTGGGACTCATCATTGGTGGAGATCAGACCCACTAGTGGAGTCGTCCACAAACTTCTCCACTGTGTCTGTGGGGTGAAGAGAGCTGGGCTGAGGACACAGCCCTGTGGTGTTCCTGAGGATCAGTGGAGCAGATGTTCTCCATCCTCACCACCTGGGTCTGTTGGTGAGGAGGTCACTGATCCAGGAGCAGAGAGGTGGAGAATCCATGCTGTGGAGCTTCAGAGCCAGCATGTCTGGGAGCACCGTGCTGATGCTAAGGTCCATGAAGAGCATCTTGACAGGTGATGTTCCTGCATCTGTTATACTGAACTATATCAAACCACAACCCTTAGATAAAGCTTGGCCCTGACCATGATTTGTGTACTAATACATTGATAACTGTGATGCCCTGGAAGCTGTGACATAATTGATAATTAGTAGAGAATATGGCTCAGTATCATTTATTGCTATATTTCTATGGTGCAGAATGAAGACATGTGAGTTAGTATAAAATCTGGATGAAACTGACAGCACACAGAACTCTAGTTTAAACTGGAAACAGATGATGATGTAAATCAAAAAACATTCAATCTGTTTTTCCTCTCAATATGGGAATTGGTGTTTGGACTCCAGAGATCCGTGTATCTAACTCTAAACATGACGGCCCTTTCTTTGCTTAAGCTCCTCCGTTGGAGCGTTACACAGACTTTACCCACATGTTCACTGTAGATGCTCACATCAGATAGCTCTGCTATACAAAGCATCACAGGCAGTGCAGTACACAGCATCCCCTTCACTGCATAAAGCTCGGCCGTGTCAGCTACAACATACAGCTGAAAGGATTTCTATGTGCAGGCAGTGAAGAACTGCTGCCTGAAATTAAACTGCTCACCGTAGAGGAGGGGGGGGGGGCAGATAGGCTGGAGAGGCTGGGCCTGGCAGTGATGGCTGATGGGTTATTCACTGCAGAGGCTGGAGGGATGTGGACCTTTTCTGATTTAACTCCAATGAAAGGACCAGAAGTCATTCTGTGAACATTAACGTCTGAAAGCACATGGACAGCGGCCATTAAGAAGCTCCACCTCTCTGCTCCTGGATCAACAGGCCCAGGTGGAGAGGATAGGAAACATCTGCTCCACTGATCCTCAGGAACACCACAGGGTTGTGTCCTCAGCTCTGCTTCTTCATCCTCTTCACACACAACGGCTCTGCTGTTCACTCCACAAACGGTGATGGGACCCCCTACAGAGAGGAGGTCAACAATCTGACACACTGGTTCTCCAGGAACAGCCTGATCCACCAGGACCAGAGAGGTCACAGTGGACTACAGGAGGTCCAGGAGGACTGAACAGCATCAGGTTCCTGGACTTCCACATCTCCTCTGACCTCTCCTGGACTGTGAACACCTCCCGCCTGGTGAAGAAGGCCCAACGACGGCTGTTCTTCCTCAGGAACCTGAAAATCTCTGGACTTTCCACTCAGCTGTTCATGAACCTTTACAGAGCAGCGGCTGAAAGCATCTCGTGTCTCATCGTATCAGCGTGGTCTGGAAGCTCCACGGTGCAGGAGAAAAAGGATTTAACACGGGTGGTGAGGACAGCGCAGGGGATTGTGGGATGCCATCTACAAAATCTAGACATGCACGAGTCCAGAAAAGGGCCAGACGTGCTGCCACTGATCCCCCCCCCCCACCATGCACTATTTGACCTACTTCCATCAGGGAAACAATTCAGATTAAAACGATTAAATCAGAAAAAATAGACTTTAAACAGCTTATTTCTTGTAGCTGTCAAGGCTATCGCCCCCTGCTGAACATTATATAATGTTATGGTATAAACCACCAGCCCAGCTCATAGTCTGTCACATGCTGCTGGGTCCATACATGCTAATGTCTATTTGCACACTTTTAGCTTCTCAGCGAGTGTTTGAACATCCAGGCCACTGCACAATAATTAACATCTCTCTGTAAAGTAACTGCTAGCTGTTCTTTTCGACTTGTACATTTAAATCTTATCAGATTCTAAGGACTATTTGCGCATTTTTAGCTTCTCATGAAGCACGATACATTCAACTTGAACATTATGTCTTTGATTTGTGTCTGTGTGTGAATTCTGAGCTGACGTCTCACCAAAACTTCATAATCATTACATAATGACAATAAAGACTCTTAACTCTTGATAAAAAAAACGCACCATATTAAAAACGTACACTTTACAAAGCGCTCGTTTCCATCTGCCTTCACTTTTTACTCCACAACTTCCTAAATTCCCTGAGAAGCTGCTGACTAGCTCTTAGTTTTGTTCTGCTGTCACAGCTAGCCCTCAATCACTACCATGAAATAGTCCAGATGTAATATCGAATGGATGTGTTAAACCTTGGTATTAAGCAGCATTAAAGTCATTACCTTTGAAATAATGAGAGACGAGCGGTTTCCCACAGGCTGACTGCACTGAGTGCAATGCACTTTAGGAAATAAAAAGCACCTCCACCACGCTGACGGCAGAACTCAGTCGCTCCGTTTCTCGTACTGTTGCCATATTAGATTTTCATGCTATATCCTGATAAAATCACTATGTGTGTGAATAACAAGAGCATGTTGCTGCTTCTTTTCAACCTGCAATCTTTCGCAGTAGTACAGCAGCAGTGAGGGGCCCAAGAGAAGAAGCAGGAAGTCTGAGGCCAAAATAACACAAAAACATTAAACTCTCGCTAAAAAAAAGTTGTGGCAGAGCAAGTGGGACAGAGTGGAAGTGAATGTGGAAGCAGAGCTGCCTGTATGTTCGCTTCAACAACATATTTGGACCAGGACTTTAATAGATTATTATTATTATTGTTATCTAATGCTGTTAATCCTCATAAAGCACCGAAGCATGTGGTAATGCAGTTTGCCTGGAATTGAGGGTAATATTGTATTACTACTGCATGTAAATTAAAGCCTTTTGTGTTTTTTTCTGATAGAATTTAAACATTTCTTTCTTACATTTATGACATAACTGTTCTTTCTTCACTGCATCAGGGTTCATGATCATATAAGCAATGCAACAAACAGATTTGCCTCAGTATAAAGTTATAGTAAGCGTACAGGGCTGGAATGTGACTTCTTCATGTTTAGTTTGTCCTATCACTAAACTGAGATCATCCACCGAGGAAACCAGAGAAATACAATAAATAAATCTGCAGAAGCTGGTATGTAGCCTCAGCAGCCTCCCTCTGCTCCTCAGCAGGCTACCAACTACAGATTCACGCAAAGACGAGTCTGGAGCGGAAGGAAGCCGGCTTTAGAGTTGAATGCTGTCTTGCTTTAGCTCCTTCCTGTGTGATCTTCCAAATCATTAATGTTTGGATTTTTAAGCAGCGTTATCTTTCCAGTTTCAGGTTCTAGTTTGCACTCTTTCCCTTTTTCTCTCCAGTCTGATGGATTTAGCCTCGTAATTTAAAAAAAGTTCTGTCATTAAAGATACGTTAAAGTCTTTACATCCAATAGAAAAAAAAATAAGCAGGCTGATTTAAACTGATGGAGTCACTGTGGAGGAAATGCCTACACAACAGGACTGGCAGCAGAAGAAGAGCTAACAGGAAGTACAGGGTAAGGGAAAGACTAATTGCCCCTTTACAAATGTCTTCTAATTTTTATATTTTTGGAATTCAACCTTTCAGAAAACTGGAAAATTGTTTACACTACCAGTAAAAAATGTGGACTCACCTTTGTCATTCAATGGCTTCTCCTTAACTCTGGTTTTCTACATAGAAGATACATTATAAGACCTCAAATGTATAAAGAATGATGTATCAAAAACAAAATTGTAAAAATAAGTCAAAACATCTAGTGTATTTGAGCTTTTTCTAAATACCCCCCCCCCCCCTCCCCTCCATCCTTGTTTTGATCACTGCTTGGTGACTCCTGGCTCTCCAGCGTCAGGAGGTTCGTCGCTGAAATGGTTTTCCAGTCTTGAAGGATTTTTCAGAAGTAGAAAGTAAAATAAAGACAAACCATTGAATAAGAAGGTGAGTCAAAACCTCTGACTGATAATAAATATCACTATCAGTCAGATATACTGTGAGTAAATACAACAATCGATCTCCAATTAATGATTTAATTTTTAAGAGAAAAAGCCTTCCAAATCGACCTGACCCTGTATTATAAAGTACCAGCCAATAGGTTGGGGGTGATTGATGGTAAGTTTGGAATGATGATTTTTATTAATAAATGGAATCACCATTTGACAACAGTTTTTTTGTGCACTATGGTAAAATATGAACACCTATAGTAATAAAAAGTGGATACCAGCCAACCTTTACAGGAAGCTTAAGGTCTGCTGGGTGGTGGCAGACATATTCCTCTCAGTTTATTCCCCTCTCATTTCACATGACCACAGCATTATATTTTATATTTTTGGTTGTACCAAATATAAGGTGTAATAAAGTGTGTGACATTAAACCTCTTTGGATATGGCGGATATCCAGTCTGCAGACAAATGAAACAATGTGGAAAGCTGCGGCGGTAAGAATCCAGACATAAGAGGCAGTTTTGATTTTACAGTTCTTTACCATAAAGTTTTATATCAGAACACCTGCAGTATAAAAAGAAATGTTTCTATCAAAGGCATCTCAGTAAACTGTTATAAGGGGTTCGCTCTCATTTCTCATGTAGCCGCAGGCAACAGAAGTACAGACTTGTTTTAGAGGCCAGTTCATTTCTTTCTCTCTTTATGGGAAATGATTTCCCTCTGCTATACTTTATAGACGTTTAACTGACTGTAAATAAAACGCAGTGCAATAGTCGTCTGTTACTAGCTCAAGAAAACCGGGCTTCTCGTTACCTTTCTAAAGTCCTGGCTAGAAACTAAGGCAAATGTGTCCCAAATCCGTTTTTTTTGGGGATCATGTGACCTGTTCAGGCTTTTTAGAACCAGTGGGACGCTCAGATCTGTCCCATTTCTGCTTTGATCCCGTCAGACTTGAGCCACTTCCATTCGGTCCCGTATCCGATCTTTTGGAATGCGACTCTAGTGGGAACGACCACGGTGGATCTGATGCGTCTTTCACGTCTCTTCCATCGACATGTGTCACAGGTTTATGCTGGCGGTGGCTGGAAGTGATCACAGTTAGCATTAGAAAGACAGACGTTAGCTCCCTGCCACAGCGCTGCTCAGGGCAGGGATGACCAGATGTTAGAGGTCATTAATAAATGCAGAGAAACCTCTTTTCAAAACTGGGCCGATCCTATGGAAGAGTTTAGATGAGGAGGACGTAACGCACGGCCGTCATGTACAGTTCTGCACACAAAGGACTCTGCAAAGCTGAAGAGGTTTTCTCTCATTGCAATCTATTGTACTGCATTTCAACGGCTGCAGCTGGTTGTATTCTGCCACCGTTGCAAACCGATACAACTGACTGCAACAAGCATCCTGCCTTAGGAGCCGAGAGGAGAGGCGCTAACATATTATTAAAGGTTGCCCTCGACATCATAAAGCTATGAATGAACTCTATCCCTGTGAAGTTGTTAAAATCCTGCCCCACCACTCCTGGCTGCATCCCGGCATCCAAGCAGACCTCTGTGCTGCCCAAATGCCAGAATACAGAGTTTTACCTCTTTTTATTCGCGCGTTTCCCCTTCAGCACCCGCTGACACTTAAATGGTTTCCGTTGACACTTTAAATCATAAAACCCATTTCTTCTATGCTTCCTGGACCGAAGCGCGCTGGGTGTGAATTATTGTTGTTTTGCGGGTCGGTTTGGAACTGCAAACAGCTCACACCGGCGTCAGGTACAGGAGACATTTATAAAGTTATTTAAACAACATTACAAACAATTTGATTTCAGAAAAAAATGGAATTGAGCATGACGTTCTACTGTGGCACCGTAGCCTTAATTACCAGTTATTTGGATATTTGTTTTTAGATCTGGTGGCCCCAAATAGTTTGGTATCCATTTATTGGTTGATTCTAACCCTGAGCTAATGTAGGCCTCAACTCAGTATACAAAACTCAGATGAATGGATGGATGATGGATTAACGGATGGATGGATGAACGGATGAATTCATTAAATTTATTTGGGCCCTGACCTTTTCAGTTTTCTCCATTGATCCTGTTTAATCAGACTGACATGATCATTTCTTCATGTTACAGATTTACTCCCCCTTGTCCCATTCTTCTGCATGCAGCTAACCATTCACATACGTTGTTTCTTTTTACTTTTTGTTAGTGCTGTCAGTTAAACGTGTTATTAACGGCGTCAATTTTTGTATCGTGTGATTAATGTTCTTTTTGGCCTAGGACACTTTGTAGTTTTTTTTCACATGCTGTTGCAACAACTAGTAACGTTAGAAAAACTACAACACCACTCCGGATCTAGTTAGACCGGAAACAAATCATCAGGCACGCTGCACACACACTTGGGCCATTAAAAGAGTTGACGTTACATTTTGAGTGGATGGCTAGCGTGAGACGCCGAAATGGATGCGGATAGTATTCTGAATGGAAAGTTTTCTTTTAAAAAGTTGCCAAATGGTTCCATTGACAAGACCAAAGTGATCTTTGAGTTTTGTCATTGTGAACTGAGCTATCATCGCAGCACGACCAGTCTGGAATACCACTTAATGGCCAAGCACTCAGCTGATTCGAATTCTCCGCTCCTTCGTCAAAGCCAGGTAACAATGGATGATTTCAGACAGAAGCGCATGGATACTTTAACTAAGAATAAACTTACTGCAGCCACAGCTAAATGGGTGGCTACTGCATGTAGGCCTGTTAACGTTGTGGAGGACAAGTGTCTCGCGGATATTATTCGGATCGCAGCCAACGACTGGAACTACGAATTGCCTTCGAGAGCCACCATTATAAGCCACATACAGAAATTGCACGAAACGGAAAAGGCTAAGTTACAGCAGGCGTTGGAGAAAACATATTGATAAGAGCATTAAAATGAGAAAAAATAATGTGACAAAGAAATCAAGGGACATTTGGAATAGATAAAAATGTGCAATTAATTGCAAGTTAACTATGACATTAATGTGATTAATCGTGATTAAATATTTTAATCGTCTGACAGCACTACTTTTTATCCATAAATAACTTTACATCTTTGACTTTCCTTTGCAGTAGCTAGAGTTCAGTCTTTGAGGATATTTTAGTATCCGTGAAAGATGGAAGAGGATGTGGAACAAAAGAGAACAGCACAGCAAAGGTCAGCCAAGAAAGTGGCTTCAGCCGCTGGAGTTCCAGATTGCAGAGTAAAAAGTCATTTATACATCTGGACAACATTTGGACAAGTTTGAAGCCTTGTTGAATTGTGCTTGTTCCAATAATAGGACCAACACTCCTCCAAAGTGCTTTACAGGAGAAAATAAAAGCGGACACATCACGATGAGGAGTCAAAGATTACAACAGCCGCGGCACCAGAAGCTCTGGACGTTTATCCTGCTACCATTTGCAGTTTGATTGTTGCTCTCCGTGGGTTTTAGGTTTTCTAAGGTCAATAATGGAAACGGTGCAGAGGTAGAGGAAATTCTCACGTGGTCAGGCAGCTCTTTAAGCAACGACAAGAAGGTTTGTGCCATCAGCAGGCCTAAGTGGATATGCACAGGAAGTGAGGGGTGAAAAGGTGACAGCAGGCATTTTTACTCATCCTGTGGTTGCATCAAATCAGGCTTTATTAAGCTAACGGTAGGCATGTCCTCCACATGTGAGTATGTCCTGTCTGTCTTTACTGAAGCATGAACAGTGACTTGTTCCTATATGGATGTTTATGTCTGCATGGGCTGTGGCAGCCTTGCAGGATTGTCTCCTGTCTCCTGTCTCCTTCTCTGCGTCTCCTTTCCTTTGTAGGCTGTCGAACTCTCTGTGACTCTTCCTGGCTCTGGATGCTGAGTTGCTACTTCTCCTGATTCCTCTGGCCTGTGGCTCATTACCTGCTCTGCAGTGTGTTTACTCTGGTTTGTTTCCCACTCCTTGACTTTCTTCACCCAGTTTCCTTCAGGCCAACCTTTAAATAATAGCTTTAAGTTGATTTGAGTGAAGTGACTGACTTGTTTTTATTTGCCTCAGGATCTCCAGTAATCACCTGTCTGAGCCGGTATCCGTTAAAAGGATTCACTCTCAGCTTTCTACTCAGCACTACTTCCCAGCAGCCTTTTGGAAACAGTGAGACTTATTTTGGTAAACTTTACTTGCTGACATCATCAGTTTCTTTGCCTCTATAAACTGTAGGTTATTCTCCTTTGGCATTGTGTCTATGTCACAAAAACCAAAGGAAGATAGGAAACACCATGACAATCCATGGAGAGTATGAGGTTTCTTATCAACCCAGGCCTTAAAATCCAATATGGCTGACAATCACCTTGCTAAAACATGGCTACAGCGCTGAATTTATTTACACTTTTCCCCTTTTTAACCCATAAAATCACCACACATGACTATATAAACAGCTTCACGCTGAAGGTGATTGTTTGAAGACATCAACAGAACTACAGCGCCTGTAAAAAGCAAAGCTGTGGCTCCGAAATACAAACACCTCCATTTCTAAAACTATGTCTTCATTAAGAAAATAAAGCTCTGGTTGAGTCCAACCCAAAAATAAAAAACAGGGTCAACTTTATATGCAATCCATGCAAAAACAACCCTAGCACCCAATACTCAAGTTTTACTCCAATTCTAATATTTCAATCTGTTTTTTAGTGATTGTTTGCATTTTTAATAGGTATATATCTTTTTTTACATTGTTATTTTATATGGCTACTATCTTCCCCTTTGTGAAATAGATTTTAATCTTAATGTGGCTTCCTAGTTGAATAAAGGTGAATACATTAATAAAACACTATAGCGGTGCTCCCTGCTGCTCATGAGAAACTCACTAATTCAGAAAAGCATATAAAGCATATAAAGTGTCAATTTTAAATATTTCTAAATATTTTATTAATGATATGAATAAGATCAAATGTAGCTGATGATAAATTTCCTCCCCTCCCTCTGGGTCTTTACCGTTTTTTTAACACACCTAAACGAGTCCACATCAGACGGTGCAACAGAACCTTCAAGCTTGGATCTAATCAATCTGTGTGAAAACAAAATGTTTTCTCAGGTTTTAGGGGTTAGAAGCTCAAACTAGCAGGGAACCAGAAAACGTGAAGCGGCAACGAGAGAAAACTATATAAAAAAATCTAAACATCTTATTCAGAAAACGTACATAAAGTAGATTAAGCAAAATAGATTCCTCCAAATCCCCCTCAATCTGAAATCAATACATGTAGAAAAACAAACTCTGTAGCTTTTGTTAAAGCTCAGACAGAATTTATATTTACAGCATAAAAATCTTTGTGAGGAAGAAAGATGTGATTAATGATTCAATGAAATAATCTCAAACTGTGAAACCAGAGGAATTTACAGACAAGCGTTAAAAACAGAAGTTCACACATCAGCAGCTAGAATTTAGGAAAGCTGTTATTTAATGTCAGTAGAAGGCAGAATGTAAGGCTGCTACAGTCAGTCTGGGGGAAACTGGATCTTTGGTTGGAGCAGCCAGAACTGTTCTGGGACACGAATCATTTCAGGTTCTTACTGTCGTTAAATGTTCAAACACTGCTGTGATCCATTTTCAGTCAGTAAATCGCATCGTCCATCTACACATGGATTAAAGAACTGTGATAATGACCATCTTGTATGAGGAGAGAAAATTAAAGATAAAAAGCTTTCTTGTCAATTACTAGAAATGCATAGTGCTGGAATCATTATGCTTAATGTTGTGTCCAAGTCTTCAAATGCTGAACATAGCAGCATTGCTCATGAGTACAAAAGCCTTGATGGAGGCAATTAAAGGCGTCTTTGTTGTGCCTCTCTAAAATAAGTACGATACACCAGCAGTCCTTCTGTTTGGGACCTCACAAACCAGTGGATTTTATGATGAATGAACGCAGAAAACGCTTCAGGGATATGAAACTCTGACAGCAATGTATTTTTATAAACCGCCATGTATTATTTTTTGCTGCTAAACCATTTTTCAAGCTGTCAAGAAAGAAAAATAAATAATAACAAGAAGAAAGAAAAACACCTAAATGCATTCTGCCATGACTTGTGGTAGCTGCGTCCGTTCTTAACCTCCTCCTGACAGACGGCCTTTTTTAAAAACATGCAGATTAAGGTCTGTGAGCTTCAAACACTCCGCTGTATTTTTGGCCTAAGCTCCTTTTCTTCACAGGAAAAAATGCTTTCCTTAATGGTGATGAACAACATGTGGCGTGATATTGACAGGTTGACAATTCTATTACTGTTCGAACCCCACTGCATGTGTTTTGACAAGATTATGGAGCACATGATCACACCTCATGAGCAGAGTGACGGGATGCCAGAGCGCCTGACGGATGGATCCGGGCCTCGCCCCGCAGCACAGCGCCGCCGCCTTGTTCTCATGTGTGAACTCCGTCCGCTCTGCTGCTCTCACAATACCAGATCAATACTCAATCAAAGGATTTTTTTTTTGCCTTGAGCTACACCATTACTTCTTGCTACAAAAGACACAGAAAATGGGCCGTGGATTTCTTGCTGTCATGTACAAGACCGCGGCAGAACCTGAGAGGAGATCAGGGAAGCTGTGACCGTCAGCAGGCTGCAGCGGTGAAACTGCTCTCTATCTAAATCACTCACTGCCACTTTATTAGGGACACCTATCAGGCCTCTTTACAGCCAATCACACGGCTGCAGCTCAAACTATTTAGCAATCTATTAAAGATGATGAAGAGGAAATTCACACTGATCACCAGAAGGAGGAAGAAAGAGGTTTTAAGTGACTTTGAATGTAGCCCAGCCGCTTTTCATTGTAGAACCTGCGTTAATGTGCCGGGATTTTCACCCACAACCAGGGATTCCTGCCCTGTATGAAACTGGTATTACTATAATTAGATTAGATTAGATTAGATTAGATTCAACTTTACTGTCATTACACAGGTACAGGTACAAGGCAACAAAATGCAGTTTAGGTCTAAGCAGAAGTGCAATAGCAGCAAGTGCAGGAAGTGCAGGATAAACAATTGTTCCATAAGTACAGGACATGGGTTATTACTGAATAAATATAGAGATGAATATTATTATAAACAATTTTACTGATAGATTTGTCCTATGAATATAATATATACATAACTAGTATTGTGAACTAAATTTGCAGCTGAATATGTACTAAATATAATATACAGGTGGATATTACTATGAAGAGAGTTTTTACAGATATGTACAATAGCATAATATACAGATGGATGCTACTATAGCAGAGTTTACAGGTTATTATGTACTATAGATATATATCTACAGATGGCTATTACTATAAAATGTTGAGGGGGAGGATTTCTTGCCCTTAAAGTTTTTAAGAACAATGTTTTTGTTTAAACATCGTCTTCTGAGAGCTTCTTCCTCCTGGAGAACGTCACAAAGCTTCATCTCAAACTGATCTCCAGAGTCACCAGAGCTCAACAGAACCTGTTTGGGATGTGGTGGATCAGGAGGTTCTGATCATGAATGTTGTCCTACAAATCTGCAGCAACATTTCCTTATCACATCAGTTCACTAAATGAAGGACGAGACGATCTGTGATCTGTTGGTTATGTCTGAGGAATGATTCAGGTTGGACTGGTCATGCCTGCAGGTGTCAGGAGGAGGCGACTCTCCTGCTACCTGTGCTGCCAGATTGGGCAGGATTTACTTTGTTTGTGCTGGAAACTGTCAGATCTGGCAACCCTGCGTGTTTCATGTCTTTAAGGAGCAGCTCAGTGTCTGAGGCTCTTTCCTGATATCATCCACTTCCAGGAATGAAATTAACGATTTTTACTGTTTAGTTACTGGATTACTCTTTCTAAAAACTGGCCATTTTTATCAGGTAATGAATTCCAACCATCGCTTCATGTGTCTCCAACAGGAACCAATTGTGATATTCTGGGATTTGTTTTGGTTTGTTTTTTAATCAGTTAGGCCTCTCTCCCGCCTCAGTTTTTGGTTTTTGTCTTGTTTGGATTCTTTTATAGCTTGTGTACGGTTGTAGTTTTTCCTGTCATGAGTTAATCTTAGTGGTCTCTATTCTGTACTTTGTCAGGGTTCTTATCCTAGTATTAGTTCTAGTTTGCATTATATTCACTTCCCTTCCTTTGATTAGTTCCACCTGTTTTCTCTAATTGGTTTCTACTCTGTTCACCTGCTCAGTTCCCTATTTATTCCTTCTTCACTCTTTTGTTCAGTACCATGTTGTCTTGTTGAATATGGGTGAGTCTCCTCCTGCAAGTTCCTGTTTATTGGTTTGCTTTTGGATTTTTGACCCCTTGTCTCCAGAGATCTGAGCCATCCTGTTTCTGTCTGTTCCTGCCCTGACTGCCCAACTGGACTGTTTGTTTCTCTGCTGTCTTTGGTGCAACAGGCTTTTTGGATTTTGTCTCTGTTTTTGATTTCTGTTATTATACATCCTTCTTTTTAAAGAAATCTCTGCTGGTCTGGCTGAATTCTGGGTATGCTTCCTCTGATCATTACACCAATGTGTAACTAAGAAGCAAAAAAACATCATAAAAGCATTTCTTTGCTTCCCTTCAGGGGCTCCTGGGACATTGTAGACTTTATTTTAGGATTTTATTTGTCTGATCTTTTAATATCCTAATAAATCTTCCAATGACATTTTATGTCCCAGAGATAAAACCACCAGAATCTGACAGAACATTTAATGTTAAGGCGGAGATGCTTTAGGAAAACGGGTCAGCTGACTCTGACCTCCTTTAGCTACTTTTTAAACACTATTTTATTACAAAGTCTAATTGCACTCACTCCCCCCTGATAGAAATGTGTATTAATTGTTTAAATACAAAATATTACATTTGACAGTGTAGTGCGTCTTATCTAGAATTTCTTTAAATATTATTTTTAGTATTTTTTTTTATTTAAATGTTACAGTCAGAGCAACAAACCAGTGAAGGAGAAAAACTCCTAATTTTTAGGAGTATTGAACACTCAGGATCTGAAAGCGTTTGGAGGAGGTAAAAACTGCTCTGTTAGAGACAGGAATAACACACTGACCATCTTAACAACCCTGGTAAATTAAAATCAAGGGTTTAAATCTGACAGCTGGAAAATAACTGTCTGTAATAAAGAAAAAAAAAACCTTCACAGCTTCCATCCAAAGAAAGGAAGGCTCTCCAGGCGGTGGGACTTTTCATCAGGCAACCAAAAGACTTCAGAGAGCAAACAAAGAGGGTTCACCGCACGCTGCAAACTCTTAGGATTTCTGAAAAGAAAGACCAGATTAGTCTTTCACTCTGACATCTTAAAGGACACATTCAGGTTTTGTTTTTATCTGCGTGTACCTCGGCTTTACAGCACTAACGGTAAAGATGTTTAAAAAGCCGTCAACATTTTATTAACAGCAGGTTCTTAGACTGAAGAATAAAAAAATCAGCTATTAATTCAAGCATATTTATTCTGTGGATTATTTGTTCCTCTTTGGTTTAAAAAAAACTCCTTTTGAGCCAACGGGAGTGTTTTTAATGATTTGACCCGTGAGACGGCCAAACCTGAGATCACAGCAGGGGAACATCTGGAACGCTCAGGCAACTTTACAGTGACACATTTCACATTATAATATTTGTTTACTGAAGGTGATTTGTTAGCGCACACATTTAGTTTACTTATGTACTTTTACCATGTGAGTTTTCACCTTTGCTTTGTGATCATCACTACTTCCTGTCTTCCTGGGAGTTTCTGCAGACATGGTGGGCGAGCTCAGAGCAGCTGAGGACGTGTTTTAATGGCCTGATCAGCCATTATAATATCGCTGTTAGGTTCGTTAAGCTCATATTTTTTGCTGGAGCTTTTATTTGACCTCTTTTATGAACTCAATATAACATTTTTGTACATCCAAATGTTTTGGATGGAATACATTTTTTTTCTAATAATTCCTGTAATTACTGCTTCTCAACTTGATCCATCACAACCTGATTGGAGCAAACAGACAGAAGGAACGTTGTCAGAACCTCCGAAAATAGACCAGAGTCCTCTCTGACGGTCTCTTCTCTTCAGCTTAGCCGGATTTAGGTCTAGGCACTAAACAGCCTTGTACTGCATTTCAACTTAGTTACACATATATTCCACACGAGCAACAGGACCTGATGTTCAACCAAAAATGTGAAGCATTAAATGTTTGCTCAGTGCGTAAAGTGTGGTGCAGGTATATTTTGGATGAAGCAAACATTTGTACCCCATTAAATAAAGGTTAAAAAATTAAAGGTTAGATATTTTCTAAATTTAAAACAAATATATGAAACGAGGAGCGAAATCACGTAGAAGTGTGGCCAAAGTGATCAGAACAAAAAATGAGAATAGCTGCTGGATGTGGGAGTTTAGTTGTTTCAACAGAACATTAGACTAACTGTGAAAGTTTGCATTGTTTACACAGATATTTGCTCCTTAATGAATGATTAAAAATAATCTGCATTCCAGACCCTAAATGGCTTATGTTACAAAGGATTAGCATTTAGCAGCATCAGAGAACGGTTCTTTAAGGATGTGTGAAAACAAGGACGCAAATAAAAGATTTAAATTGAAAATATATTAAAAATTAACAACCAATATAAGGGGAAAAACATAACAAAATAAATACAATTTAGAGGATTCTTGCAGACTTGCATTCTTTTCTTAAATTTGATTAATTTTCAAAATCCCCCCCGAAAAAAATTGCAATCCGTTTAACGGGAAAGAGGAAAAGGTAAAAAGATCCACTTGATGGAAGCTCTTCATGCACAAGGAAAAATAAACATAGTCCCAAAAATGCAAATCCCAATACCAACAGATTCCATGACCACCACACAGGTAGTACAGCGTAGCTCGCCATCTTGAAATGTTTCAGTCTATAGAAAAGAAAAATAAACTAACCACTGAAATATTGTTGCAAATTGATAAATGATCAGAGTTCGTGATTGTTTGGTTGCCAACAGGTCTTTTCCACGGCCGCAGTGGAGGGAGAGGAAGTGACACGTTGTAATCCCATGACAGGAAGTTGGCCCAAAAACTAAAATTATTTCAGGAAACATGAGTTACACAGGAGAATGAGAGGAGGACAGATGATCAGGCCTGTGTTGATGTGGGACTCTGTGTGAAAACTTCTTAACAGATTAGCACCACTCAGGTTGTGGAAAAGCCACCAGGGACACCCGGAGGGGAGCGACTGTCACACCTTTAGTTCCCAACATTTTAAAACAGTCACTTCTGGGGATCTTTGTTCCACATTAAGCCCTTTCCTCTAAAATTAGAAATAAATCCTCATCTATACGATAATCAGAACATAACGAGAAGAATGAGGAAAAAGAGGCTTGGAGAAGCAGAGACGCGGCTGAGAGAGAGAAAAGAGGTTATTTAGGTTTGGAATGATGCAGGGAACCAAATACTGTAAAACCCACAAGGGGGCAAAAATATTTACTCTAAACCACCAAAATGTATTCAAATAAAGTCCCATTTACACATATTCATATCAAATCACGGCTGCATATGAAGCCTATTTAGAATACATTTTTTCCCTCTCAGCAGTGTAATCTATATCACTACCTTTGGTAATTTAAAAGAAGATAGCTCAGTTAAGAAGTCTCGGGAAAATCAATGATGCCTCACTGAAGAAAAGAGAACAGATGCATATAAATGAGCGAGAAACTCAAAGAGTTCATCACTGGACTGAACCACGGGGCCACCAGGACTTTCATTACCCTGCACTGATGCATTTAGAATAGACGTTTTACCCTTTCAATCAGATACACCAATCAGGCATAACATTATGACCGCTGACAGGTAAAGCATATAAGGCTGGTTGTCTTCTCGTCATGGCACCCATTAGGCGGTGAGACGTATCAGGTGGAAAATGAAGCTTTTTGTGCTCAAAGTTGATATTAGAGGCAGAAAACTCACGGGCCAAATTCTAACAGCTAGATGACTGTGGGGTCCAAAGAAGGCACCACTGACAGGGGGACTGGAGCACACGGCTAGTGAAAGCTGAGAGTCTGATCCAACAGATGAGCGACTGCAGCTCGTACAGCTGGAGATGTTAATGCTGTCACATCAGACTGGGTCAGAACACACAGGGCAGAGCAGTTTGTTGCAAACAAGGTCAGAGAGCTGCAGACCAGCCAGGACGAGCATGCTAACGCGTGTCCATTTCCCAAAGCAGCAACACTGAGTATGGGAGCATCAGAACTGGACCAGGAAGCAATGGACGAAGTCGGCCTGGTCCTGATGGATCACATTTTTCATGCTGCAGACCATGTACAGTCTCTGATGGAAACAGCATTCTCTCATCACTGAGGCCTCCTGCAGCAGAGCGACGCACTGCCACAGGCCTGAAGAGCGCAGCACAGAGCTGAAGGTGTTGGCCGACTTGGTCTGCAAATTCCCCATCTTAATGCAGGCGGATGTTTTCAGCAAACAACTTTGATTGATGGTCATAATGTTGTGCCAAGTTGCAACTTTAGAGAGTCTCATGCATTGTTTCCAAACTTCTCAGCTGAGACACTGAAGCTGGTGTAAACGAAGCATCACCGTTTAATTAAAGTAATTAATAAAAGTTGACCAAGTTGCTGCTGCCCCTCTGAGCCGAGCAGCATCATATAAATCTCTCCCAACGCTGCAATGCTCCAGAGTTAATTGGGCAGTCGCCTCAGCTGCCTTGAACCTTAATTTGCCAAGCCTTCTCAGGCTGACAGGCTGATAATGAGGCATTGTGGGACAGCGGGTCACCTGGTGGGGTGTTGGAGGGAATGACGCTAACAAAGCAAGAGAAAGAGAGAGACTGAGAGAGGTGGACGTAGGAAGCATAATGGGGCAAACTGGCACCACCATGCTACAAATTACCTGCCAGTTGAAGGGGAATATCCTGTTTGGATGAATATCTCCCACATCAATCACATCTTTCCTTCTCTGCATGCTCTGACTTCCACTGGCAGCTGCAGCTTTGTCCTCAGATGGGCCAGAACAGGTGAGCTGTTTGCTTTCCATTATTTTCCTGGAGGTGTTTTTCTGGGCTGTTGCCACTATGAGGTCCGTGCCTCAACATGGTTCGTAACGTCTCTGGTGCACCAACACGGAGCTCTGAGTCTAATGACCGCCGTTCATACAGAACAAACCATCCACGCAGCTTCAACCCACATTCATCGGCTCTAACGGCGCTGATCCATAAAGTCTGGGCTCACCTCAATGGTTCTACACAGGAAAAGAGATCGACACGCACAGAACGTCACATTAAGATCTTTTTTTCTCTCAGATTACTTTTACTGACACTGAGAGTGAAGCTCAGGAAATAAATCCCGTCTTTTTATCCAGGAAGTACCACCAGAGATGTTCTCATCGAACTACGGCTTAAATAATACGTTTCTACACAGAATGATGACAGAGTGGAGAGCATAAAGTAGGCCTGCCTATAACCAGTGATGGGAATAAAGGCGTAACGCTGTTACGTTTTTCAGTAACGAGTAAACTAACTAAATACTTTGTCACTATAACGCCGTCATCATTGCAGACACCCTGTTACTGCACGTTACTCAAGCCGCACAATTAACTTTTTTTTTCACTTCAAGATAGGACTCGTGCGCATGTTGTCATGAGAGAAGGGAGGATGAGATAACCTCTCAGCAATTATTGGCTGATGTATAGTAAGATTACGTCTTCAGCCAATCAGAGAAATTGGGTAGGTGGGTGTTTCCGCATTCACAGTGCGTCGTACTTACCGTGCTCCGTTCCATCAGCCCATTGCACATGTACGCAACAGAATAAACTGAAAAACGAAAAAGTAACGCAATAGTTACTTTTACTGGTAACTAGTTACTTTTATAGTGAAGTAACTCAGTTAGTAAATCAGATACTTTTTGGGAGAAGTAACTAGTAACTATAACTTACTTTTTCAAAGTAACATGCCCAACACTGTCTATAACACATTTATAGATTTTTAGAGACGGTTTCTCTAGACAAAATCTGAGTTCATGTTGATAACAAGCAGAAACATTTTCCTCAAACCAGGGAAGATCTACGTTACACAGAGATGCATGCAGGTCTGCCCTCCTTAGTCTCGTTATCGCATCTTCTACTATATAGTCTTTATAAATGTATACATCAGAAGTTATGGAGCTGACTTTCAGCTGCATCCAACATAAAGAGCCCATGACTCGGCTTTGGCGCTGAGATTAATGCTTCGCTTTAGGGCCACTGCATTTAAGGTTTTACTGATTACATTTGAAATTGTTCACATCCAGGCTCCATGCTGCCTTTCAGAAGCGTGTGTCGCTTTAACGGCCTCAGGCACAAGAGCAGATTCCTGCTGGCACTCATGCCGAGATTAAGAACAGAAAATGCACCGGTGCCTTCGGTGCAGGAGTTTTAAAACGCGATGCTTAAACGCTTTGTGTTGTGTTCTGCTGAACAAAGGGAAGCGCTAACTCTGCTCGACCACAAACTACACCTTAGTGTCTCTGTATCTCCATCTACCCTCATACAGCAGCTGCTAAAGTGATCATACCTGTGAGGAAGCAGCTTTCGCTCTGACAGGAAGGGTGTTTTTGTTCTATTATGCTTTTATTGTGAAGACCGCTAACCTCTCTTTGAGCTCAGCAGGAGATAATTGTAGGAGAGTTTGGCTTGTTTTTCTCAAATGTTGCCTGAACATTTTGTGAGTTGTGGGTTTGTTGGGTTTGTTTTTGAATGTGAAGTTGCTTTTTTTGGGCTTTTTTCCCTGACAGAACCCCCTCCTCTTGGGGGTGCAACAGCAGATAATGAGTGACCTGGTCGCACTGCTGCATACGAACAGCGTCAGCGCTGCGTTACAGGTAAAATATCTGTCACTGAAACTGAACCAGAACATGTCTGCTGGGTTCCTTGGTCTCCGTAGTGGTTCTCTGGTGTTCTCTAAAGAACCTCTGAGGCCAGAAACAGAACAGCCGCAGTAAGGTTGAGATTAAATAACCCTCAGCTGGACTCTGCCTGCTAACTGAGTGAATTTTGAAGGCAGCGCTGGTCTTTAAAGTTAGCTGATCATAAATGCACTTCTTGCCTTTTCTTATTGTTTGTGGAAATCATCTACTTCTCTGTGTTGATCTATCAGGTAGAATCTCAATAAAATACACAACATGAAAAGGTTGAAGGAGAATGAAACCTTCTGCAAAGATCCGCAGATTAAAGCAGAGAAAAGACCACAGAACCCTCGGCTGCCTCTTGACTTCAGCTTTTCTCTTGTTGCCTGGAATCGACTCCATTCTTCTTTGAAACTATTAAAAGAAAGAGGCGGACTTTATTGACCATGATTGATGTCAGAGCGCCGTGCCCCCACTGAAAATGTATTTTTCTGATCCAGCTTTCCAGCTGTGCCGTTTTGACATGCATTTAGCGCAGCTGTGACAGACAACAAATACAGTCTGCACATCCTGTGGCTCTGAACTGGCTGCTCCATCGCTTGATCATAGAAACACGACTCCCTGGGTGAACTGAGTAAGCAGCTGTGGAGAGATGGAGTGCATTGATAGGAGGATGGCAGGATACGGCTGCAGAGGGACTCCTACGTGTGTTTGTTGGTGAAACATTCACCGTAATAGCAACGCAACAGACACTGCTTCCAGGTAAAGGCGTGATAAAACGCCACGCCTGCAATCCAGAATCCCTCCTTCTCATCTGTTTCCCATGTCGGTCAGTCACCATTTCATCCCAGCTGGATATGAAATGAATTAGGGTTTTAGCTTTCAGAACCCTTCCCTTAATGATGGGAATGTCTTTGAGTTAAAGTGTAGCACAAAGCAGAACCACAGACCCAATCCATCTCTCTAACAGCAGGGGCTCAGGCCTTAAACACAAATTAGTCTGAAACACAAAGAGAGATTCAACACAGACTAATCTCATCATTTACACCCAATCATGTCCAATTAAACAAGATGTATCACTTCCATGCAACATTTCATTCATTTACGCTGTTGGAAAACCCACAAGATTCATGCATTCTTAAAATACAAACTTTTAATGTTCTCTGCACTAACATTAAAAACCAGCAACAGAAGAACAAGATTCCTAATGTCAGGCTGTAGAAATGATTCAATGTGAAACATAGTTTGTCAGAATGACCACAAGATCACAGCGTGGTAAAATTAAGACGTGTTTTAACCTCTTCAGTGATCATAAAGTTAATTTATAACACAGACTGAGCTTTTCTAACTGTGATGCACGTTCTGCCAGAACCAGCAATGACTTTGGACCAGAGGTGTCTGTCTGTCTGTCTGTGGTCATAATGTTATGCTGTATAACTCTATGTATCAGTTATTGACATTAAAATTCATACAAAAACTGCTGACAGAAAAAAGCAGGGCTCTTAAATACCTGCACAGCTCCCCCGTGGCAGCCGATGAATTACACAGAGCCTCAAAGGCCGAATTAAAGAATATCTCAAAAGAGAAAAATGATTCAAAAGGACATTTTAGGAAAAGAACAAAGAAATCAATTACAGCAAAGGTTCTACGGGCCAGGGATAATAATTTGGGCTTCAGCTGCAGGGGATATTAGCCCGAGTGTCTGAACCACTTGGCCTTTGAGTTGCTTTATAAGCTTTTTTTAACGCTTCCACTTGGTAGGTCCCTTTATCAGGACCAGGCTGCACCTATTAGGAAAAAAAGGCAGAACCTGCAACATTTTTCACTGCCTCCAACTATGACACCTCCACAAAGAGGACTCTCTGTAATGGAATAACTGCAAAAGGATGTAACGCTCACTGTATATTTATGGGCCAGATTTTTAGATGTAGTGAGATTTGCTGGATATAAAAGGAGCCGACTCTCCTATTAATGTTAAACTTTCTCAGCATTAGAACAAAAAGGTCCATCCAAAAATCCTCTGAACAAGGTTCTGGAGCCCAGATGCCAGTAGTGCAGCTCATACAACGACTTATTTCTGTCAGTCTGAGGAAGGGCAGCAGGCCTGGAACATCACTGAGTTTATAAAGGATTGCCACACTGCAGAGAGGGAACTAAAAATAAGTGCAAATTTTATTGAAATGAGTGTATTTGTTTTTGATTTGAGCAGGTAAATAAAATGATCTGCCAATAGAATGAGTATTTTGACCCCTCAAATAAGATAATTAGATATTCTGCACTTAAAACAAGATGATGGAGATGAGTTGTTCCTATTTTAATTGCATAAATGTCATTCCATTGGCAGATCATCTTGTTTACCTGTTCAAATCAAGGACAAATCTACAAATTTTAAAGAAATTTCCTACTTTTAGTTTAATTTATGCAGTCTATAACAGCTTAGCTGGGTGCAGATATCTTTTTATGCTCTAATACCCAGATGTGAAAGTACAGATACTGACTATATGGATCAGGATAAGGTATGGGTGAAAAAAACACAAATATAAAGTGAACCTCATTATTATGAAGCTCCAATCAGGCAAACATGAAAAACTGTTCTGCATCGCATATAAAAAAAAAAATCACTAAGTCACTAATAATGCAGTCCGAATATCAACAAAAATAAAGTCAGAGGGAAAAAGTTTGTAGACAGAGCAGGGATGCGAATAACAGAACAAATTTAAATATGAAGTGTCTTTGGGAGTGAAGGGTTTCAATGCAGAATACAGCGAAAGAGATAAAGAAGAAAAGAAGGAAAAAAACAGAGTGGAGGAGGAAACAGAGGAGGGAGAGGGCTTGCCAGGAGTCTCAGGCTTTTGGCTGTCTTTGTTATCAGTTTGCACAGAAATGTCAGAGCGCCGTGACATTCTTCCCTACAGCTTCCCCTGCTGCCCAGCCACCACTCACCACCGAGGAACACACCCCACGCTGCTGCACACACACACAGTAACACAATAACACACAGTAACACACGCACAATGACACACACAGCTGATTTATTTATTTACTGTTTTAGGGTTTTGTTCAGTTCCCTTTTTCTGCGACAAACAGCCATTAAAGTAAACAATCTCAGGAAGACTGCAGGGAAAACAAAATGAGAAAATGACTAATGCTAATTTGTAGAATCAGGTTTTATCAAAAATACTGAGAGTAAAATAAGACTCTTCTAAACTCTGTCATAAGATAAACAATTTATTTAGCTAAACTATAAATGCCTCTCTCCGCCTACACTCATCTTCCATGTAGAGAATCATTATTATTTCTTTCTTTAGACGTGAGAAGAACGTTTTCTTCCAGAGCATTTTTACATCTACCCTTTGAGTGGAGTCCAGATTCTTCTCCCTGCAGTAAAGCCCACCCATGGTTAGCTCTTCATCATCTCCACGTCACGTAGAGATCAATTAGTGAAACTACATTCATTGTAACATCTTTAGAAAGTTTTTCCACACCAATTTTCAGGTACTGACCCTAAACTGTCAATGAAAGATCTTTGACCCCAATTACTGTTAGAGTATTCTGCCAATCTGCAGGAGGAGAACACAGCTTTGACCACCAGTGTTCAATTTATAAGTCTTTACGAGCTATCAATTGGACTAAAATAATAATAATAATAATAATAATAATAATAATAATAATAATAATAATAAGTCAGGGTTTTGATCTCAAGCATTGAGGTCAAAACTCAAACTCTACAGCAGGGAACAAATCAATCCCTTCAAATCAATGAATGAAAATAGCGTAAATTTTTATGATGAGATCATTATTTTGACAACTTACTCCACATTTATTTTAGATCCTACTTCTGTGTCATTAACATGACGTCACAAAAGATATTGTAGCTTCACGCAGGAGGACTGAACTCTGTAGCTGTGCCGCTGTGGGATATAAAAACGTCTCCAACTCGTACGCCTCTGTAGCCCGTTGGAGTTGCAATAATGAGTTTTGACATTCTTCTATCGTGTTTGAGGCTAGTGACATTTTAGCCTAGCATTGAGTTTGTATATTTAGCGTTTATTTACCCTGTTCAAGTAGCCCAAGCCCTCAACCCCAGCAAGATCCCCGCCTCCTTTAGGCACATTTTTCAGAGCTTAGATTAAGGCTCTGGTGCAGGAGTGAGTTCCACTTTGAAGTTTAGTTGTAAAGCAGAAGAGAATGAACTTAATAGAAAGTGAGGGGGAATCCAGCATATTCAGGTAAAAATGTTCAAGTTAAAATAGAAGAAAGACCACAGCCGATCTGCCGAACAATGTAGAAAAACTGCAAAACGCCCAAAAAAGGGAAAAAGTGTAAATGGACATTAACGTCTTAGAGACAGACAGTGTAAATTATTCTAAATCAGATGTTTTCAACCACCAGCTTTGACGTCTAGTTGATCTGATTTTCTATAAAAACCTGAAGATTTATGTCGTATTTTTCACTCTCAGCACCCTCAGGACCTCCAGTACAAGACTCCTGTCAGCAGAAACCCCCAGACGACTCTGCAGTCATTGGAGGCATCAGAGATGGACAGGAAGCTGAGTCCAGGGCGCTGGTGGACGTGTTGGACAACAGCCTGGAGACGCAGTGACTCCGTCTACCAGAAGGTACAGAGCAGACTGGACCTCCTGGAGAAGCTTAGGTCCTTCAGGGTCTGCAGCAGATGCTGCAGATGTTCTAGAAGTCTGTTGTGGAGAGTGATCTCCTCTGCCATCATCTGTTGATCAGGGCAGCAGCATCAGAACCAGATACTTAAAGAAGCTCAACAGGCTGATGAAGAAGGCTGGTTCTGTTCTGGAGAATCCTCCAGAACCTCTGCAGATGACTGAGCAAAGAAGGATTCTTCATAGAATAACATCCTGGACCACCCTGAGCATCCTCTTCATCAGACTGTGGTAAAACAACAGAGTCTTCAGTCAGAGGTTCTCCAGAACCGCTGTAACACGGACCTCTACAGGAGATCCTTGCTGCCTGCAGACATCAGCGTCTACAACAACTTCATGAACAAACCACACCACATCAGTTACACCAGCATTTAATTTGCCTTTGGGAGTAATAAAGGATTTTTGAATTTAATTAAATATTTAATAGTTTTTGCCTCTAGAGTTTTAACCACATCAGTATTATGCCATTTCGTAACACACACACACACCACACACACACACACACACACACACACACACACACACACACACACACACACACACACACACACACACTGGTTTCCTTTATTTTATGTCTGGGCCGGATCAGATCCGGATTTTAACAACAGAACTCTGCAGGTTTTACAGCAGAACACATTTGACTTGAACGTCTCCGTCTTTGATCAGGAAACAGTTTCATTATGGAAACTTTGCTCTATCTTGGATTTTCATGATTTCATTTAAAACCCATTTTAATTCTATCAAGCCCGGTTTAAAAGGAAGTCTTTGACAGATGGTATCAGATTGAGTCCAACAATTTAAAATGAGTTTTCTCTTATTGGTGCTGTGTATGCAGAAGTCTGACTTCATTTTTCCATTAGGGGCAAATAACTGCAACAATATGATGATTCAGATGTTCAGGAGGTCCAAATAATAGACTCCTATGATGTCATTTGTAATTTCTGATTTTCAGTGGGTTATTTTTTGTTGGCTATGCACAGCCCTTAATAGCTTTAGTATTCATGGACCCTGTAGCAACTATTAGGGACTTTTTTTTAGTTCATCAATAGAATACATTTTATCCAGAGGATTTTTCAAACCTCTCAGAGAGTTTCTAACCACTTCTAAAAATAAGAGATACATTTAGGAAAATTAAAAAAACTGAAAATTGTTTAATAGAGATTATTGGAAGAAGTAATAATGTCTGACCAACTAAGGCTGATAAAACAAAGCAAACCTAATTATCTACTAGGCAAAAGCAAATGATAAGCAAGAGAAACAACTAATGTTAAACCGCACACACGTTGAATGAGATAATAAAACAGGAGATATTCTTTCAGAATAAAGACCTAAATGTTACCAAGTATTGATAAGAGTCTATGATTTTAGATGAGCTGACTCAGAGTTTAATGAGCCTTTTTGCACCTAACAAAGAGTCCTAATGGGAAAATGCTGCAGACCGCCAGGAATGGATTCACCTCAGTGTTCAAAGTGCAAAGTGCCTTGTTGGGTCCAACGTGCTGGCGTCTTCAGCTTACAGGACTGCTTGTGTTTCCACAGACAGACAGACAGACAGACAGACAGACAGACAGACAGACAGACAGACAGACAGACAGACAGACAGCTCTGTTATTGGGCCCTTGGCCTAGTGATGCCTTTCACCTCAGAGGAAAGCTCCTCCGCTCAGATCAGTGCCAGATGAAACAGCAGCGCTGGTCTCTTTATGCCTCAGAAGGTTCTTCACTTTACATTCAGACCCGGTAAATCATTGCTAAGGAAGTAATCCCAGAAGAGTTACTGTCAACTTAAACACAACAAAGTCATTAAAACAAAAAGCCTAGAAGAGCTTCACTCAAAATACACAAATAGTGTCACACATGAGGAAAAAAGAACATTGATCACACCTGCAGCTCCAAAGACTGCATCACCGACCCTAACCTACCAAACTCCACCACAACTGAGCAATTTGTTGGCAAGAACATGAGAAACCTTTGTTTTGGCTCTAGAACATGTGCATTTATTCTCTCCAGGAGCAGCAAAGATTTCTTTTTATTCTGTCTGGATCATATTTTTCAGGCTTTTCCGCTTTTCTATTAAGGTTTTTGAACAACAACATCACATAATTTGCTGCAGAGCTACTAAACGAGGTCATGGACTTCAGGCTTACCAATATCATAAATCCACCATTTTTATTATTTTCGCTGAGATTTTTATAGTCCATGTTGAAGGATGTCGAAGTTATTATAGTTATTATTATAATATATGGTGGGTGTATTAACCCACTAGTCATCACACCGTTCCCCAGCAGATTACCAAAATGGCCGAATGGAGCGCAACGCTCTTCCACCTGGAGGGGGGCGGAGCCTCAAGGGCCTGCTCTGCATTTAAAGAGACGGCGCCAAAATGAGTTGCTCTCAGGCGCGCCTCAGAACAGGGCCAAAAGAGGAGCTGTGGGGCAACAATGAGGAGAAATTCAGACAAAATATTGCAGTTCCACTTTATAAAGTCAACAACTGAATGAGTTCAATGTGAAAAGGAAGAACTGAGGAGCAGGATGTGTCCCCTTTAAGCTAAGCTGTGTTTTGTTATGTGCCTGTTTGTGCAGCTCTCTGCCTGTTGGATGACGCCTTTTATCTGTGGAGCTCTGCTGGTCATTAGAGTTTATGTATGTTGTTTTGTTGTCATAATGATGTTAGAGCAAACAGAGCGAGAGCACAGTGGAACGGTTTGTATGATATCCTTTTATTGTACAGTGCTGCGTGCAGCAGAAGGCACTCTAAAGAAACGTGTGCATAAAACACATTATGTGAGCAATGAAGTGAAAAACCAAAGGACACTTTTTAAGTGAATCAAGATAATTGTATTCTAGGTGAACAATAGGTGCATACAGTGAAAACGCATTTGATTTCTGCTAATTTAATCCTCAGCACCATGTAGTGTAACTATGACGGTTGGAAGCGCAGTATGAGCAAGAAGAATACTTTTCAGCGGGTGGCAAGACAAATCACCTCTGTCTCTGCTCTAAAGGCAGCTCGGTTTGTCTTCACAGGTTGGAGTCGATCAGGGGAAAAAAAAATCCTCTAAAGAGATCAATTTCCATGTCAAGTCAAATGAAACATAAAGACTTAAGCATGAATAGGATATCATTCAGCAGCCAAACGTACCCTGGCACTGCACTGCAGGAGCCAGGTTGGATGAGCACACAGCTCCCACCCGAGCATCGTGTCACACACACTAACCATTGTGTGGTGGATGAATCTCCAAATCACAGCTGCATGCACAGCAGGAAAAAAAAAAAAACCCAAATTGTCATTTCCACAGCTTTAAAGATCACACACAATCACAGCCGGCAGCTAACAAACAGAGGTGCTGTACATTCCAGTTCAGTTTACAGTTTATACAGAGCAGGGTATCGTTTATCAAACTGTAAAAGTTGTGCAATGAGTTTGTTTAAAATGTATTTATATGGCAAATTTCCACAGACAGATGTCACAAAGAAGTTTGGCCCAAGAAAATATACAGAAAGGTACTCGTGAAAAAACACAATGCGTTCAGAAATGTGCATCAGAAGAGCTCAAATCTAATTACAAGCTTCTTGGAATAAAAATGTGTATATTTGCTTTTTAAAAGTATCCAGAGTGCAAACTCCGTAGGAAAATGGTTGCTGCGTCCCAAAGTCTGGGTGCAACAGCTGAGAAAGATTCCTCCGGTTCTGAAGGTGTGGGGACCACTGGAAGGTTTCTATCTGATGAGCTCAGACTACGGGAAGAAGTGTATATTCTAATAAAATCAGAGATGGACAGAGGAGCCTGTTCATTTATCTCTGAAGGTTAAAGTTTTATAATAAAACCTAGACGTTGTTTGAGTTGCTCTGACTGAGTGAGTCAGGAGTCTCAGTAGTCCCTGAGGACAAACTGGCCACTTCTTATTCATACAAGAAAAGCTTGACAGTAGTTCAGTCGTGTTGAGTCAAAAGCAGGAATTATTTTAGTCCACTTGTTGACACCACTGAGTTTTGAGATGTTCCTAAAATGATAAAAAGTAAGTTTATGGTATTTGTATAAAGGGGAAAAGAATCCTTGTTCAGTGGATGTCAGACATTACTCAGCCTCCTGCAATGATCAAAGTTTCAGTTTAGTCTGGATTGAGCTGTAAATTGTTGGAATTCAACCACCGTTGAATGTTTGATAAGCAGTAAATCAAAGAGGATCGTTTATGAACCTTAGACGGCTTAAATTAGCAGCAAAGCTGAATATCATCAGTAAAACATATGATAAAAAACTCCATTAAACTCCTGAATTATCCAGCCTAAAGCAACATTTACTACATAGACAATAGGACCCAGTAACTGGGTCTGCCCTGTGAGCTACTCTGAGCTGCATTATTGTTGTAAATTGGCACCATTTGAAGAAACTGAATTGATTTGGACTCTGGCAGCCCCAGCTGCTCAGATGTTGTGTTTCTAACTCTTGATGTTCTTCAGACGGCACAAGTCCTGTTTTCCATTGCAACACACAAAAAGCTGTGTTTTTATACCAGCTGAAGAAAACTAAAGAAAATGAAATGATGGTTTCACTGGAAACTTTTGTCAATGAAAGCACGGAAATGATTATTTAAATAAAATATAATTACACACTCTGCAAAGACTTAATATTCCCTTCTAAACAATTATAAAGACATGAAGCAAATTAAACCTTGAGTATATGTTCAATTACATGGGTGTGAATAATAACCACATCTGAATATGCTGCTGTGACTTTTACCAACAAATAATAAGTAATTGAATTCAGACTTTTGATTAAATAGAAGGACTAGAGTCTGGATTTAAAGGGAAACGTCATCCATCCTTTCATCCTTCCTCCAGACCAGAGGACATCTCAGAGTATATAAGATATAGCTGTCCAGCTAAATCCAATTCTCTCCAGAGAGCTTCAATATACCAATTTCACCTACCTGTAGGGGATCCCTCCAGCACCTCTCCTGTGTAACGGGACTCTTTGAAGATGGGCCGGTTGTCATTTTGGTCAATGACAGTGATCACAAGTATGGCCGGTCCCTCAATGACGTTCCCATCAAAGTCTGTGGTGGAAACCTCCAGCTGTGAGGATGAAAAGATAAATAGATTTTACTCTTTAAAGCAAAAACTCTGTTTTTACTGTGATACCTTTCATTAGCAGTGCTCTCCTAACAACTGGAGGCAAATTAAATTGATGTGCCTCGGTGCATCCCACCAAAAAACCCTTCCCACCGGTTCTCTAATAAAAACACACAATAGCTCTGAAGAGTTTGACAGTTTAAAAATAGCACAAGATTCAATTTCCAGTGGCTTCCTGTGTCAATGACAGTGATGGCTGCTTGATGGGCAGTAAATATTGACAGCAACATCAAACACAGCTGCATTTGCTCTATCTTTGGTGCCAGACGCTGATGGGAGCTGCAAATACCAACAGCACTTTTTTTGCTCAATTAGAAAAATCTCTGTTCAAACGTTAGGCTGCAGATTTTCAGGCAGTTTTTAATATTTGTGAGAAAAAAGTCTAACATTGAAAGAAAGTTCCCAGAGAGGCGTGAAGACAGAGCATCTTAGAAATCTCTGGTTTCCTTGGTGTCTGTTTAAAGCCTTGCAGCTCTTTAGAAACCCTCCGTCTCATCTACTTGAAATGAAGGATTCTCCATTATGGTGCCAGAGAAATTAAATCTGGGCCAGAGGAGAAACAGAAGCATCTGGAAGAACACAAAATTCTGCAGCTGATACTTGTTCGACACAATCTGTTTCTATTTGTTGGCATTTTTCATTTAATCTTTATTTAACAAGGTAGGCTAGCTAAAACTAACTCCCATTTACAACAATGATCTGATAATGAGGCACAAAGCAGACAAACCGGAGTCAGAAATAACAGATAAGTGGAATCTAAAATACACCTAAAGATGGCGACATGTTGGAAGTGATAAATAGTTAAAAGCAAGAGCAATGGTCTTAAATTATTCACTGTAAGGAGTCTGATGATTCCTGTCGACTGCAGCAGAAAACTGGAAAGAAGAGTGAAGGTACGAGCTTTGGGGACAAGGAGACTGATAAGGCTGCAGACGGTGGCATAAGCTGCAAAAGAAGAAGTGACTGCAGGTATAATGGGCTTTAACCAATCAGGTTAGAATAAATTAACAGATACCAGTGAATTTGCCTGAGAGAATGGAGAGAAACTCGAGTGAACAGGGAGCAGAGATGGCGGTGGTCAGCGTTAAATGAAGCTCCAGTAACTGGTAAATAACATCCAGGGTGTGGAGGGTTTTAGGCCTGACCTTAAACCTCATGTCACCTTAATCCAGGATTGGGAGCACTGCCATTCTGAGCACAGAATGTGTGACGGAGGATTTGTTACGATAAAGAAAACCCATTTGGGATTTGACATTTGTGAGCAGGAAATTTCTGAGTTTTAAAAGAAAGTTTACTGTCGACCCAGGGACCCAGATGGTTGTAGGTTTTGACACATCAGTCACAGAGTGCAGTGGACGCTGGTCTGTAATACGGACAGGGCGGTATATAGATGTACATGAGGACCGGCTGGCAAGGCCGATGTCATAAAGGCAGACGTTAAACAGGCTAGGACCCAGTATGCTTCCATGGGAGACACCTGGGTTAGGGGTAGAGGAGCCTCCACCCTCACAGACTGTAGACAATCAGCACTGATTGATCCAGACATCCTAACAGGTCTCACTCGTAAATGAGAACCGGCGTCTCAGAGAGACTCCCTGCATAAAGAAAGGTTTAATAATAATAACAATAAGAGGCTGGTATGTGAACCTTTTTTACTTTGCAAAATCAAATTTACTGACACCGTGCCACCTCACAATGTCTCAAAGCATCTCATGAGACAAAGATGTTTGAATCATGTCATTATGCAGCTTGGTCCAAAGTTTAAATGAATCCAGTTCATTTCAGTGCACCCAATCAAAAGCTCTAATTCAGATCTGATGAAATGATGTCAGCTTCAAACCAAAGACAACAATAAAAACGGATAAATTCAGCTGATCATAAAATGCTGAAAGCAGAAACTCCTCATCCTGAGCAAGCTAGCAGCACAAAGAAGAACACAGCATTCTTCCCACATTTTATAAAAATCATCCAGCTTATTACAGAATAAAAATGAAAAGAAAAACTCAATCATGCAGTTTTCTTCCTCCCTCAACTTGTTAACTCTTCCACTGAAGGATCCTCCGTTGGCCTTCATCCTGGTTTAATGCATTCAGCTTCCCCGTCCATGCGGTATGTCTCGTCAGTCTCCTGCTCCACCAGGGACCGCGGCAGCTGAGCAAAGCCAGGAGGAAACATGCTCAGGGCCTTTTCAACAAACACGCAGCTATTAACCCAGAGTCAAACAACCTTGTCCTGTTTAGTCAGCAAACCCAATTCCCCAGTTTTACTGAAATCTTTCTGTTTTCCTCCTGAGCTGGGATTCACAGCCGCAGCGTAAGTCACGTCTGCATCAGCAGTACCCTTCAAAATCTATTACATCTACCACGCCAGAATTAAGCAGATTAACAATTCAGCCAGTTCTGTGCAGCCTCAGTCAGATATTTCATCTTCTCCTTGGAGAAATCAGCCACACGTTTCACACGGCCGATTGGCTCTGCTAACAACACAGTAGCATGCTGCTCCGCCACGTATGATTGATGTATTGCATGCAAATAATCTTGAGGTTGTGATAATGTCACTAATCTGTTGACGACGTTAACAGTTTTTCAGAAAACTACGATAAATTACAAGTTTCTCATTTCGTGCAGGTGCATCATAACCAGGTTGTAGAGCTTCAAAATCCAAAGAGAAGAAAGAGGAACAAGAGACAAAACTGAAATTTGAACTTAAAGGCAAAGAGGGTGTTCATGAGCTGATCATCTTAAAACTGGGATGTGTTTCCTGTTGGTTGGTGAGAATATTCCTCTGCAGAGGGAAGGCGGTCTCATGAAGTTCCTCCATGGTCTGTTTGGGTTGAAATTCAAATCATTTAAGGTTTGACTGTACTTCCCTGGTTTCATACACCTGAACCCAATGGATCTGATGATGTGATGATTGGATTAGATGACATGCTAACGAGGTTATTCAACCATTTGAACCGGGTTTTTTGTACCGGGAACACGTCTAAAACATGCAGGACACCGTCCCCTAATGAATGGATCCTGAAAAAAACTTTGACACAGGACGCAGGGTTTTGGAATAAAATCTTCCAGCTGTGTTAACTCCTAACTACAAATATCGTAGTTATCCAGCGTATAAATCTAGTCAATGAATTGACTAGAGTTGGATCTTTGATAAACATCCAGAAAAGGTGTTTAAAATAGCGTCCACATTGTTTTAGCTTCAGTTGTTAATCTAAAGTTAAGACTTGTCTATGAATGACTATTTATGTTTTGACCAACATTTTATGGCAATTAGTTTTAAACCTTTTCTGCCACTGTAACATCATATTGTGACCAAAAAGCTAACGTATCTTAAACTGTCACAATGAAGCTGCTGATCTCCACACTCTGTCTGCTTCTAGACTCCAAGACATATCCTTGACAATGACTGTAAATGTTTGGTTATCTCTATATAGTATTTCTGTTATGTTGATAAAAAATAATTAAATGAAGTGACCTAAACCAAACGTCATAAGCCCTAACCTGCAAAGGGAACCAAGCTGGCGGCGTGTCCCTCATGTACAGTAGGACATACCCAGAAAGGTTCATTTAAACTGCCTGGCCGTTCAGAAAATAGCAAAGTCTGTCATATGTGCCAAATACAGCCATAAAAAGTCCAGCCCGTTAAATTAATTGAGTCATTCTGATATGATTGCCATCATTTTCCGAAGGTTTTCTTGTGTTATCAAAGTTAATGTCTCTGAAATGTTATTTTAATTTTTACGAGCTTACAGCAAATGCGACACATTTAAACGCAGTGAGTCATTACCGGCTACAGATGGGAAGAGTAACAACCTGCATCCCAAAGAGCACTTTGCTGGTTTTCTTGCACTTTTTGCAGACAGTTGCCAAAACATGTAAACACAGATTTTTTTTTTTTAATCCAACCTGCAGATATAGCTGCATTAATGAAGTCAGCAGTTATGCTGATAAAGACGCTCCATGTAATCATTTGAGCTTTAATCTAGAGATAAATCAGTCTCTGCATTCCCTTCCCTTCATTAGTGTCAATGCAAAGCTCCGGTGGAGTGTTTGTCTCCTCTATCTTCACATGAATGGCGTTTCTTCTTGCTATCAGCATCGCAGAGCGTTATGAGCCCTCTCTGTCACACAGGTCATCCTTCTTCTCTTGATTCATCTCACTCCCCTGACTTTGTTCTCTCTGCTGCCGCGGCGAATGAACCGTAGATTTTAACGGCCGTAATGACACACATGCAGCTGAACAAAGTGTTTCAGGTGTAGGAAGCCTAATGCTTTGATATATCATCTCATCTTTCTTCACTTGTTCCACCATCAGAATATACCTACAGAGGCTCTTAATGAGGACGACAGTTTCCCCTTCAGTCTACATCCAGCAGAAACTCTGACTCTCAACCACTGACTCTCAACCTGTCCACCGACCGGTTCACAGCCAGATTCAGTAATAATAATAATAATAATAATAATAATAATAATAATAATAGTAATATCATCTTTATTGTCATTGAAACATACATTACAACAAAATGTGTTCTCTGCTTTTAACCCATCCCCTTGGGGAGCAGTGGGCTGCCATGTGCGGCGCCCGGGAAGCAATCTGGGGTTAAGGGTCTTGCTCAGGGACTCAGAGTGCAGGCGCTGGGAATTGAACCGGGTACTTGCATCCTTCTCTGAGTGCAAGCACACTGCTCTAACCACTAGGCCAACCAGCACTGAATTACCTTGTTTTCTGTCTGCATGACAAACAACGTTCTCTGCTATCATGAGGAGCTTAACATCTTACATCCTAAACCCTGCAGACTCCAAAGTGGATAATATCATTAATATAATATCTGTTAGTTCACCACATTTAGATTTTAACACACATATTCAGCATTTTCTACTAAATATCAAAGATCAAGCTGTTAGGTCTAGATTGATGACAGATAAAGCAGTTGTTGGTTCAATTTCTCTGAACGACTAACATCCTTTCCATTGTGAGTTTAATTTCCGTCTTACTAGATGAAGGCTAAAGGAGGACAATAGGATTTGAAAAAAGTTTTGTTCTAGCAGCAATCACTGACATATTTCATCCTGACTAAACTCGTATTACCATGTCTGTGTCTGAAGTCGTGTATTTATACTTTATTGAGTTATTTAATTGTTGTCTGTGGTGTCTATATTGAAACGTGTTTCATTCATGGCTCATGAATGTGAAGTAAATGTAAATCAACACGTACGCAGAGACTCACCTGAACCTGCGCTGTAACCTCAGGTATGAGATGTTTAGCATCTAATCTTTGAAAAAAGGATGATGTCCAAAACAACACTGCAGCAATTAGTTTGTTGATAGGAAGGAATATCGACACAAGTATTGCTCATATGCAAAAAGAAGTCAATAAATGAAACTCTTAACATTGCACCCAGGACAGAAGAACAGAGGATGATTTGTAGAAAGTAAACCCTTCTTGGGAAACATGACTCATGAGAATGGGTTAGATAGATAAAACTGAGTCAGTTTGTCAGGCTGCAGCTTTATTGACTGATTACTGACCCAATCAACCTAAACCCCCCCCACCAGCTTCCAGAGGGATCAGATCTGATCTACCAGACATGTAAGGGATCCCACACATGATGCTTCCATGTCCATATTGACTCTAGGAAATAAACTCACTGGCCACTTTATTAGGTACACCTGTTCAACAGTTTGTTCACACATACAGGTGTTGACCATAAAATTATAATATCATGAAAATGTATTTTTTCCCCAGTAATTCCATTCAAAAAGTCAAACTTGTATATTATAATAATATATTACACACAGACTGATATATTTCAAGTGTTAATTTCTTTTAATTTTGATGATTATGACTAACAACTAATGGAAATCCAGGATAATTGTGGAAAAGGTCCAATATTGAAAACACCTGGTGCCACACCAGATCTCTCACATTCCAGTAAGCTAATTAACTCAAAGCAGCTGCAAAGGCCTTTAAATGGTCTTTCAGTCTAGTTCTGTAGGCGACACAACCATGAGGAGGACTGCTGTAACATTTAGAAAGACATTAATGATCAGATTTCTAACAATCTAACTAAAACCTCCTGATTTTCAAAGCACCACTCCCCTGACTGCAGGTAATGTGAAAACACTAAGCCAGATTTACAGACAAAAGATGCTGGTGAATCACATGTTTGGTGCTAAAATAGAACCTTATTTACATGTAACATGTATGTTGAAGTTTGGTTTCTTTGGTATTTTGGTAAATTCAATTAGAAGTTGAGAGATGTGTGTGAGATTGATGGCCTGTGGTCATCAATCTTTACAACGCCTCCCTCAGTGATTCAGAACCCCCCCCCCCCCCCCTCCGAGGGTCAAACCAATAGTTCAAACTATTGGTTTGATCCTTAGAGTTTCATAGCAAAACTGCCTTCAGATTTAATTTCCTTGCTAAATCATCAATATGTGGACACAACATTACCTCATTTTCAAGTTTAGCAGCTGTTTTATGGAAAATATTATTCCCACAGAGATATTAAGCTGCTTAACAACAACTCTGGGTCAATTTACCCTTATTCATTAAGACCAATTAACTAAAATATAACATATTATCATTCATGTGCAAATTCTCAGTTTTCCGGGTCAATGCAACAGTAAATAGGAGGCAACCGGACATTTGGCCACTTTTTCTGAGCTCTCATGTCTGATGAGAATTTACCAAATTTAAAGACTCCTGGAAAGGTGTTGAAACATTATCATTCCTTATTAAACCCGAGTGACCGAATAACTTCCTGTCAGAAGATATTATTTTACACCTCCTTATTGTTACTGTTAGATGATCATAGAAATTGCTGTAAATCATTAAAGCAGATGTGAAAATTCCCCTGGAACAGCTTGACAAGAGTCAAATGGGTGAAATGTCCTCTACCCATACAAATTATGAAACATTATTTTGAAAATGAACCTCGTGCTGGGTAAAAATAAAATTAAAAATCAAATCAAAGTGAAAAGAGAAAGTTTAAGAGGTTCAGAAAGCCTGACTATTGCTCCACACCACTTAATGAGTTCCTAGTTTTAAATCAAATTTAATAACATAAAAGATGGCATTTGCTCCGTGCCATATTTGACTGCACTGTCATCATTTTCTGAATTCACAAGCAAGAAAAACTGCAAAGAAAACTGGATTCCCAGAGAACACAGCCGTGATGAGGAAGCAGGTGAGAAGCTGAGTGGAGCATCAGGCCAGGCCGATGGATTCCTCACACGGCTCATCAGCTGCCTGTTGGCTAAATGAGGATGCTATATTACCTTTATTATGCCTCATAGACAATTCTTCCTGAAGGTGAAAGTTAGCAGAGAGATGATGATTTAATTTGGAGGGGAAATAAGGCACTGAATGCAGAAAGAATTGGAGAAGATTGGCTCTGGTCATGGTAGATTGGTGGCAGTTAGAGGTGATAGGTCTCTGTCCATTGTCTCCGTGCTTTTTCTTGCAAATATCATTTCACCTTCCAAAGGTGGAATATTGTACATCTACTGCCGCCCTACTCAGCTCTCCTACAGCTATGTTTGGTTCACTGCTTTGGCTGTGACCTAAAATCACCATCATGGTCAGACAGCTCTGCCAGTTGAAGAAATTATTATTATCTAAATACTTCCTACATTTTCTGTTGTAGGAAGTTAAGTTAGTTCTCCATAGTTGGTGATGTCAGGCTAAAGGTTTGATGATTGTTACAGAGTTCATTAGTGTCCCTGGGTCAAACAATTTCTGCTGATTTAATCAGAAAATGTCCACAGCCTTGTCTCCAAGCTTTCAGCAGTGAGAGATTCTTCATCACCACAAATAGAGCAACTGCATACTGTCATGTTTTTATTTTTTTATTCTTTTAGTTGACGCCATTATTGGTTTGCTGCTGCGATATTTTAGCAGCACTGCTTCAGATCTGCTCTGCGCTCATATCTGATGAGTCCATTAAGCCCACATGTTTGGGTTAAAAAAAAATTATTTTGATCTGAACAATATTCTTAATATCATATTCCATCCGCTGTCAATGAGAAATCCTCAAAATTAACAGAATTAAACATCAGTCTGTGTTTAATTAATATTTATAATGTTTTCACTGATGGAGTTAAGGGAACTTTGTATGGTATTATAATCTGGATATGACTAAATATGCTCATGAGAGCTTCTGTTCTTTCTCTTCTTTGACTCCAAAAATAACCTAAAAGTCCCTGAAAGAAATCCGGTTGAAAGGCACAAAGGAATAAATGATGAAGGTGTGATCTGAAAACGATGGAGGTGTGGGCAGTTTCCTCGCAGTCTTAAACAGAAGTAAGAAAAGGACGAGTGGCAAAGAAAGAGGATGAAAAGAACCAAGTCATGCATATGGAAGGACCTTTGCTGCGCTCCTCTACCACAGTCTGGTTTTACATTCACCCCGGATACGTCTCCTCCTGAGCTGTTCCAGCCGCCCGCCCTCCCTTTGGTGCACAAGTGCAGTGAGATGAGCTCTACCTTTAGATTCCAACAGAAACTGCTCTGCAGAAGCTTTAATGCCCCAAACTCTCTGGTGGCTGCAGCCTTTATCAGAAACCCGGGTCCTGACCTGACACACATCAGCCAGTCTTCAGCAGGGAGAGATCTCCGTCCTTTAAACCCAAAATCCCTTAAACACTTCCACTTAGAGAATCAGCAGTGAGACAGGTTTAAAATGAGATGAATCACAGAGATAATTTAACATAATTTAATAATTTCACTTTAACAATTAATAACCCCACAGTCAACACCTGTAGTGTTTCTACAATAAATAGATTTGGACATAAATGGTGATACAAATTGCTACAATCTCATTCACAGCTTGTAATTCTAAGTTCTTAAAGATGCACAGAAGTGACCATTGAGATAAAATGGAAAAATAAAATACATTAGCACGATACATACATGATTTCATAATTACTTAAATGTTCAGATAAAGACTGATATTCTGAGATGTAAAAATTCTTTTAAAATTAGTTTTCATTATAATTTAAAAGTATATCATATTTATTTAGGTATTTATTTTATAACACAGCATTTCATGAATTCCTTTTTTTGTGCAGGTTTACCTAAAGTCAATGTGCGGGGCTTACATGCCCCCCGTGCTTGGTGTCGGGCCCCTGGGGGGGGATCGGTACCCTGTGTGGGTCACTGAGGGCCTTCCCTTCACTTTCAACCCTTTCTACGGCCCCTAAACCCTAAACTTGACCTAGTGCCAGACCTAACCCAGAAAAAAGTGAAGACCAAAAAAAGATCCTAACTTTACTAGTAAAATGTTCTTCTTTTATGGACTACGAGTCTGATAAATAAATATATAGTAAAAAGGGAACAGACAATAAGTAAAGTTTTCTTGAATTATCCTTGATTTAAGCGGGCAAATTTAAATCATCTGCCAATGAATAGGATTTTTATCCTTAAAATAGGGACAACTCATCTCCATCATCTCATTTGAAGTGCAGTATATATATATATATATATATATATATATATATATATATATATATATATATATATATAAACTGAATGATAAGCCCTTCTAAAGTTAATTCCAATATTTAACTTTTCACCATGAAGCTCTTTCTGTTGCAGTTACTTGTGAAGCGCCTCTCCACTCTGTGGACAGCTGTAGCTGAGAAGCTCCGCTCTGTTTGCAGCTGCAAAAATCGCTGCACCTCCATCACCCTGTTTGCTCGGGAGACGACAAACTTCCAATTAGTATCAGCAGTTCACTCGGTATTTCTCTGCTGCCAAGAAACTCATGCTTCAATATCAGAAACCCCAAATTATTTACATACTAATCAGCGGACTAACCTTCTCGTGAAATGATGCACACTGAAAAGAGGAAATAACATTTATTCACAAGAGTAATAAATCTGCTTTCAATGACATCTGGAATCCATGTTTAATTTACTTCAATCTACAGCAAACACCTGCGGCCAAAACTGCACAAATCTTTACATAATAAGGAAAATTAAAGACGGGAAAAACAAAAATGAGGTTTTTCTTCTGGCTTTTTCCTTCTGGCTCTATATTGGTTCTTTATTGTGGAAAGTCTTTAATCTCTTGTTTTTGTACTGGTGAATCTAATTATTTTGAATGAACTCGAATTGTACAACTATAAACTAACAAGGGTTATATGAGCAAGACTGCTTGTGTAAAAAAGACAATTTAATAAATTCCATTTTTTATATTATTTATTCACTGTGAACAAAACAATTATCTAAATTAAAGTCTAAACTAAAGTTCTCATAGTTGCACTTGGTCTGGAAAAACCTGGTATCAGGAAATTCCTACTAATGACTTCATGGGGAGTGAAGAGCTCTCAAGACTAATAATAGTGTAATAACAGTAAAATTATGATTATATAATAATAAGATTGTTATTTTGCTTTTGCCCCTTCTCCTACCGCATTTTCCACTTCCACTCAACTTTCCACTGCTTGGATTTAACGCTCTGTAAATAGTCAGTTTCCCCTGATGCAGGACGTCTACGGCTGTCTTCAGAACTACTGTGAAGCATTAAGGCCAGACGGCCCTCCTCTGCTGCTTTGGGTCTTCACCCCCCCCCCCCCAACAAATTCTCTTATACGTCATGTCACGCAAAGGATTTAGGGATTCCTTATGACTCCTTTGCGCCAGTAAGGAGAGCCCTATGCTAAAGAAGCTAAATAGGAAGCATACAGGCTTCTTTTCCTACCTCCTTCCTTACTGACAGCACTATTCAGACAGCACTGATCATGGCGACTGCTGACACACTTCCACTTTGGCTAAAGAGTCCTTACCAATAGACCCCTTGCAACCACGTGACTCCGTTACCCAGAACCCCTTTCGTGGCAGCCATATTGGTTGGCACGCCATTTGACAAAATGACGAGTTCTCCAGGTATTTTTCTTCTTTAGATAACGTATCACAAGATCGTTTTAAGAGTAAGTTGATGGTTGATGGTATCAGATTACCAGATCCACACAGCAAAAGCCTGAAGGGACGGAGCGAGTCTGAAATGCTGGCCAGGGGTTTCCTACCGCGACACAGCTGCTTTATAAACATGCAGGCCAGTACGGACGAGAGAGCACGAAAGCCATGAAACCACTGGACGGCTGCAATTATTTTATATCAGGAAAAAGGCTCCAGCAAACGCCCGCGACGCCATGAGGGATTAAGAGGGTCAGAAAATGGATGGATGGATGTTCAGACATGTTTGTGTAACAGCACAAAGCAGAGAGGAAGACCCGCCCGGTAGGTTAAAAAAACATCACTCACTACGGATTATTTTGGTGTTTTTGTCTTGTTAAAATGGGTGGGGGTGTCGGTGACATTGCAGCGTAAACACAGAAGTACTAGCGCCCGTAAACGGGCGGAGGGGAGGTAGCGATCGTTACACTGGCCGGAGAGCCGCCGCTGTCTGAAGCAGCTGGAAGCGGGTGCAGCAACAGCGGCTTTCCGGCCCGTGTAGCGATCGCTATAGCAGCCGCCGTAGCCGCCGCTGTCTGAAGCAGCAGACAGCGGCGCTACACGGGCCGGAGAAGCGGCCCGTGTAGCGCCGCTGTCTGGAGCAGGCTTCTGCTCCAGACAGCGGCGGCTGCTATAGCAGCAACAGCGGCTTCTCCGGGCCGTGTAGCGATCGCTACCTCCCCTCCACCGCTATTTAAGTAGAGCAATGACTAGAGCAGAATTAAGTTGTATTTACCGGAGATGAAGTGTAGACTGCACATTCTCTCGTAGTATGATGCCCCCCCCCCTCCCCCCCAGTCCATTGAGAGTGTCTGCCTGCGCTCTTTTCATTGAAAATATCCATTTCTTTCTTCGTCCTTTCTCCTTCGGTAAACGACAGAAACGTACATCCAACGATTTGAAATGCCTCTGTGTGCAACCGGGAGCGCAACAAGTCGTAGGCATTGTTTAGATTCCAAAAATAAACTAACTAAAAGTACGCTCTAAATCACCCGTTTTGTCATGTAGTAGACGGGCTGTCAGGCTAGCCTGCCCACCAAGATGGAGGCGCGCACCCCCGATCACGTGACTGTGACGTCAGATGCAAGGGGTCTATTAGACCCTTTCAGGTGCCGCCTCTGTTTAAGGTATTCAATTAAGACAGAGTCTTAGTTCCCTTATTGTTTTGGTTTAATGTGGGGCTGAAATGACATTAATTAAGAATAAAGAAAAACTTCTAAAAAACCTTGGTAGACACAAGTGGACATCATAGATTCTGGGGATAGTAAGAGGTGTAGCCAGAAACATTCCTGCTCATGTGTGTCAACAGGATTGCCAACATTTTCTTCATGTCAGAAAGAAAAATCATGACAGAAAATGTTAATGTTTAGATATTTGTTTCTGCAGGAGAAACCCCAAACACACAGCCTTTCTTTCACCATTGTTCTACAGCTGCTAATGGCCACAGTAGGACCTCATATAACCTACTAGCTGTAGGTGTCATGATTTAGATTTGTGTTAGTTTTGGAGTTTTTCTAGTTTCAGCCTGTCACCTCTCAGCCAGCAGCCACTATCCAATCAGCTTAGTCTCCTTAATTAGCAGTTAATTAGCCCAGATCAGCTCCACCTGCTGCCTGTAATTACTGCCAACTCTGCTCACCTGTTCACCTGTCTATAAATACCTGCGTCCGCCGACTCATTCCTACAAGAACGTCTCGCCTCATGTGCACTGTCGCTTGACTCTACCAGCTCCTGTGTGCTCAGTCAGCTGGACTCTTCTGATGAAAGCTCCCTGTGAGTTCCAGCCGCTCACTCTGCCCGTTCTGGTGGTTCCTCGGTCCACCTGGCCTGATCTGGTGCTTCCTCGGTCCACCTGGCCTGTTCTGGTGGTTCCTCGGTCCACCTGGCCTGTTCTGGTCTGTCCCTGCCTCCATCACTCTAAGTCTGTCACTACCTGCATCTTCTGGTCTCCTGCTCATCCCTGCCTGCATCATCAGCCATTACTCATCTGTCAAGTCTGGTTCTGCTTGCCTGCCTCACCTGCCACTGCTCATTCCCTTTCAATAAACCTTTTAAAACGTAACTCTGTATTTGGCTGAATATCAGGTTAATCAGCGTTATTTATAACAGTAGGTTATATGAGGCTCACCACATAATAATTTCCAGCTGCCACAGGCATGTTTCTGCCTTCAGTTCTTTTGTAGGAACCTTTATTGTATTAAAATGATCATTCCTAAGTGTAAAAACAGTAACAAATAGATAATTTGTGTGAATTTATTGAACTGATAATTCTTACTTTCTATTAGTAATTTCTGTCAAAGGCAGAAAAGCAATGAAAAGCTGCAGGTTCCTTTCTGTCACAGGTTAGCTGCCCTACAGAGACCTCTGGTTTCCTCTAAGCTGCACAGCATCCGTCTTCTTCTTGAGTCGTGACTTCCTTCACTGCCACAGCTGTTATTAAATGTAAACTTTCTCTCAAAGTCCCTCAATCCCTCACAGATGTACTTTTCTGGGACTGCTCCCCTCTAACCTCAAGATTAACAGTTTTGGAGGTAGTACAGTCGGAAACTGCATGAACACGCCGCCTGAATGAAAAATAGATGAGTCCAAAATGGGGAGAAGCTTCATTGATCTCCAGTACAAAAGAAAAAAAGCCACAAACACAATAAATATAGAAGCACTGAAGGGGGGGGGGGGGGCTGCTTGACTCTTATTTTAACCGAGAAGTGAACGGTAGTCTAAGCTCAGACATGTTGCACACAGTAAAATCATTTTTATGTTAATTTAGCTGCATTAGCAGCATTGAAACATTATGTTATGATTTTGACTATTTTCAGTGTCGTTATCAGAGTCAGACCCTAATGAGAGACAAATACGATATGAGACAGTTTCAACAATTTAAGAACAAATTTAAGAGATTTAAGTTTAAAGTAATCATTCAGTTTGAGCAACATTTTTCTTCTGACTGGAAGTACTTTTATCAGGTCAGAGCCCTTATCTGAATCTGACAGATAATCTATGGAGGAGGCAAAAATTAGGGTGATGGTGAGGAGGTATTCCACCCTTAGAGAACTTGGAGTTCATCACTAACAATAAATCATCAGGACACCAGAGTAAACATGCAAAGAGCTGCTCAGCTTTAAAAAAAACATGAGAAATTATTTATGCTATCCCATTTTTTCATAAAATTAAAATAACGTTTTATAAACCTAGTGGTGGATTGAAAATGATCAACCAGGGTATAAATAATTCTGGGCTTCACTGGAGTCTCGGCTGTGGTGATTGTGTAGGTTTTTTTTTTTTTTTTTTCTTAAAACATGTTTATAATTTGAAGTCTATATTTACTGTGGAAAAAACTCCAGATTTTATCAGAAAGAGAAAATAATAACTTACTGTAAACACATGAAGAGATTTCAGTCTTCACTTTAAATTCCCTAAAGCTCCCAGGGACAAGAAGTGTGATCAAAAGAGGTGTTTTTCCCCTCAGTTTCTGAAAAGACTCCATTTCTTCCCCTCTACTCCTCTAATCAGCCCTTCTTAGAAACACCCAGTGGGAGAAGAGGCTGTTAATCCTGTGCCCATCTGCTGCATCTAGCTTCAAAAAGTTAAACTCTTCCTTCCCAATAAAATTAAGCTGTGGAAGCAGGCTCTCAAGATGCAGGCACAGCTGCTAACTGCATCTCACCCAAAGTCTGGGAGTTCATGTGAAAACAGCTGGGAATGCATCAGAGGTTTATGATAAGGAGAATAGGTCAAAACATTATGGTATTACACCGAAAGTAGGATTAGAAAATATCTTTAATAACCTTTGGACAAGATCATAGGTTTATGTAAACATTTTAAAGATGAGTTTAGCCCAATAATGGCAGATTTCAGCGTCTCATTTACCATCCAGCATTCAATACAGCACTTATCCTAAATTAAGAAAAACAACTTGCCTGAGAAAAGTAGGAGATAAAAAAAACTTAGTGTCAGGTTTGTCATTTTAACCAAACTGCAGACAGGTACTTGGGATGAGTGTAGTGATAATTGATAATAATAAAAACAGAAAACCTACAATAGTTTTACAAGGAGAAACAAGACATGGGGCATGGTCAGAGTAATAGGCAGTGTGACACAGAACATGGAGGTGGCAGAATAACAGAACCGTCCAGCAAAGAACATTCAGAACCAGTGAGCATAAACTGAGGGACAGGTGGAGAATGACACTGAATACAGAGTTAATCAGAAGGCAGGGGAGCTCAGGGAGCCTGAGGAAGGGAGGCTAATTAACATCTGAGCACCATTGTTGTTAACAGCAATCAGGCTTAAATCCGAGGCAGCAGGACTTTCTCTCAGTTCTCCTGAAGACGTTTCCTCACCTGTCCAGGTGTCTCTGTCAGTTCTGGAGGTTCTGATCTACCTGCAGGTGGAGCGCTGCTGTTTCTGAGCACATGGAGGTCCATCCTCCTAGAACCAGTCCAGGTCAGAACCAGTGACCCACCATCTCTGTCCTGGTGGGTCCCTGGTGATGTCCAACATCTGGACATCATTGTTGTCAATAGAGTGTCCTTTGTTCTGGAGGTACCAGGTACCTGGATTTTGACCCAACTCCTGGAAAGGTGTCAAAACATTTTCAGAAAGATTTTGTGGATGTCTCTGACTTCAGCCTGTTTGCTGTTACCATGACCCGCATAACTGAGAATTTGCACGGGCAACATCAGATTCCTGCAGCAAGCTCAGCTAGTTCAGTTTTCTGCATGAAAGCCTCAAATGGTTCCATCTGCCAAGTTAGTGTTGATGTTGCGCTGTTGCTAAGCTAACCCAGTGACATCATGCTATTATGCTAATCTAACTGTGGTTGCTGTAGAGGATTCTAGTGACCTGAACCTACAACATTTTGGTCTTTTTCCTGAGGTTTACCACTCAATGTCTCAACCACAATAACAATAACAAGCTAAGCAGTTGAAAAGAACTGCTTGAAATAAAGTTGCATGAATAAGAGAAAGAATAAAGGCTACAGATGTTGTCTCGAGGATATTTTTGAATTGAGCCATTAGAGGAATCTCTGCAGCCCTGCTCTGTAGAACATGTTCCAACAAAAGGCTGAAGACTTTTTTGTGTGCTCACAGTTATGCATCAGCTATAAAAATGCTAAGCTCAAAACCTAGAACCTCTTTGTTTTATGTTTGCCTTGGTAACTCTAAAAATTCCCAACATATAACAGCATATTGTGGTGCATGGTGCAGGACGTTTTGTTATTTATGGGGTTATTTATTCATTATTTATGTTCTAATACAGTATGCAGACTTTACATATATTTTCATTGTCTCCTTGTCTTGCTGATTCTTTTTCATGCTGTCCTGACGTTGATTTTTGTTCATTACAGTTTATTTTTTTCAGCTGCAGTACCAATTTATTCATCTCATGGTGTCCGTATGTGACCAAGTAATCCACTGATGCTTAAAGAGCATACATTTTAATCCGTAGTCCAATTTCCTTTCCTTTATTGTAACAATGCAGTTTACCTTTGATGTTTTTTTCTCCTGTTTTCATAATTTAAAGCACGTTGAATTGTGCTGAAATGTTCTATACATATAAACTCCCCTTGCCTTACCTTAGCTGGCCAAAGCAGGAGGTTTAAAAAGCCCCAGGTCAGCATAAATGTACCAAAAACGTATAAAAGGAAAATTACCTTCTTCCCTTGGATTACTGGGATGTGGATTTCATTTTAATGTCCCTAATTCTAGAGTCACACATCCAAAAATCTTTTTCCATTACATAGAAAGGAAAGAGGCAATTGCCATATTATAGAAAGCTTATTAAAATATTAATATATAACTTAGACCCTATTCAAACATTTGTATGAAGAGAAATTCAGAAAAAGATGGAAAGTAATAAGAATGAGGTGAACTCAAAGCAAAAAGATAAAAAATGATCAAGATATACATATATTAGCCTCCCATGTAGAAGGATAAAAATAATTCTGTATGTGAACTTTGAAAGGCCCTGAAAGCAGCACAAAGTATCTCCTGCGTATTTTGTGTGCAGCCCTCACCTCCTTTCTATCACTTCCTCCACTGGGAAATGAGGCCTAACGTCATCTGCTCTCAAGTTTCTTATATTTCACATTTAAATGTTTGCAATTAGTGTACAAAGCATACTTTTAACTATAGCTAGCAACAAATAATTAAAAGGCAATTTATTAATTACTTTATTGGACATAGTGTGTTTAAGAAATGTTGAAAAAATCAGTACAATAAAATGAGATTTCACTGGAATTCATATCATTCCTATGCCAGTTTTAGATAGTTGGTTAATTTTATACTTTTGGGGACATGAGTTGAGTTTATTTATTGCATTCAGCTGTTTCATTTATATTTTGGTCTCATTTAGTGTGTATCCAGATAACTGCAAGATAACAATAACTTAGGTAAAATAGATTTTAGCTGAGTTGTGGATTAAATTATATTTGATATACTTCTGTTTCTAGCAGAGGTTCTCCAAAGAAAGTTCATGGTCAGTCCAGGCTTAACCAAATCCTGCTGCTTTGTTATGGTTGGTCACACACTCTAAATACAGCAATACAATTTTATTCTTAATATTTCTAAATAACAACTTTGCAGCATTTCTGATGTTTCTTTCTGCTGTTGCAATGGTTGCTCTCTGCTGTTCACTTGCTGCTCTCACCAACCTTTACTAGATGGCTTTCAGCATTGATTTGTGTTGACATTTTTAGCTCCCTCTCCAATGTTTAACCAGGTCTGTTCACCCAGTCCGCCCTCAGCTTTTGTTGATGACCTTGTAGGTAACTGAAGTCTGAACATTGTGAAGCTAATGGATGAAACTGCCCTGATTAAAAAACAAAAACAAAAAAAACGGTTTTGTCTGGAGAGAAAAAGTAAATTTCTTATGGTTTGAGCTCAGAAAACTAAGTTAAACAACTGTGAAAAAAAACAAAGCTTCTTGTTCACTTTAATATTTAGAATGTCTTCATATGTATTATCATGATATGAACAGTGTGACTGTTTGATTTGCTACCAAGTTTGCCTCACAGAGTTAAATGTTTGGGCTTTATGAAGAGGTTTTGCCTCAGCCAAGGCGAAAGCAACAAGAAGGACTTAAAAGCGCAAAACCGAAGACTTTTGACCGCAGTGAAATTTTTTTTAAAAGTTTGGATATTAGATTTTTGCACTGCTCTGATTAGGGGGAGGGTTGTTTTGGTTAGACCTAGAATTGAAGAGCAGAGCTGCAGCAAAGTTAGCGGCTGTCTGACTTACCCCTCCTCTCCCACCCATGGTGGTTCAATCAGTGAACCAAACCCTCTTTAGAAACAAAACTTTAGTGTAAAATAAGATAATCCTCTCTAAATCCACAGATCTGATTTAGGTTACTAAATACAACACGCCCATCTACAAATAGAAAGCTAAGGTATCCTTATTCATTTCTTTTTTTTTTCCTTCAGGCATGGTTTATAGTTTGTAAATAGTATTTATTTTAATGTGTCCTGCCTGACTTGCTTTCTTAATGCCATAGAGTGCCCAACTGATTTTACTTTCAAGAGTGGAGCATTACTGCTTTTGCTATGGTGCTCGGCTGGGTATGTCTGCAAAAAGCATTATTGGATATTATCTTGGGATTATTTCAAATCCATTGGACATAGAACTGGAAAGTTAAAAGACAAAGAAAGGAAAAGGAAAAGATGAGGCAAAACTTAAAAGGAAGAAAAGGTGACACAAATAGAGGAGATGAAGAAGAAAGTACAATATAACATCCTCTGAGTCTGCTTCTACACCTGCAGAAATATATATAAAAGAACAGAAGAACCAGCCATAAAAACTATCACGGGAACAAACAACCAACGCCTTGACAACATCACTGAAAAATACCCAGTATTGTTTAATATGAGATGTAGTTAGTGACAGCCAAAGGTAACTATAAGGTTTTTCTGTATAGAAGTTGAACACGTGTAGGTGTTTGTGAGAATGTGCTTGTTTTTGTAAGGTTGATCCATAAGAAAAATGCACAACAGTGGTTGTGAGGAGCCAAAGACCCGCCCCCCCTGTCTTCTCTAACCATTCACACTGAGCCTGGTTCTGGTTCTGCTGGAGGTTATCCTCCCTGTTAAAGGGGAGTTTTCCTCTCCACTGTCGCTTCATGCATGCTCAGTATGAGGGATTGCTGCAAAGCCATCAACAATGCAGACGACTGTTCACTGTGGCTCTACGCTCTTTCTGGAGGAGTGAATGCTGCTTGTTAAGCAGTGCTGGAGCTCCGCCCAGGCGCACCATGCACTGCATGCAGGGCACCAGATGCTCAGGGGGACACAAAAAAGTCATGAGTTGACGAATGGAAAACGGCTGTTAATTTATTTCATGCACCATTAACACACACCCATACTTTTTGGAACTTCTCTGCCCTGTAGTTTGAAACCTATTTTAGCGTTCTGTTTCAGCGATGTCGATGTAATCTCAATCTCATCATGATTCAGGTGGTCAAGTCCTCCACTCACACCAAGCAGTAGCTTCTAACCTCCCAGGACAGAGATAGTGGGTCACCGATGTGCATCTGACTTAGAATCCGCCCAGGAGGATGGGCCTCCATGTCCTTAGAAACAGCAGCGCTTCAACTGCAGGTTGCTCAGAGCCTCCAGAACTGATAGACTCCTGAATAGATGTCCAAATGTTTTCAGGAAGAACACACATTTATTTCAGCATGTTACATTATTTTAATGTCGTCTTTGTAAAATAAATCAACGGGGAAGCTACAGCTTCTCACTAGACCTTCTTCCTTAGTGTTCTCAGGACCAGAACTGAAGGTGAGGCAGCATTTAGTTCCTATCCTCCTCAGCTCTGGAAAAAAGTCAGAAAAAAACTGAAATTTGCAGAAAATGTTGCTTCCTTAAAACCGTATATGAATTCATGAATTATTGTGTACTTCAGCTCTTCAGCTCTTGATTAACGAGTTTCACTAATGAGTTGTTTTCACAATCATTGATGCATGTTTTTAAACATCAATGTTAAGATCACATTTTAGCGTTTGTGTTCTTGTTGGTTTGTTTTTATGGTGTTTATTGTTTGTTTATTACGTTTATTTTCTTATGTGTCAAGCACTTTGCCTCATGTATGAATGGTGCTACATAAATAAACTTGCCTCCGTAATACAAACTCAAATAACCTTGTGTCCAATTTCAGCACACTTTCACTTTGTAGTGGTGACATTCGGTCATGTAGGAATATAATATCATAGTGTTTCTGCTTCATGTCGCCACGGTTGAAAGATGAGCTGACCTTGTGCTAACGAATAGAGCATTAATGGTGGTGCTGTATGCTCGGGCAAGCCGGCCGAATTAGCAGACGTAATGCCTGCTGCTCAGCAACAGGGCACTTACAGTTTAATCAGGTTATCCAGGACTCTGGGTTAGGACTTTATCTGATGTGGTGGATGGCAGCTTCTAAAGTGACAGCAGGGTAGTGACATGCACATAAGACTTAAAGAATCAGAGTTAAAGAGAGAAAGTCAAAGAGCAATAATTAAAACGTGGAAAATATTTCACTATTAATACATTATATTCAACTCCGCTAACCCAATCAAACAATTATTAATATGTGGATAAGATAATCTTTTTCCTCCCTATGATGATAAAATACTCCTGGGTCAATGTGAGCTTCTGAGCTTTCTGTGTCTCTGCTCTGTCTTCTCTAACATAGAAAGTACTCCTGGGTCAATGTGAGCTTCTGTGCTTTCTGTGTCTCTGCTCTGTCTTCTCTAAGCCCCAGTGGGTGGAGGCAGATGAGCGTTCACACTGAGCCTGGTTCTGGTTCTGCTGGAGGTTCTCCTCCCTGTTAAAGGGGAGTTTTCCTCTCCACTGTCGCTTCATGCATGCTCAGTATGAGGGATTGCTGCAAAGCCATCAACAATGCAGACGACTGTCCACTGTGGCTCTACGCTCTTTCAGGAGGAGTGAATGCTGCTTGGAGAGACTTGATGCAACCTGCTGGGTTTCCTTAGAGAGGAAACTTTTTCACCAACCTGGAGGATCTGATGGAGTCTGACTTTGGAAAGAGACTTGATGACGTGATGGGAATTGGAGCTATATGAATAAAATTGTATTGAGTTGAATGTATGTAAATAGGAGACCTCTTTATTTATGTTGAATAAGACATTCTGAAAAAAGTGTTACCATAGCAATAATATTTAATAAGACAGACAGCAAGAATGTATCACCCTGTGTCCTATAAAGCACTTATTTATTTCTCAAATGAAGATATTATGGAGGCAAAAGTTAATTTATTCTGAAAGTAGGTGGCTGTGAAAACTCCAGGGTGTGTGTGTGTGTGTGTGTGTGTGTGTGTGTGTGTGTGTGTGTGTGTGTGTGTGTGTGTGTGTGTGTGCGTGCGTGTGTGTGTTACAGATCGATGTGTGTCCGGGTATAAGAGTTGGTCTTTTTTTATCTGAGCCCACACACACGGACTTGGGGGGGGGGGGGTATCAGGTCCTTTTTCCTGTGTGCAGGGCAGCATATCCTGCTCTCCAAAGCCCAGGAAATTACTGTCCAGCCAAGCGGAAAACAGGTGTGGGATTTGGACAACTGGACTCACCTGTCTCAAGCTTCTGGCTCATAAGGCCCTCCCTCTTAAATGAAAAAGGCTTTAGATTGCCGCAGAGCAGCTGCGTCTACTGCAGGTCTATTTTAAAGCAGGTATTATAGACTGAATGTACACTCTCACACCTAAATGTCATTTGGTCTGTTCCTGTTTTCCTGGAACCACTAGATGTTTCTTTTATGTTCTGTAGCAACAAAAGGGACCTTTTTACCATAGCTATAAAAATCTAATGCTATGTCTGGGATTATTGCTCTGCTTTTGAGCCCATAGTAACACATTAAAGGGTTTTAGGGGTGATAGTGCAAACCTGAGCCTCGCTCTGCATCCAGTCTCACACTGAACAATGAGAAATAAACAGAACCTTGATTCCTGAAAGCCTTTTGCATAAATATTATGTATTCCCATGTTCCTACAAACACATGGTCCAAGGGTCAAATGCTCAGCTCTATTAAAACAAATCTTCCACCCATGATTGTCAGATGAATCAAAATCCTTGCTCCCCCAAAACCTCAGCATAAACAACGCTGCTCAGCGGATGCAGCACAAGAGATAAAAAGGCCTGATAACTGGGCTGTGTGCAAGAGAGGCTGCGGGGTATAAGGCTAAAATCCTGCAAAGACACCAAACAAGTAATTATGAGAATTATTTGTTCAGTGTGCTTGCAAAATGAAAAGCTTGGAGCAATTTATTGCTCACACTGTTATGAATTTTAATACTAATCCACGAAAACATTCCCTCTAATGCTTACACTAGCACATTTGTAGTGTCTGTGATTACTTTCTAAATAGCGGATTGGTGGATATTATCTGGATTTCATTAGAATCAATGTATAGCAAACAAGGCCAAGAGTGGAAACTGCACGCACCTGCAATAAAAAACATCACAGATTATAGGGTCTGATGAGACACCCTGAAAATATTCAAACTTTCTTTTTCTTAACTGTGGGTTCTTGATTAACAGTGAGGAAGTTATTATTAAGGACCCATTCAGACCAGACTCACATTATAACCCAGACAGACCATGAAGCGTCTCTTCAGGATGTTGGACTGGTCCTCTGGGTTCATGAAGGACGCAGAACCCTCCCTGTTATGCAGGATGGTGCCTAAAAGTTCCCGAATGTAACTGAGTTTGCGTAAATTTAAAAGAGCCGCTGACATAGCTGTAGACCCGACTCGTCCTGGTCACAGGTAATTCACACCTTTACCTTCAGGGCGGCGCTAGAGAGCGCCGATGGCTAAAACGAGCCGACACAGAACCAGGTTCTACACCCAGCCGGTGTCTCTGGTGTTCATTGTATGTACGTACAGATACAGATATACACATACTTACAGATAAGCATGAAAAAAACAAGTCTCCTGCACATGCTGCCCCTGGTCTTACCATTTCTCCCCAAATGATGTATTTTCTGGTGCAGACTGGCGTTGCTGTTCTGCTTGCTCTTACTTCCTGCCTGTTTTTTTACACGATGTGAGCGTTGGAATCCGAGCTCAAATTCCTCGCTTGTTGCTGCAAACGTGGTGAACAAAGTGGATTCTGGTGAAGCGTCTGAGGTCCTGGATCTGTGTGCAGGAATGTGGGTGGAGGAGCCTGGTACCAGCGCTGATGGTGTTCCTATGATGTGACCCGTGAACTCATGGGTGGCTTGGTCACTGCAGAATAATTAATGCAGCTGCTATTTGAATGGTATCCCTGCACCACCCTGACTACAACAGGAAGAATGTCCCTGGCCCGCTCAAAGACACCATCCAGCTTTCCACCCAAAGAACAAGAAATGCCAAACTAAGGCTTGCTCAAAGAAATTGGTTTGTGCTGCGCTCCCTGTGGAAGAAACACACGCAGCTCTAAATTAGGAATATAAGGCGGGTGCTAAATTTGGTGCTTCAGGCCCCTGGAGTAATTAGTTTGGACAAGTAAGGAAAATAGAAAGATCTGAGATATTTTGTGTGTGATTCCTTTTGACTGCTTTCTCTGGAAGACGTGCCCAGAGCGCTTTGCCAGACAACATCTCACTTTTATCATGCTGCTGATCCAAACAAGGCGCTCCCTCCTCCACGGTGAGGCGGACACTGATGGTTGGGCCGTAGAAACATTCAGTATCTAAAGAGCTATTCTGCTAATTGTGATGAACATCCTAGTGCTGCGTTTGATGCGCTTGGCAGTAAGAATGAAGTTGCATGTTTCAGCTTTCGCTTTGTGCTCCTGGTGGGGAAGAAACTGACAGCATGGTAGAGAACATGAACGTCAGTGTGAACAGAACCGTGCCCCTCATGGAGGAACGGTGTTTCTCCATGAGGGGCACGGTTCTGCCAAGATTTAGGACCTGAACCAGTAATTCAGCAGCTTTGGTCAGACTCTCAGCCCTACCCCGGCTCTGCTTTTCTGCAGCATCTGCGGACAGGGAGCAGTGTCTCTAAGAGGCTGGTCTGCAGAACGGGGCCCACAGGGAACTGGGCCGGCACCGTTCACCCATCAGCTCCCCTCGCTGCTACCTTCAGAAGTTCTCAGACACCTCTGCCACAGTCAGCCTCGTCACAGAACGAGTCGGTGGACACAGGACTTCACGGACCGGACTCAGCAGAACCACCTCCTGACGCGGTGAACCGACATTAAGATAGTGGATTTGATTTAAAAGCGCAGAACGAATTAGCACCTTGATATGTGCTTGAGGTTGGCTTTGCTGCCAATCAAACCAGGTTTAAAATCCTGGCAGGGCAGCCTAAAGCTCACTTCTCTCATTAAGCCATAAAAAAGAAGTTAAAAAAGTTGAGGTGTTTTATAAAAGATGTGAAAGTCAAGAAATTGTCTATATACCAAACTGTGAAAGATTGTGGTTCTCTATTTCAAAAAGCCCTTTGGATTTTAAAATAGAAAAACGTTCTATTTTTATTTTATTTTTGTGTTTAAAAAGTCAATGTATAAGGTGGATGCATAAAAATTTTATTTCAGTCTTAAAAACGGTTTAAAGTAACGGATTGTAATAAAAATGTGTCCGGACCTTTACTGGTTGTTTATTTTCTTTATTGATTTTTAATTAGTGACCCCTGACCTACACCTTAAGGACAAAGGACACTCTTTTAAGGACCAACATGTTCACATTTTGGACAAAGAAGAAAGATGGTTTGAAAGGGGTGTGAAGGAAGCCATCTACGTCAAGAGAGAATAACCTTAACCAGAGGAGGAGGACTTAAGTTCCAACTCTCAAAAACTTACAACACAGCTATAGGATTAATTCCGGCCAATCATCACCTCAATCCTCACCCTCATACGGGTGATCAAAACATCATTTCTGTAAACCAGGCCAACAATCACCTTAACGACTCCCCATCACTAAGGGGGGAGGGTGGGGGGGCAGTTTTGGTTCAATCTGCATGTTATCTAAGCCGTGACAAGGCCTTTGTTGGGCAGCACTATAAAGCTTGGAGCTCCTTCTACTCCAGAAATTTTGGATTGAGGAGCTTTCTGGATAGAAAGTGAAACGTCTTCAAACTTCAAAAAAGTCCAGTTTCGTTTTTTTTTTTTTTTTTTTACTTTTTTGGAATAACAATGACCTGGATGACTGAGAATCTTCATCTGAAAATCCCAATATTTCTCTCAAGTGTAAAAATTAAATAAAACAGTTGTAAAAATCTGCAGCGTTTAGTTATTCAGCTACACAGAAAGAAAACTCCGTTGAGAGGACCATATGTGGACTTCCTGAGAGCTGGAATATCTTCAAATCTAAATTTCTAAGCAGCCGTCAATTCACAGCTTTTTCTTTTTCAGCCCCTTTCAAACGTGGAGATTGATCCCTCAAGGTTCTGGGTTTTTTAAGCCGTTTCCTTGTCATTGTACTCTGGCTTGACTGACAGAAAATAGGGAGCAGAGTACGGTGCCTTTTAGATGTGCCATCAAAGGAAGGATCCGTTTCATCTGCAGAAGCAACACTGCGCTCTGCAGCACACGAGCAAAATCAGGAGAACCAGAACATTTCACTAATATCCAGATCTTTGGCTTCTTTAGACAAATCCAGCTGGTTTTAGGTTAAGTGGACGTTTTGTTGTCTTTAAAGCAGTTGGGAAAACAGATTTTCCAGTCAGAATCAAGAATCCAGCTATAGATTTATAACCATGGCTCTGCTGTGCTGTACTGTGGAGGAATGCTTTTATTATTTACTTCAAATTTCCACATGACAGAGACGAGCACGTTCAGACGCCTCACCACAGCCGTTGTTGTGATGACCCCTGCCTCTGTGGGTCACCTCTCTACCTGTGTAAACAAGCCTGTTATTTAGCACTTCACATTCTTTCCCTCCGCTGCTCTCAGCCAATTAGAGCTCTTCCCCGACACTTTCTACCCCAACCCAGCTTGTCATAGCTGCAGCGATAAGCCCCATTCTCCTCCCAGCTCCCGCTCTCTTTTACATCTCATTAGCATTCATTCTCACACTAATTGAGCCTAATAGGAAAATAATGTCTGGTGTTAAATCTTTGTGAACATGTGGCCCAGCTGATCACTGGCTCTGTTTGTTCCTTCGCTGTGAATGTTTTACTTTGCCAGGAGTTGCTGTGTTTGTTTGCTCGGCTTCGCTCCGTGTGACAGCCTGCTTACGATCCCCAGTTTCCGTCTGTTTTCTGCTCAGCTCTCACTGAAGTTATTCCAAAGTGAGGCTTTTCTTTATAAAAATGGCTTTTCTCAAGTTTTGCTTAGTTTGTGTTTTACTCGCAGCAGATTTCCCCATCCATGAGTTTCAGGCTCAACTTCTAAAACTCCAGCCACTGTTTTTAGCACATACCAAGGCAATCCACAATTAAAAAATACCTTTTCAAACGATCTTTTTTAATCATCCTTTAAATTTTGAAGCAGAAAATGGGAAAGAAAACATCTGCAGTAAAATCTCGGTTGTCTTCACCATCAGTTTACAGACAGAGTATGTCTGATTACGCTAAGAGAAGCAGGAAGCCAGCGGCCGATTGGCTGCCGTGTAAAGGAGCAACATCTGGTAGTGATGGTACAAATCAGTGCTTCACTTCTCTCACCTAATATTACTTATAAAAAAAATCAGACTTAATCAGACGAAATTAGAAGAAAGCACCAAAGGTGGAATGTTTGGAAATGACTGACGAGAGCAAACCTTGTAATTCTGCAGTTTAGGGCTGTGCAATCAATCAAAATTATATTTCAGTTTTGATTTCTACTATAAATAATCACCAAAACAATGTAATGGAAAAAATTTTAATTTTAAACTTAATTGGTTACAATTTTCTGGGATGTAGAAATGGACGTTTAAGACATTTTTAAACTCGTGGAGTTTGTTAATACGAGGACTGGAAGAAAAAAATGCAAACAGTTTGGCACCTTTAAAATGTTATTTTAGAGGTATTTGTTGCTGCTGCGTGGGGTCTGTGTGGGTGATGCATTCTGCTGAGCTGAAGTTCAGACCGTCTTCCTCAGACAGATGGAAGCAGGAGCACAAGACCCAACGCAGAGCGTCTTTAAAAAAACGGAGGTAAAACAGACATCCAGGGCAAAGTCCTGAATTCACTACGTGAGAAAAACACCTGTTAGTAGGTTTCATTTGCTTCACTTAACATGTTTTTTGCACATCAACAACTGATAACGGCCTGATGTTTCATTTTCCTGCTCCTGTTGTGTCTTTTTATGCTGCAAAGGTCAGGAACTGAAGCCCAGACCGCCGTGTCCAGGATCGGTGGCTCCCGGATCCAGGGAGCCCCATCATGTGCCGTTCCTGCACTTTTTCTTTCTCCAATTTCAAATAGTCTTACACAAGAATAATTTGTGAATCTTAAAAAAAGTCAGACTCTTCCATTTGGCTGGCACTGTCCTCAGGTGTTAGCAGCTATATTTCTGATTAGCAGTTAAAGCGCCGGCAGTAAAAAAACAGACTGATTTACAATGAGACACAACGCTGATGAGAACTGGAGCAGGAATTGCTCCGGCTAACCTGAATGCTCCAGAGTTTAAGGACAGCTTTTGTGAAACGCGATCATTTGCCACTGTGGTAAATTACAGGCAAACTGCTTTTACCACAGAGAGCTACCGATTCCCCCTCTAGTGTCCTGTTTGTTAAGTTTTCAAGCTAAAGTTAAGTTGCTCCTCCTCCTTCATAATTCCCCCAATAAATCCTCCCTTCATGAAGTCAAATTTGGGTTGTAAACTGGACTATCTCTACGCTTGTCTTGAACTGCTGTTATGTTTGTCATGTTTTCCTCAAACTTGGTGCACCAAAGGTAACATCATCACTTCTTTCAGCACACATGAGCTGTCTCACCATGTCAGGCAAACTACACTCAGACATCAAGACTGCATCTGGTATCAAAATGCAGGAAATATTCTAGACTGCTGAGGCAGATGGCTGCACCTGCTGCGGGTGCAAAGGTTGGGGGGGGGGGTGAACAGTGCGGCCTTACCACATCTCATATCTGCATGTGTTTCTGTGAAAAGTTATGACTGGCTTGTAATTAGGCTGATGGAGACAGCCCCCCATCCCCCCCAACAACCCCAAAGCCCTATGAGTCTCTAATGCGTTTAAATTGAGGTAGCGGATGGGGAGAAGTGAAGCAAGCGTAGATGGAAACATCTGGCTTCAGAAAGTAGAAACCCTGCCTAGTTTTCATCCTGTTCACTTCACCAGATGATTTTAAACCAGTGGTCTCAAACTCAACCCCGCGAGGGCTCGTGTCCTGCAACTCACAGATGTGCCTAAAAGGCCCATCATCCCTGCACAAGACTGTGGTGTGAGGTACGGACTTTGTTAGGAACCACCACACGCACACACACACACACACACACACACCAAGACTAAGACAGGTAACCCCTCTGAGATGCCCAGCGTTGCAGCAGAGAACCTGCAGCAGGGCGACGGCCTCTTGGGTGGGAGCCGTCTTGGTAAACCCAGGCCATGTAACAACAGTAGTAGTAGTAGTAGTAGTAGTAGTAGTAGTATCAGTAGCAGTAGTAGTAGTAGCAGTAGTAGTATTAGTAGTATCAGAAGTAGTAGTAGTATCAGTAGTAGTGGTAGTAGTATCAGTAGTAGTGGTAGTAGTAGTAGTAGTATCAGTAGTAGTGGTAGTAGTAGTAGTAGTATCAGTAGTAGTAGTAGTAGTAGTAGTAGTAGTAGTAGTAGTAGTATCAGTAGCAGTAGTAGTAGTAGTAGTATCAGTAGTAGTTGTAGTAGTAGTAGTAGTATCAGTAGTAGTAGTAGTAGTAGTAGTAGTAGTATCAGTAGCAGTAGTAGTAGTAGTAGCGGTAGTAGTAGTAGTATCAGTAGTAGTGGTAGTAGTAGTAGTAGTATCAGTGGTAGTAGTAGTAGTAGTAGTATCAGTATCAGTAGTAGTAGTAGTAGTAGTAGTAGTATCAGTGGTAGTAGTAGTAGTAGTAGTAGTATCAGTAGCAGTAGTAGTAGTAGTAGTAGTAGTAGTAGTATCAGTAGTAGTAGTAGTATCAGTAGTAGTAGTATCAGTAGTAGTAGTGGTAGTAGTAGTAGTATCAGTAGTAGTAGTAGTAGTAGTAGTATCAGTAGTAGAGGTAGTAGTAGTAGTAGTAGTATCAGTAGTAGTAGTGGTAGTAGTAGTAGTATTAACACTACTAGTAGTAACAGTAGTAGTAACAGTAGTAGTAGTATTAACACTACTAGTAGTATCAGTAGCAGTAGTAGTAGTAGTAGCAGTAGTAGTAGTAGTATCAGTAGTAGTAGTAGTAGTAGTAGTAGTAGTAGTAGTAGTAGTAGTAGTAGTATCAGTAGCAGTAGTAGTAGTAGTAGTAGTAGTAGTATCAGTAGTAGAGGTAGTAGTAGTAGTAGTAGTATCAGTAGTAGTAGTGGTAGTAGTAGTAGTATCAGTAGTAGTAGTAGTAGTAGTAGTATCAGTAGTAGAGGTAGTAGTAGTAGTAGTAGTATCAGTAGTAGTAGTGGTAGTAGTAGTAGTAGTATCAGTAGTAGTAGTAGTAGTAGTAGTAGTAGTAGTAGTAGTATCAGTAGTAGTAGTGGTAGTAGTAGTAGTAGTAGTAGTAGTAGTAGTAGTATCAGTAGTAGTAGTAGTAGTAGTATCAGTAGTAGTAGTAGTAGTAGTAGTAGTATCAGTAGTAGTAGTAGTACTATCAGTAGCAGTAGAGGGTTGATGCTACTGCTTTAACCCTCTTCTACAACTTGCTGCTGTATTCTGGGCTGCTGTGTTGACTTTTTCCTTCACGATATATATATGACAATATAGTGAACTATGTGGTTGAAAAAAAGCCCATTGTTATTATTTATTAAACCTGTTCTTAACCACATAAAAGATCCTCTGAGATCAAGGCCTCCTTTTCAAGGGTGACTAGACCAAGAAAGGCAACCTCAGACGTCTTAGTAGGCGAGAGCAACATCAGGGACAAACCACTCATTAAAATATTAGCAGGAGCAGCAATTTGATAAATGAAATGCTGGAGATGTTGTTACAGCAACAACATTTAAAACTGCAACAAGTTAAGCTTTAAAACACAAAGACTGTCTGAAAGGTTTCCACTGTCGGTCTCCTAAGACGGAGCTGAAGGCTTTCAGTGAAACCAGTTCAGACTGGAGGGCGTTCACACACACACACACACACACACACACACACACACACACACACACACACACACACACACACACACACACACACACACACACACACACACACACACACACACACACAAACACACACACACACACGTATGTGTATAGATTTATAAATCTACACCTGACAGCCTCTCTACTCTGTCAGGTGTAGAACGCCACTGACACCAAACAGGGAGGAGGCTGTTTTCTAGTCTAGAAGGTTTCAGCTCCAGATGCTCAGACCAAACATCTCCATGTAGTCGCTGCCTATCAATCAGATCTCCTGTGCTGCAGAGACGAGTCGACGGCAGCGAGAGCGAGGTGCTTTTAATAAAAGTGGAGAGCTGGAGCTACAAGAGAGGTCTGCAGAACACAAACTGTTCCATCCTGCATTGTTTCCATCGTTCATGTTTCATGACTTTGCTCATATAGTCAGGACACTTTTAAATAATACAGCTATTAATGTGCATGGAGATTTGTCTTGTTATTCGTTTCAAATCTTAAAGATTAGACTTAAAAAAAAGACTACTTTGGTTTGAATCACTTTCCCTATAAAGGCCTTTGAAGTGAAGGCAGTTTTAATCAACCTCTGAATATTTCATGTTTCATGCCCCACACAGCCTATTAGGCCCGATGGGAGAGGGAACCCTTAACGAATGGGTCTCATGCAGCTTTCAGGGCTACTGGCAACCATTAACATGATGAAGTCTTCACTCTGGAAACAGCTAAATCTGAAAGAAAATGTGAAAGTTTGGAGTGGAAACGCACAACCATCTTTCTGTCATTAGAGGAGGGACAGATAAATAATGGAGGCCCATGAAGACGAAGGATTTCCCGCTCTGAGAAACTGTGAAAGCAAACTTCATGAAAGGAAGTGGCGATGCAGAGACAGATGTGCAATCCCTCCTCCGATGATTACGAGTCCCGATTATTAGAGCCACAATAATTATTAGTGGTGGCCAGAAAACAATTAAAATATGATTCTGCTTTTAAACTAAATCAGTTATCCTTCTGTTGATTAAGACGAACTGAAGACATGTGGATGGGATGTTGCTGCAAGATATTCAGAAAACCTCCATTTCTCCAAGATTCACTCTAAATCTCTGACTGAACACTTTTCAGGTTTTATTCCCATCATCAATCCATCCATCATCATCATCATCATCATCATCATCAATCCATCCATCGTCGTCGTCGTCGTCGTCGTCGTCGTCGTCGTCATCATCCATCCATCCATCCATCCATCCATCATCCTCATCATTATCATCATCATCCTCCTCCTCCTCATCATCATCCTCATCATCATCATCATCCATCCATCATCTATCCATCCATCATCATCATCATCATCATCCATCCATCATCATCATCATCCACCCATCATCTATCCATCCATCATCATCATCCTCCTCCTCATCATCATCCATCCATCCATCATCATCATTATTATCATCATCCATCCATCATCATCATTATTATCATCATCCATCCATCATCTATCCATCCATCATCATCATCATCATCATCATCATCATCATCCATCATCTATCCATCCATCATCATCATTATTATCATCATCCATCCATCCATCATCTATCCATACATCATCCTCATCATCTTCATCATTATCATCATCATCGTCATCGTCGTCATCATCATCATCATCATCTTTGTCATCATCATCATCCATCCATCCATCATTATAAATCCATCTTTAATGTTTCAGAGAGAGTGTCTTTTCTTTGTGGGGATTCTCTAGCTACCACAGCTGACTTGCATCAATAAAGGGTCATCTGAGCAATATTTTCCTGCAACCTAATAAAAATAACCAGCATCTAACAAAGGAAGGCAGGCAAATTGCAAGATGAAAGCAAATGCTTCTTTAGGATCCAATAACCAGCAGCCTAGAAATCTCACTCTTTTATTGCAGCAGGCATGGTAACCACATAGACGGTGAATTGACAACATATATAATGTTCTATGCATTTAGTGGTCCTACATCAAATCCAATTTGTCTGAGCACACATTGCCTTCACTTTCCATATATTAAAGATATGCATTCTCCCCACTTTCTTTATCTTTTTCTTGCAGAACCTTTCTTTGATGAGTGGCTACAGCTGAGTCTTTCTGCTATTTTGCATCTTCATGCTGTGATAATCCCGGCAGAACAGAGTAAAGAATCATTAAACCTACCCAGATCCTTTTTCTGCGTTAAGGACTCTTCATTCCAGTATTTGTACTGAATATTTATTCTTCCTGTGTTGGAAGTTGCATGCACAGTTCTGCTAACTGAGCCAATGCAATGCACACATTTCAGTTATTTTTTATATATAACAAAAAAAAAATAGAGATGATTTACCTTCTTCTTTACAATTCTCCACTACTTTTTTAGTTTGTCATATCGATGTAATGTGAAAAAAATCTACCACTAAGTACCACTAAGTATCGTCACTTAGACATAAGTGGTCCCGATGTGTCGGGTCTTTCCGTTTTTCTGCACTTTTCCTATTATCAATGTAACTTTAAACACTTAATCTGTGGAAGAATAATAAAAAAGCTTACTATCTTTAAATTATGGGAATATGGCAAATGCTACATTTCCCCTGTGATGGCCATCCTCATTAGTTTAATGATTCATGTAATTTTACCCATTTAACTGAAAAATGTCAGACTCATCTATTCTTATTTGGCCGAGAAGACGTATCTGCTGCATAATATCTAAGACTTTTATCTCTAAGCATCGCATGTTTCTACGTCGTTTCGTCTACTTGGGTCTGATTGATTTTAATGTGACTGATCAGAACTTTCTGTTTTGTAAGCAACATATCTGTGACTTATACCTTTGGTGATTTATTTGTATATTTTGAGGAAGCAGACGGTTTAGTTACCAAACTGGCCCCTAAAATACAGAAGCATTGATAAGAAATGCACTTTAGTGTAATAAAGTTGGGGGGGGGGGGTGGTACAGATGCGTTTTTAGGGTTTCTGAGAGATCGGTTCTAGACCAGTTTAATAAGATGAATATTCAGTATTTAATCATAGATGTGAATAAACTACGAACCTGTGCTGTTTGTAGGGAAATGTAATGCAATGGGTGGGAGGGTGATTCTTACTTCAGTTCACAAACGCTTCTATCAAGGGAGCTTTTAAACAAGCATTGGAAGACAAATGAACAGAATATGATGAACACCTGTTTATCTGCCTTTTTCCCTCCTCCTCACATCTGCTGGTATTTACAGAACAACTTATTTCTGAGTTTTTACAATATCCACTTAGCTTATCAACAGCTTGCACACAGCTGAACGTCCTCAGTCACAGTAGATTTCTAAAAACAAGATAAGGTCAATTGGCAGCCTTAAAAAGCAGACTTTCTCCAACCTTATCTCCCTCACTTTCTTCCAGAGGTAATATCTTTATTAGATAGACAACCATGTAGGCAAAAAACCCAGCGGGCCCCTAAAGCAGGTGATCCTTTGCTTTGGACTAGAAATAAATCACCTTTTTCTGATAGGATCAGATCTGCTGAAGTCCTTTCTAACCCAAACAGCACTGCCAATATTTGGATTGTGTGGCTGCAAATCAATAGGCATCCTCACAAACTACTTCATAACAGGTTTTCTTTATCCTAGCACGATAAACATCAACGCAGGCTTTCATTGGCTTGCAGATTCCCATGAATGACGTCTCTACGTGGAAATGTAAATAAACGGTGAACAAAGCAGAAACCCAATGAACAAAGAAGCTGACGCTTGTCAAAGAGTCAGGGGGAAAACGTGCGCTGAGGTGGGCAGAGAGGAGAGGAGAGAAGGTACATCCAAACAGGACAAGCAGGTAGATTTCACAAGGGAGCGCACACACATGCTGACCTGGTAGGAGTCAATGGCCTCTCGGTCCAATGAGCGGCTGACTGACACGTCTCCCGTGTCTATGTCGATGGTGAAGAGACCTTTGGGATCTTGGTCAGCACCCGGGCCTTTCAGTCGGAAGATATGGTTCACTGGCTTCTCGGGCGAAATTACCTGAGCACACACAGCGGCTTATCAGCAGCTGAAACGTCCATGACCCCCCCCCCCCCACCCTTCCACTTTAATTTACAATCAGACGGTATTGTTGCATGAAGATCTGGTGAAATTTGAAGCACAGCACAACCCAAAGGATTGACTGAAAGGATCTCTGCGTGCTGTGAATGATGATGCAAAATGTGAAAATGTTCTAATGTTCAAGGCAAAGTTAGCTCATGCTAAATGGAGCCGTTAACTTAATCTCCCTCATTATGGTCTGTTTGCTTTTTATATTTGTAGAAGACAACAGCCCTGTCAATTACTTCATAGATACAACTGAATATTTCAAAGTCCTGAAAAGACGGCCGGCTTGAGGGACGTTTTCGGACAGATACTCACATGAGACTGTTGTTGTCCACAGGTATCCGATAGGCAGGATCAGGCAGGGCAGAAAAGGAGAGACACAACAAGAAAGAAGGTTAGAATCCCACATTACAGTTTAAAGGGCAACAGAAAGTCCTGGAGTTTCAGGATTAAACAATTTTAAAAGCCTAAGGTTGTACAGGGCCTGCAGAAAGAAGTAATAAGTAACAAAGATTAACACAATATATCTTAATACAATGTATGTTATTGGAATTTTTGAGATAAACCAATCAGTGTGCTTAATTGTAAATAAGGAGAAAATATAGATGATGTTCACAAATAAAATTGTGATAAGTATGGTAAGCATGTTATCACTTAATGAACCACATTCTGCTGCAGGAAGAGCTGAGAGCCTTTTGGAGAAAGACTGGACCGGCTTACATCTACAGAACCTTTTCTTCTACATGTAAAACATTGTGTGACAGAACACTCCCTCCACATCACCCTAAACACAGCATCCTATTTGGAAACACGGTGGTGGCAGCATCATGCTGTGGAGATGCATTGCTTCAGCAGGGACAGGGATGTTGGTCAGCGTTGATGGGAAGATGGATGGAGCTAAATCAGGACCATCCTGGAGGAGAACCTGTTAGAGGCTGCAGGAGAACCTGAGACTGAGATGGAGGTTCTCCTTCCAGCAGGAGAACCAGCCTGACCTGCAGCCTGAGGTATTATGGGATGGTTTAGATCAAATTAGGATTAGGATATAAATCCAACTGAGAACCTGTGGAAGGACTGATGTTCACAGATGTTCTCCGTCAAGTCTGACTGAGGTTCAGGTGTTTATTCCAGTTGGTAGGCGTTCACAGCAAAGAGAGACAGAAAGCAGAAAACTTTATACAGTTACACACCCCTTTGGTTTATTTCCATCTGTCCAAATAAGTTTGTGGATTTGTAACAAAATGTATAAAAGTTCAAAGGGTGTTATTACTTCTGCAAGACACCGCCCCTCCTCTTATGTTTGCTTTTCCCACCTCATATTAGTCTAAGCTCTTTTTATGATCTTCTACAGAATCGTATTTGCCTTTTAATATTTGGGTCCACATGCATTTTCTGTCCATTTTGAAGTTTGCAAACTTAAACTAATTTGCTAATTAAGTATCCATCACTTCAAATTGCCAGGGTTTGCTGCCCCCACATAAACACATAAGTGAGTAGTCAGCAGTGACCTCAGCGCTGAAGCTATGAGTCAAGCATTTAAACGGCCCCACTGTGGAGCGCCTGAGGATCAGAGAAGAGGCATGAGGTTAGCTTTAATGAGAGTGCACTTCAATGGGACAGGAGCTAAAATGAAGGCCTTTCTGCTCCCCACTTGAAAGAGCATGGGACATGAGACTGCAGCATTACAAGCCTATGTCAGACAAAGCTCAAACACTCAGAGCCCCTCCAGGGCTCTCTGGCATTTATCTCCATGTCCCGCTTCATCTTTACACTCCGCTCCCTCTTCCTTTTCGGCTACTTGCTCCCCCGCTGGTTCATCTCTCTGATATGTCCATTCCAACCCTTCTGCAAAACTTCCATTCGTCTTTCCCAATTCATCTCTTTTTCCTCTCCCCTGAACTGTATACTCTGACGCACATTCTCTCTCCTTGGGTTGTTTGCATTTTAAAATGATGAGAGAAAAAAGAAAACTGCACAGGCTAACATTTTCTGTGTAAAACCCACACCCTGAAAATATCTCGCTTGTTTTGCTCCTGCTCTGGTCAACTTTCTATGACCAACTTTTCCTCCCTGGCCTCTCTCCTCTGCTCAGGACAAAGAGGAAAAACATGTATTTATCAATAAATTCAATAAACTAGAATGTGTGCTCATTGGCCAGATAGAATAAAATTACCTGTTGAGAAGAACAACCTTCAAGCAGCTCATCAAGCCCACATTTCTGCAATAGCAATGCTTTTTACTTGTCTGATGTAATTCATCTTAAATGTTGCGTTTTCATTCGCTGTAAGCAGAAAATTGTCATATTTAAGATAAATAAAGACTTGAAAACATAAACCTGTGTGTGATTAATCTGTTGTCTTTCTCTTATGGAGGGAGTTGCTGAAATAAATTACATTTTCTGTAATATTCGATCACTGCATCCTCAGGCCCTTGTTCTGATCTCTGCTTTTAATCATGTCTCCCTGTCCTCCACTCTCACCATCTCCATCTAGTTTATTACCTGCTGCACCAGAGAAGATAAAACTTGGGACTTATTGTAGGTAAACACCAAGGAGACATGCAGCTTATCACCTCTCCTTCCACTGGGGGGCTCAGATCACAACCTGGTTCTTCTGCAGCCTGTGTACAAGCCCCTTGTACCCAGAGAACCAGCTGAGACACACAGTGCAGAAATGTTCTGAGGGACTGTTTCAGCTCCACTGTGCTGCTCATGGAGATGTGATTAACAGGAGCATAGGCCCCATCCACATGAAGACGGGTTTGGCTGTATCCGTCAGCAATAAAACAGAGTTTTAAATCTATATTAAGTGGCTACACACTGGTGTGTTTCTGCCTCATGCCAGCATAGACCCTACCTCTCCTTTCAACATGCGCTAACATACAGAAGGACAACAATGGCAGACTGGCGGTTGTGTTTCAGGCACTATTTAGTTTATTGTGGATTTTACACATTTGGCTCCTCTCTCTTGTGTGGACGGATGATAAGGCGGTTTTATCTTTACGCTCAAACCTTTCTTTGCCGAAACAGTATTCGGCTTTTTGTAGATGTGGCCACAGACTGCCTCACGGATTACATTAACTTCTGTGCCCCTCATGAAGGCACAGTATTTCTCCAATGACAAGCCCTGGATGAGCCATGAAATAAAGGATCTCCTCAAGGAGAAGAAGGGAGCTATTAGATCAGGAAACAAGAAGGAGCTGAGAGCTGTGCAGAAGGAACTGAGGAGGAAGATCAGGGATAGAAGAAAAACCTCTACAGGAAGAGGGTGGAGGACCAGCTGCAGTGGTACAACATCAGTCAAGCTGAAAACAAATTCAGGTCACAAACCAAACTCCCATGCTGTAGAACAGAGGTCTTCAGTTCTAGTCCTCCATGTTTGGTGTCCTGTAACTGTCAGACGTGTCCCTGATCCAGCACACCTGAATCAAATGGCCGAATTAACTCCTCAGTGTGCAGTCAAGTTCTCCAGAGTCCGTAATGACCTGATTATTTGAGCCAGGTGTGTTGGACCTGAGACACATATAAAAGTTACAGGACACTGGACCTCGAGGACCGAAACTGAAGATCTCTGCTGTAGGAGATGAAGATGAAGAAGAAGATGTGAATGATCTCAACCAGCAGGTTTGATCAGACATTCACCCCTTCCTGAGCCCAGTCTCCCCTGCTGCATCATCTTTGATGTCTGTCTGCGTTTTACACCTATCCAGAACCAGAACCTCACACCTCCCAGCCACCACACACCCCCTCTGTAATCCTATAACCCCCCACACACACACACACACACACACACACACACACACACACACACACACACACACACACACACACACACACACACACACACACACACACACACACACAGGTCCTCTGGTTTTCAGTTGTGATCTGTATTTGGGTAAAAACGTTGCGGTTAGAACAACCAAGTATTGGGAGTTTCTTAGAGTTACATGTGTTTGGGATTTCACCAAAGCAAGAGTCCAGTATCTTGCTCGTTCCACTGGGAGTTTAGACATATTGTTCCAAGGAAGGAAGGTTATGTCACTCCAGTTAAAACACTCAGTACAGATACTAGCTGCTCTCCAGTCTGACAGCAGTTCTGCTGTGGCTGTCAGTGAAGAGCAAGTTTAAAATCCAAACCTGGTTTAATAATGAGGAAAGCAGTGATCTGGAAGTACTCTCTAAAAGACAGTCAGTTCATAGTTTGTTGCCCACCCGATGTTTACAGCCAAGCAGAATCTTCTCCCGACTGACTGTCAGGTTTTTGTTTCATCAATGTCAAATTATATTAAAACTGTCTATATTAAAGTCCGTTTCCTCATACAGGTTTCAGTAAAACAGAAAAAGCTAGTTTGGTTAAAAACCAGGTCAAATTTAAAAGTGTGGAGAGTTCTTGGTCTTGTTCTGATGTTGGTAAGCAGGTAGTAGTAGTTTCATATCCTTCCTCTGGATCCTCTTTTCCTTCAAATATGCTTGTATTTCTGTGTGCGAAGGATCTCATGAGGTACCTGTCTGATTTGGAGGAACCCTGGCTCAGCTCCTGCTGGTAGAACCCTGAATAGCTGAGTCTACATTTGTTGTTGTGGTTGAATGAAGACTCCATCAGTGAACAGAGAACATTTATGTCCCACAGGAAAGTAAATATGAGACAATTTATTTGTAGAGTAACTTTCAGTACAAGGACAAAGCAAAGTGCTTTACATGATTAAAATATTGGAAAATAAAAGCAGCAAGTAAAAAAAAAACTTTAGGGAAATTTAAACAAAATAAAACATAGGGAATTGTAAACTAAAAGCAAATGTTAATCTAATGTTGGTTGTCCTTGCTGGCTCATTGAAGGATTGATGTGAATCTTTTCTGTTCAGTAAATTAACATTATTAGTGAGCCTTTATTTGTAATTTTATGTATAAAAATTAAATTACATTTAGCTTATATAAAATGACCTTTCTAGTGTGTTGCTTTATACCAATTTATCTTTTTAATTAAAAATTGATCAAAGTCAGGTTGAATGCATCACACAAAAAATGTGTCGCTACTAATAGGTGTTGAGTTTTTGTGTCCCACATAATTTATCATGCCAGAGACGCCGCTGGAAAAAGCCCAAAATAAAGTTGAACCATGGAATGAGTGAGAGAAAAAAAGGTGTGGACTTAAGTAGATGGGGGAGAAAGTGAGAGTCAAGGAAGGAGGGATTGCAAGACATCACAGCTAAAGACCCAGTAAGTCCATCTAAGAAGGAACTGAAGCGTCAGGAGGAGTTTCCACTGATTAGGAGACGTCTCTGTGGGGTAGAAGAGTGATAATCTGCAGTTCTCGTGCACACCCACTCACACTCTGAGGGCTGAGCACACTGGCAAAGAAATCTGCACCCGGTAGCTTTGTCTCCACCAACTCCGTCTCCCTCTGTGTGTGTGGGAGGACTGATGGGAGAATCTCACCTCTTTCCATCAGCTCTCATTACCAGCCGAGCACACATGAAAGACTGCGAAGCTCGCAGTGTTGCAGGAAGATGACAGGAGGTGTGGTGTGGCTCTACTACAGCAAACACCTCAGAGCGCACGGAGAGAATGAGCAACAAAACAGTGCATGAGCACAGGAATCTTTGTGTGATCTAGTTTGTGTGGTTTGAAAGTAGGATGACGCCTCATGCTGTCAGTGCTCCTTTCTGGAGTCTAAGAAAATCAGAAGGAGAGGAAAACAATAACAGGTTTCTATCATGAAAATAGCCAAAGACATCCTCTCATACAAGGAATGCAAACTGGAAATCTGGCTGGAAGAAAATCACTTCCTCACAATCTCTGTCAACAAAAATCACACAAACCCCTCGATGTGACCTTGAGGTGTTTGAGGAGAAACGGGCGGGATTCAGATCCAGCGTATGTGACAGTATGCAGCGGCATCCCTCCGTGGTGCTTCTCTCATCCCTATCAAGGTCAAACAGCCAGCTGCTAATGACAATCACTGGCTGCAAAAGGACTCCTGGGACTGAGAGAGAGGGTGTGTGTGTGTGTGTGTGTGTGTGTGTGTGTGTGGGGGGGGGGGGGGGGTGTAAGGGCAGCCTCAGCTTGGACAGCGCTCTGCCTGATTGTCCTGCCACTCCACTCCACCCTCCTAACGAAAGGGACACAGTGGGGGGACTGGGTCCAGGCCCTGAAGGGTAGAACCTATGAGTCCTCAACACAAGACGACTGGAGAACAATGGGCCTAATTAACTGCCTTTGATTGGTTAACGAGGCCTCTGCTTATTATTACCCATCAGCTACTTTATTCTGAGCCAATCATATCCAGCGTGGGAGGGGGAGCAACAAATAAAGTTTGCGAACAAGCGGATCAAAAGCAAAGACAAATGAACTAAGAGAAGATATCATGACAGCTGAAAATAAGGATCCTTTAAAGATTTAAAAAAATGCCTTTTATTCCACAGCTGGAAAACCTCTGGATTCAAAGTGTGGCATAGATTTGCTTTAGAAACTTTCTCAACGTGAGATTCCAGGATTTAGCAATGAGAAATCTGATTTGGTTAAATTCATGTGAGGGTAAAATATTTAGTTTGTTTGCTGATGATATAAATATTTTTTGTTCAGGAAATTATTTGTTTCACCTTATGGAAACTTAAAAATATTAGGAAGTTGGTTTTAGGTAAACAAAATTAAGTAGGGCTTTACCTGAAGCACAGAAGCAATCTCAGGTGTGATCGTTTTCAAAGTGACAGCATTAATATCGGTCATAACAGTGATATTAAAACTGGATATTATTTTTATTTATTTGTAGTTTTGTAAAAGACTTGAATTTATTTGAAACCTGATGGCTTCAAATAACAAAGTAACAAAAGCACTTTTGATTTCCTTTGGTGAATACCGAGAAGGAAGAGCGCGTGAAATAAACAGCACTGCAGCCTGCAATCTTTCAGTCCCTCTGGGTTTGTGTTTGATTATCTGATTGGTTATGAAAGACGGTTCACATAAACTTAACAATATTTATTTAATTATTTATGCACTTCCCTCATCATTTTAAATTCAGATCAACCATGTTTGTCTAGGTATGAGCAGAAAATTGAATCATGACAGTTGTAACTTAGAGGCAGTAAATATCCCCATCTAAAAGTCTAACAGGCATGTTTAAAGACAGAAGGGGGGGGGCAGTTTTCCCAAGATGATTAAGGGAATCAATTAGACTAAGTGACGAGGCCTGCAGGCTGGCTGCTTTCTATTGTCGTCAGATCTCCCAACAAAGCGCTCCTTCTTGCTTGGCAGCTTTGATAAAGCTCTGATATTCAACGTCTCAGACGTAGAGGAGCTGTAAAAGACGTCGCACATTTCACAACACAACGATGGAAATACGGTTCACAGACGGATTGACAACAACAAGACAGTGAAATCAGAGTGAAAGGCTGAGCTAATTTAGGAAACAACTGGCACTACAACAATGACGGAGAGCTGCCAGACGTGGCTCTTCTCATTACTATTTTAGCTGGAGCCAGAACCGATGCGCGCCCTCGCTCCTCACAACCTGCACTTTATTTGGACTGACAGGTCAAGTCAGACGCAATGTGATGTGAGCCAAACCCTGAGGTAAGACAGGACAGACGCAGGTTGAATGACTGAAGGTCCCAGCATACTGACAAAAACATATTCCTTAGCAATACTTTACGAAGAATATTTGCACATTCCTGTAATCTAATTAATCCTGAAATAATTTAACTAGCCAGGAAACGGCCTGTAACCTTTTTAGGCTCAGGCTCAGGGCCCTGGTGGTGAAATAGAAGAAGATGAAATGTCTGGAGGCTCCTCAGCAAGTAGCTTTTTAAAAGTCCCAGCCAGAACCTGACTTTGTATTCTGAATAAAACTGGGAGCTACAAGCTGCAGCTGATCCAAACCAGTTTTACTGATGTTAAAACAAAGAAAACTACAGCAATCTCTGAGCGGACGCAAAAGCATAACCAATCATCTCCTTCACAGCGTTAGATGTTGTATTTTCTTAGCTTACTGAAAGCTTAAAGTTATGTTCTGAAAACAGGAACAAACAACTTTTAGGCCCAAAGGTGTGTTAAAAAATGTCAGTCCAGTATCAATAACTGAATTAATCAGTTTTAGAAGGAAATATGTTTCTACATGGCAAATAAGTAACTCATAGGTGTAGCAGAGTAATAGAAGACCAGCAGACCCAACTGTCACGACATGCATGCTGCTAAATCTGTCTCTAAATCATTAACTGAATAAACTGGAACTAAACTGATATCTAAGATCCGAATGAATCCAAGAACATCCAGGAGGAAAAAGACTAAAACATCAGCAACATATGATCTGAGAAGGTTCACAGTTAAGCCTGACGTCTGTAACCATTATAAAAATACCTCTGACAGACAGCAACAAGCTCCCACAATGCATTTTAATTAAAGAAATGACAGTTTGCAAGGAATATATCAACTGACCTAAAGAGAAATGGAGCAATAGCCTATGAACTGATTAAAGTAACATGTTACTTTTTGAAGTCTAAAGTTGAAGCCAGTAGAGAAGGCAGGCTCAGGCATCCTGATATGACATGAGGATCACACTATGATTTCAGGCTCAGTAAACGGCAGCGATCAGGGTTCAGTTTGGATCCATCCTAAAAAGTCTGGAGGCCATGTTGCTTCTGCTGAAAAGGAAATTCCCCAACAGGATAGTAAAGATTCTTGAAAGTCGAACTTGAACTGATTCAATGATTTACAGGGAAGCTGAATCGAGTGTTTTTCAGTTCATACTGAAAATTTTGGAGTTTAGCCAGAAAAATACAAACTGATATTTCTTTGGACAGACTGATAATAATTTACTGTAGTTTGTTATTATTGTAGTTTTTTTGTTATTATTGTAGTTTTTTTTATTATTGTAGTTTCTTATTGTAGTTTTCCCTTATTGTAGTTTTTGTTAATACTCAAGTTTTTTTATTATTATTGAAGTTTTTGTCAATATTGTAGTTTTTTATTATTGTAGTTTTTTGTTATAGTAGTTTTTGTTAATATCATAGTTTTTTATTATTATTGTGGTTTTTGTTATTATTTGTTGTTATTTTATATATTGTTTTTAAATGCCTTGCTGCCATGTAGAGTCGCTAAATACAGTGAATGTTATTGACAGTGACAATAAAGGACTATAATTCAATCCTCCCTTTCTGTGGAGGGAATGATAAATGGACTGAACCTTTATAGCACATTTCCAGTCATACTGACCAGACAAAGCGCTACATTCATACACGATACACAGCTCAGTAGGCAACTTGGGGTTAAGTGCCTTGCCCAGGGGCACATCAACAGTTGAAAAGGGGAAGCTGGAATCAAACCCACAATCTTCCAATTGCAAGACAACTACTCAAACGATCAAGCCACAGAAGAAAACAAATTTCTTCCTGTTTTCTATTTTCCTAATTTGTACGGAAATAAAGGCTATAAAGGTTTTACTCTGAGCTTTACTCACATCTTCAGCACAAATCTAAGCACTCCGTTGTGGTTGAAACCATAAAACAATCATTGTTACATTTTAGCAGTAAGTACGGACATGGAGACAGCTGGAGTTTTTTTAGTCCTTTACCCAAATGATGTGAAAAAGGTTAAAGACTCACTGACCTGATAAACACGCTGCTAACCAACATATTTAGCACCTAATGAGTGATTTAAACATCCCAGCAAACATCCCCGCGGCTTTCTAACCTTTACGTTAACCTCATCAGGGAATGTCGGGACGTTTTGTCCAACATTTCACAATCAGAGACAGGGATTGTGTTTTAGCTGCCACTATTAGCTGTTTTAAAGCAGCTAATTTCCCGAGTGAAATAGACGAGTTATTTCATGAGTGTACTTCACACAAATGACTCCTGTAATGTATTGTCTTCCGTCAGTGCAGAGGGAAGCCTGTGGTTAGAGGATGCGATGCCCGCGCCTTCTGTTTGACTGTTGAAAATAAGGCAGAGGGATATGCAGCACCACTGAGCATGAAGTAGGTTATTTTCCTGAAGAGGAGCCACGCTCCGTCTTATCCGAGACCGGATCAAAAAGAACCCAGAAATACACACTTTAACTACTTGAGCTATGACTGATTTCTCTCCCCGAGTTTCAAGATTTTCCAATTAGCAGAGACTGGTGAGACTGGGGTGGGGAGCACTAGAGGAACATTTAAGCATATCAGTTTCATTGCATGCTCCAGCTGCCGTCTGAGTTGTTGTGAGCTGTTTACGGGCCCCGAGGGAGGGCCAGGGAGAGACCTCTGTATCAAAACAATTCCACAGCTAGCAGGAGGTGTGACATAAACAACAAGGTTCTTACCCTTCCCCAGTGAGCAGCACTGACAGCCGACCCACCTTCCTCCCTCCCGCACACACACACACACACACACACACACACACACACACACACACACACACACACACACACACACACACAGGTTGCATTACTGAAGTTATATATGCACACAGCCCTACATGTCAAATCGCAGCCCCTGCAATCTCAGCTCACCCTTCCTTCGGTCTGCTTATCTCCTGGAGAGAGGAGGAGAGTATGAAAAATGAATGGCTGCCATATGGAAGTGGTACGTTGTATGAGAAGAGGGAAAACTATTGGTGTGGAAAATCAATTTTGCCAAGTCGCAAACATATAGCTTTCCACTGGGTAAAAGAGCCGACATTATCCTGTCGCCTCATGCAAGGCTGTGTGTGGAGGAAGAGAAGAGGGATGGAAGAACAAAGGGATGAAAAGATAATCGAATTTGCAAATGGAAAGTGTTAAGAAGCAGGAATTGAGAGGGGGGGGGGGGTGTTCAGAGGCAACAATAAAAGGAGTGAGAGAAAATTAGAACGATCTTGTAGAAAGCGTGGATCTATGGCCTCAGAGGACATGTACATGCACCACACGGCCTGTAGCTGTTACTGTAACTGACACTGAGCCCACAGAAATCATTTGCATTCTATATGGTCTGCTGACTCTCACTCCTCTATATCAACTTCTAGTTTAGCAGAGCAGAAATCTGCATAAATCCCCCAAAACCTTCCCTAAAGATTCAAAAGATGCATGCAGGCTTACGTAAGCCCTCTGCCCTTCATTACCTGCTATCTGCAGGCAGTCAGCTTGCCTGACTGAGACCCCGCTGACTGGGACAGTATCAGTAGGAGCCAGAGAGCCAGGCTCTGGGCCCAGGTCACACTCTCCAGGGTACAATTATCTGTGAGGAGACGGGCTCAGTGTGCTGTAAGCCGTTAGGCTCTGAGAGATGCAGATGATCTCTAAGTGACCATTCATATGCAAAACAAAGCTGAGTAACATGTCCAGGTACACTTCCTCTGAAATACAGTAAGGCCAGAGTGCCACCTGACACAGGTACGCCTGACCTTCAGCTGCACATCTGTAGGAACCTTTTGGTTCTCAGGAAACTGAACATTTTCTCAGTTTTTCCAAGTTTAGCTCATCTAATAATTTCAGATGTATCCATATCTGCTGACTCAGTGGGCAACGTGGAGCAGCCGTTTGACCCAACTTCATGCTTTAGGATTATGAGAGGAAGTTGGAGTACCTGGAGAAACCCCTGCATGCACAGGCAGAACAAAGAAACTGCACACAGGGCCAAGGGTCCAGTGCCTGGAGTGGGATCAGAACGGGTTCTAGGATTCAGAACCAGGAGCTTCTCAGTCCTTGGTCAACAGCATCCAGTCTGTCCAGACTGATCAAACACACCTAAGCATTTAACTGTTATCTTTTATTATTTTAAAATGTCATTCAACATGCAGAAACCAGCTCCTTTAAAAGATTTAAAGTTAATAATGTGTAATATTCTCCGTATTACATAGTAGTATTTTGATTACTAAGCTTCATGATGTAGTCGGTCTCTCAGGCGAGGCTCCAGAGTGGTTTGAATCCTTCCTCTCTCTAAGATGTTTCAGGGTTTTTGTAAACCAGTTCATGTCAGACTCAAAGGACCTGCTATGCGGTGAACCACAGGGCTCTGTCTTTGGACCTATTCTCTTTCTTTTATATATTTTCCCCCTTGGTCAGATAATCTGGCACTTCCCTGATGTATCTCATCATTTCTATGCTGATGACATTCATCTCTATTGTTATTTTAAGACAACTGAACATTTTAAGTTGTCCTGCTTGATAAACTGTTAATGATATTAAACAGTGGCTCTGTGAAAACTATTTTCAGGTAAACTCTGATAAGATGGAAACACTAATCATTGCCCCTGAGAACCAAATAACAGAAATGAAGAAATGTCTGGTTGTTTTGGCCTCAGAAAGCTTGGCATCATTTTTGATTCTGACGTGTCACTAGAGCGTCATTCTCGCAGATTAATCAAAAACTGCTTCATTCAGCTAATAAATATTTCTCATCTTTGAACTTTGGTGTCAAAGGCTGAATTAGAGATGATTGTTTGTGCTTTTATTTAATCTCGTCTTGACTATTGTAACAGCCTTTTTGTATGTTTAATAAGAAAGATGTTGGCTGTCTGCAGATAGTGCAGAATGCTGCTTCCAGACTTTTAACCAAGGCAAGAAAGAGACAGCACATTAGCCCAGTTTTAATCTCTTTACATTGGCTACCAGTACATTTCAGAGTTCATTTTAAAGTTTTATTCTTTGCTGTTAGAGCCCTGAGTGGCCAAGCTGCAGCTTCTATTACCAACCTTTTACAACCATATTCACCTTCTCATAGTCTGAGATCCTGCAGCCAAAAGCTGTTAATGGTTCCAGGAACTAATTTCAGGAGCAGAGGGGGTCGGTCTGTTAAAGCTGAGGCCCCCAGACTGAGGAAGGTGTTTCCTTCATCTTCGCTCTATCTTGACTCTGTTCATTCTTTAAAGAAGCAGCAGAAGACCCGTTTGTTCTGACTGGATTTTAACCACTTTTATGTTATGATGTTGCATTTAAGCTGTTTAACCTTTTTTCATCTTTTCATTTTGTGTTGTTTCATGGTTTTATTGTGAAGCACTAAGTTTACGTACTTACTTAGTAAATACAGCAGAGCTGATATTGGGTTTAGTTGCCATGGCAATGCCACAACAGCTCATTATGGACTTGTGATTTAAAGCCTTTCAATGACATATATTTAAAAACTCTACCAGTGATATTAATTAGGACATTTTGCTACGAGCAGAAAGACATTAAACGTAGCGGTGCACGTTTTGAAGGCTGGCCGCTGATGACAGCCCCTGGCTTTGAGGGGGGGGAGGGGCAAGGCTCAGAAACTCAGCACTGATGGTTCAGAAACAATCCAGAATGAGTAAAAAAAACAGATTAAGTCATGTTTAGAAGGCATCCTGCCAAAGGATCTATTTTCTGACCCAATGTGCAGGCGTGACTGGTTCTGAATGAAGGGCCTTCTTACCGGTACCGCGTACCGCCATTGACTCTTTTAGCAGTACGCAGTACCAGACAGTACGCAGTACCAGACAGTACGCAGTACCAGACAGTACGCAGTACCAGACAGTACGCAGTACCACACAGGACGCAGTAATATTGCCACTGGTCTGTTAAATACATGCCAAACACAGGTTTTACTTGTGTTGAATTGGATGTGTCTAACGTTAAAGATGGAAAAGCACTGAGATTTATCATGGTTTGTGGAGTTTTTTTACATTACACATACAGCATAGTACAGCAGCATGTAGACTTATAAGCCCCACTAAGACTCCTTCTCGGCAACATAAATCATGTAAAAGCATAAAACCCCAAACAGATACAAAGTGATTTTCTACGTGTGTTTGCTGAACAATAAACAGGCAGAGAACATCTGGGAGAATCCTGCAGCATAGTAATGAATCCTGCACCCACTGCTCTGTGGATCAGCTGGAGGATCTGCCGCTGTCAGACTGAGCTGGGAGTGTTAGTGAGGGGTTAGTAAAAAGCTTAAGTTAGCTTAGGTAGGTAATATCTGCCCTGTTAATGCACAACTAAAGGCTTTCTAGGGAGAACAACACGAGCAGTGGAACTTATGATACCTGACCCTGGGCACTGAGACAGGAATAGCTATAGGTCCAGCATATATAGATTTATCATTATATTATTTCCTAATATGTTTACCATGAAAATGACTGATCTAAATAAAACTTATGAAGAGTAAAAAACTTCACATCCCAAAAGAAGAAGCTACAAATTAACCTTTACACAATTTTTGATCTTTGGAAATTCTGTTGGTTTTTGGTTGTAAAATGCAAAACCCAGTTTTAGTTTCCTTGTAAAAATACAGCTAAGTTTATATCTAATAATAGAGTAGTAATTAAAGAACCAAAGAGACAAAGTGTATTTCTTACCTTGCCAATAATCCTGGGAAAAGGAGCTCTCTGGTTCTCGGTCACGATCATGGGAGGAACAAGGAGGGACCTCTTCGATCTGTACGGTAGCTTTTGGCCAAGACCCACGACTTCCTGCAACAAAAAGACGTTCCCCAATTAAAACTGTGTGACGTAAAAAGTAAATTAGTCCCCCTGCAATTCATCTAAAACTACCTTAACTGACACAAATCAGCATTTATAACCACAGACACTTAAACATCACTGATAAAAGTTCACACAGGTTATTCATTAATGCAGAATGATCCATAAAGCCAAGCAGCTTCTTCTGTCATGCCTTACATGACAATGATGTCTCTCAGAGCAAACATGAAATAAGACTCGCAGCAGCTCTCAGTGAAATGAAACTCATACCTCGTCCTGTATTCAGCTAGTGTGTAAAATAATGACAGGAGAGATGAAAAAAGCAACACAAAAAGGCAGAAATAGAGGGTAAAATAAAGCAATGAGAGATGACAAGGTTTTAGTAAAGCAATTGCATTATTCAAGCAGATGGAGACATTCTAAAACCTTGTTTTGATCTTGGAAAACACAAAAGCATAATCTTGTTTCATTTTCCACCCTCCTGCTGCTGTAAACAAAGAAATGGTTTTAGAGTTTAATATAATGAAAAATGTTCCCTCTGCTCCACGACACCCAGAACCATTGAGACGGTGGGAGCCTTTCTGCTCGGTTATTGATGCTGCAAACATGGAGGCGGTGACCAATGGGGGGGGGGGGGGGGGGGGTGTTATGGTCTGAGCATTCGGACAGGAGCTCAAAATACTCAACCAGGAATACAGAATTTGATTTCTCTAGGCATGCATGTAGCTGAACAAATAAGCATCGGTAACATGTGTGAACGCTGCTAGTGTACGATATATATTTTTGTTCAGTTTATAAATCCTGGATCTAACTGAATAGCAGCATTACTTTGCCCTCTGCATTGAGATACAATCAAAAGATGTAATTAAAACTTAGAAAATAAGTACCGATATGTTCCACAGTTCCTATAATAGGTATAAGCCAGGTCAGAGGGCATTATGCTAACAACTGAAAGAGCTAATCTAGCTCCTCCTGTGTCACTGAAACCACAGGATAACATCTCAGCTTCAGCCTTTTCTGTCTCATTAACTTCCTTCATACATAGATAAAACAGACAGAATCACTGGCTTCTGTGAAAAAAGGCTCCTGGGCATAAGAGTCAGGTTTGTCCATTTAGTTTAATTCAGGTTTTTTTTTAAATATGTTTACTAAAAACATGTTCCTGATTAAACTGACACTCATACTCCCCCAAAGGAAGGATCTCCTCTTGCTGTATTTATATTATTGCCAATATTGACCAAAGTAAAGGTGTATTTTTTTAAGGAATATTGAGTAAATATAAAATATAAAATATAAATATAACCACAAATATAACAAAAAATGCACATTGCCATGAAAAGATTGGTAATATATATTTTGTTGAAATAGACATGCTAACATGTGGCTCAAAGTAAATTCAGCATCACCATTCTGTAGATCTGATACTGTAATACACTAATCTACAGCTATGAGAGTTCTGCTGAAATGTTGCAGAAATTACCCTGTAATAATGTTTTATTTAATATCATGAAAAACTATGCAGACTCTCAGTCTGCACCGATGAAGAATCACTTATCTCAGCATGCTGAATGAAGTTGAACTCTTTTTAGGGGAGAATATTGTTGGGGAGGTGTATGTATCTCTCTGTTGGAGTTAAAAGATTGCAGCTTTCTAAAAAATAAAATGCAACAAAATTTAAGGTTTTGAATTTCTGAAGTCTAATTCACTGTGAGTGGTGACAGCTAAGCTTGAGACTCATTTTATGTTTACATAGAAGTACAACACCGTCACCATGGATATGACAAAACTTTAATCATAAATAAATATGCAGCTAAAATAGAGTATTTTGAGTTGTGTCTACATAGTGATAAATTCATACATTTAGTTAATGATTATTAATTATTCCTTTGCAACGTTTAAAGATAAAAAAAAATTACTTTCCTCTCCAGATGATCAGATGATGATCAAATCAAAAAACAACAAAATTAGCTTCCTCTGTGCTGATGCAGCAAGAAACTGAAGACCTTCATCACAATATTCACACACTATCCAGACCAGGACATGTTTCACAAAATTTCTTCACATTTAGATCAGCATGAAATGCATTTTGATTCACCCACAAATGCAGCAAGACTGGAAACTTGGTGACAGATGCCTCAGTCCTTTGTTCAGCAGTATTCAAATATAAACAGAGTAGCCTGAAAAGTCTGTTTTTTAAACCCTTTCAACATGGAAAATTGATTTAAAGACATTTAAATTGGCATTCTTTGTTGATGCTTAAAAAAAACAGCCACCTCAAAGGAAGGCATTCCTGTTAAATAACAGAGATGCACTAATAAGGCATTTCCTGCTGTCACATGTTTCTGATTTTCTATGTGGTCCGACATGCAAATTCTGATAATCATTGCTATTTTTTTTAAACCCTAACCCGAACAAATGAAACAGAACAAAATGCAGCAGCTGAGCTGGTGAAGGTGGTCGTTTTTAATCCAGAAAATGAAGGAATTACAAATTATCTCCATAGCATATCTACCTAGCCTTTGTTTCTGGGTAAACTCAGGAAAGAGCCATAAGTAGCTGACATGCTTTATTTGATGCAGTGTTAGACTTAAAAGGTGGTGGTTAAATGTGAAAATGCAACTTCTGAATAGGGGGAAAACTCAGATTTTCAGCATTTGACCCATGAAACACTTATCAGAGCCAATCAAGAGAAGATTGGCTGATGGTCTCTGGGCCACTTCTACTAAACACCGCCAAAATGACAAAGTAAATACGAGCCACACGTCCACTGAGTTCAAATGATCTCACTGGAGAACTCAGTTTGCATAAACTGCTGATCATCACTGACAGGGCCTGCGACAACGCTCCCTCCCTTTTCACAATAACAGAGAGGCGACATAGAAGCCAGAAGAGGAGCCTTTTCATCAGCTGACCAACATCTCCAGCAGTAAATTCAGGAGAAAACCCATCATGAAACTGCAATCACAAACCCAAGCCGACCAGAACAAACCAGAAACACGGAGTGGGTTCTGAAATGCCCTTTTAGTATCAAATCCACTCGAGGGTGACCTTTGAAATGCCAACGGCAGAAAGCTGATACTGGACTTTAAGGTGTTAAACACAACATTTAAAAAAAGCATGAGAGACTAAATGAGCATTTTTCATTTAAAGAGCCCCGCCGGTGCCGGTGCATTTATGTGAGCAGTTCATCAGCAGGTTTATCTGCTGCCCAGGCATGAGTGCCTCGGCTCAATCCTGCACGGGTCTCAGCTGGGTGATATTTTAAGAGAAGAAGAGCTGGAAAGCAAACAGGGAACCAGACGGTGAATGAAAGGACCGGTGAGCCGAGCTGGGGTCAAGATAATTCACGGCTTCCATGTCTTCATTGAACTGATACAGTGGATACGAAGAAGGAGGGACTGAACTTTAAAAGCCATCAATGTTCTGCAGCAGGATCAGGAAGGTGGGGAGCAGTGAGAAAAATGTGCTCAGCAGCAGAGAGCCTTATTTTTCATGTGCTCGATGAGGATGGCTCACCATGGGGCACCGTGATAAAAAAATGACTTGCAGCCCTACTTTCTTTCTCCTCACCTTTATACCTGCCGGTTTGAAGCTCATTCATTCGTTTTTCCAGCTCGCCAATGGCTTTTCTTCCAGTATTCTCTTTGCTCTGCATTTGTGTGATGAATAGTGTTCTTACGGTACGGTGACACTGTAGGAGAAGGGTGCCATGAATCTTTAATGTGTACTTTTAATAAATTACTGCTGCACCCTCACCCCTTTCCCAGCCTAAAACAGTGGCTTCATGCTTCGTCTTAGTCTTGCAGCTGATTGTTGGAGGATTTCAGTGTCCTGAGTGAGAAGTCGTGATAAAAAAGCAAAGCTGATGAGTCTGGAACCAGAAGAAAGGCCGACATGTGGCTGCTCCTTATATACGCTATTTGTGTATCTGCAGGAGATTCAGTGTGTTGCTCTGAGACCTGGAGGTGGTGGTGGTGTGGAGGGGGGGGGGGGTCTTTGTCACTGTCATCTGAGCTTAGAGTTCCTGTAGCAGCAAAGTCATGTCCTTGTCCATTCTGCCATTTTACCCACACCGCTATATTGAGAAGTGCCATTACTCATTTCTGTCAATGTGCTGCAGAAGCAGAGAGAAATGGGCAGCGTCAAGGCCGTGGTTGGCCAGCAGCGACAGGAGCGTCTAGCTGTTTAACAGCGGGCACATTTATACAATCAGGTGTATTCCTGTCATGATTTAGGTTGTAGTTTGCTCTTTGTGTGATCTTTCCTGGACTGATTAGGTTCCCCTCCCCTCTGCCGTCAGCCACCAGGCATCATCCAACACTCAACATCTTACTGCTATTCAACAAGCGTCCATTCTCACTGTCCTATAAGTTGTGAAATGGGATTTTTAAGTCAACATGATCGGACCATTAAACAAACTGAATACAATAGTACAACCAAACAGTGTTTTTTATTTTTCTTTATCGGCTCTGTTATGTACGGCTGACCTGGAAAACTGCTCTACGAGGAGATCCCTGCTGTTTTCTCCAACTTGTGTCGCAGTTAGACTCCTCTTTCATCTGCAGCCGGAGCTGAACCCAAGAAAGAGGCTTTTAACTACATCTAAGAGACCTCAGCATCATTTTCATAATCCAATTTTAGCTTCTCTGCTTAAGCCACCACCTAGTTTTAGGGTTTCTCCCTAAAGTTTTATACAATGACCTACTTACATTCCTGACCTTTCAGGCTTCTTTAATACAGATTTAAGATGGAGTTTATTTAGCAGCTTTGGCAACTAGCAGCAGATGTGAAACAAAGACAGATTAGCTGTTTGCCTTTTTTGATTCATACAATAATAGAAGATAAAGTGATTACATTTCCCAGATGGCTGATATGCACAATTATTTATTTATGAGAGCACAGGACTGGCTAAAATTAATCTGATCACTCCCCAACTTAGGTTGCGTTTTCTTCGTGTTAGTTAAAAATGAATTAAATCAGCATTGAGCCGTTCCCTTTAGATGTTCCTAATTATGCGTGATGATGAAAACTGAACATAAGTTCACTAATAATTAAAGCCACTCCATTATAAGACGGATGGAGACGAAACCAACGTAAACTGAATCAACAAATGACAGACAGAGCAGTTTTTTTTATAATCGGGAAGCAGAAAGAGAGGAAAAAGATTATTTGTGTTGTGGTCTAAATTAAAAGCTGCTGTGGTTGCAGGATGTCAATTCTTAGTCACAAGCTGAGAGCCGGGTTAGAGAAAATCTGTTGCCACTGCAGGATGAGGATTTTACAGTACATGGAATATTACATTTCAGTCTGAGCACATATCAAAATGTAGGAAACATAACAAAAGAAGAATAAATAGGCTTTTAGACTGGGCTTATTTTGAGTCTTATCAGCTGTTACATTTGAATGGTGCCTGTTTACGCTCCCTGAAGGCTGAGAAACACTCGGCATAAGTGTTGTGGCGCCCAACACCGCCAGAACAACAAGAAACAATACGCAGAGAAACGTGCATATCTTGGAGCATGCACTTGTTAAATTGAAATGCATTCTTCCATTAATTCACATATTGATCGGTTGCAAAAAAGGGGGAACAAATTACTCATTAAATTCAGAGTTTGCTTATAATAGGAATCATTCATCAGTCACTTATCTCCCTCTGGGCCTGTTCCACCAAACTAGCGCTGACGAATTAGAACCTGATTCTCTCCACCTCCACCGCAGGCACTTATCAATTATCACAAGCCAATATTTTCCTCCACAATACCATTTGTTCTGCCAATACATCCGCTATGGAATAGCTCTGCTCTGTTTGAAACAGGAAACAAAACGATGTTTTGGCAAATATGAATCTAACTTCAACAAAAGCGCAGCAGAGAGCTGTGGGGAAGCAAAAAGAGCAAAAAGACACGAGCTGAGTGCTAAGATAATGGAAAAAAAAAACAGTGCAGACTGGTTGAAGCAGCCTGGCTACCACAAATATTGTATCAGATTGGAGATTTAAGACTCGGGATTTGTGTGCGGGGAATATCGTCAGTGATTGTGCGAGTCAAAGCCCCGGCTTATTGAAACAAGCTTTTAAATACGGCAGGAGTTGGTTATAAATTCCTTCTGCAGCTCTGAAGAGCCGATGTTTGATGGGCCACATGAGACGCTGCGGAGGCTGAGGGTGGGGAAAGGGTTGGGAGCGTGTGCAGGCGCTGCAGGATGTGGACAGAGAGAGAAACAATGGATTTTCTGATGAGAAGTCCCTGAGCTTAAGGAGCTTCAGCAGATTAATTGATACTGAAATAATGAGAGCTTTTAGCACTCTCCTTATTTTCATTTCTGTTTCTCTCTCTTACCTTTGCCTCATTCGTACACCGTGTGACCCATCGTGCATTTTAATTAAACGACGGCCGCGTTTCCTTTAAGATAGAAGGACACTTTGAAGCATTTCTTCACAGCAGGGATGAAAGAACGACGCATTGAGACTCCAACATTCGTCCAAATGACATCTTTCAACTCAGAATAAAGAAAGGTGGAAAGTGACAGTTGGCAATAGAAACTTTGTAATAATATGTTAACAGTTTTAATGTTTTCAGTTTGTGCTCCAATAACTATCATGTGACATGAAATAAATGTGATTAGGACTTGTTCTTGTACATACGGGAAAGTGAATTGATGGTAATGATGCATAATGTGATGGCAGTGGAAGTGCTGACGGGTTAATGCACTGCAGGAAAAAAACACTTTGTGCAAAGTGCAGCTGAGCCTATTTAGAAAGTTTGTCAATATTTTAATGACACTTAGTCATCAATCAGACACCATAAATGTCGACGCGCCTGGAAGTCAGAGGATCAGCAGTGATTTCATTTCATCTTCAGGACAAGAAAAGCATGTACCAAATTTAATCTCAATCCTTCAGAGAGTTGTTAAGACATTTGAGAAATTCAATTAAATCTGCTAATGCCATCCTGACGGTAGAACGAGACGTAAGGATGGTGACACGGCAAAGTCGAAGGATTCGTCTCCTGGGGACCACGTCTGCAAATAATTATATTAAATGTCAGGATAATCCATTGTGACCCAAAGTGGTACCCCAACTAAGTGACAGCCAAATCTCATGTCTGCGTTAGACTACATGATGACAGAATGAAAATGTCACGTCAAAGGAAGAAAAAAGCTAAATCAAACAGGAATCCATGTGCAACAGAAAAAAATAAATCAGCCAGAACTTCAACAACTAATTTACCAAAACTACACCTGGGAGAGCTAAATGTTTCTGGTCCTTCTGATCAAACAGAGCACTTTCCACTGGAGCCCAATTCACCCAATTCCACTCACTAAAACACATATTCAAGCTGCAATACCCAGATCGGTAGGCAGCTTGGGGTTAAGTGCCTTGCCCGTGGGCACATTGAGAAGTGACAGGGGTAGCTAAGGCATCTACCCACTGAGCTGCAGTCGCCCTGCATCTATGGCACCGTCTACAAACAAATGCTCCTGAAGGAAGAGGAGGCGAGAGGAAGAGCAGCATCGGGAGTCCAGCAGCCTGCAGCAGGACGCCGGATGATCCCACAGAAGGCTTCAGGAAGCCCAGCTGGGGCTGCACTCTCTGGAAACTTTCCCAATGAACTGATTATTTGATGCAAAGCAGATTCATTATTTAGATTTTTGGATGTGAGGGAGAAACAGTGGTGGATATCACTTTTCAGAGTCCTGCAAGGCAGCTATTCTGCAGGCTGCAGCAAATATCTAAAGATTAATCAAAGAAAAGGAGCCATTCGCTCATCATCGGTGGCCAGCGGAGACACAGCAAAGTTCTGGAACCAACCAATTATTTGTTTTTCTAATTCTTCATTCAAAAACATGCAGTAGTCTTAATTTTTGTGGGGAAATTGATTTATATTTCAGTTATAAATCATTTGTAAGTATTCAGTTAAGTAGAAATGACAAAAATCTGTAGAATATACTTTTTGGTCTCATTTGGGATTTCCCCCTCAATAAATAACTTCGCAATTAGCAGTTTAAAAAAAATATAGAACACATGACCTCCATACAAACACTAGATAATAACTATGTGGCATTTCACTCTAAAATCAGCAACAATGGTAACATTTTCACTTCCTTTTTTTACCCTCCAAACATTGTAGATAAAATAAAAATGTTTCCACAGTAAACATAAACAATATACAAAAAAAGTGGGTCCCAACTTTATGTAAAAAATATTGTATTTCCATTTGATTTTTCCTCCTTAGTAAATGAATGTGCATGGATTGAAGATCATACTTCCTACTACAACAACAACAACAACAACAACTAATACTCTAATACTAATAATACTAATACTACTACTACTACTACTACTACTACTAATAATAATAATAATAATAATAATAATAATAATAATAATAATAATAATAATAATAGACTAGAATTACTTAAGTCTTTAAATAAAATCAGACTTGACACTTTCATTAGAAGCGATCTTCAAGCTACACAAGCAGACATGTTTTATCTTTCTTTGTGGCTTTGAAATGACTTAAAGCTGAAAATAAGGACTTCACTGGTTTTAGGAAAATTAGAGGAGCATCAGAACGGTTAGACGCCTGCATCCCTTTGGTTTTTAACAAAAACAGAAATCTGGCCTTTCTTTTTACAGCATCACACGGTGGCTTTGAGGTGATGCAAATATGTTAATGAATGATAATTTAAGCGGCTTCCCCCTCCAACATGATTAGAATTCATGAACATATGCAGGAGTGTGACTGACAACAGATGCCTCCAAACATTCGATGAACTTAGTTTTTAATTTCTTATATTTGCAATTAAGATCGCTGATACATGACTGATTTGTGAATGCTTCACTGAGAGCATTTCCACCCTCAAGCACACTTCAGTTTGCAGTGTTTTCAGTCTAATATTTGGGGAAACAAATTGATTATTTCCGAAAGTTATGAAGATTTTGCAGCTTGCGGGTAACTGAGAGCTACATTTACCTTAATGTGAATTAGCGCACAGCATTTAAATAAATAGACGTTTAACAGCTTGTTGTCCTCCTTGCACACAATGACTGAGTTTCACTGCGATGGAAATATTAACAGGTACAGATGGAGGTTAATGTCACATACTTGGCTGACTTTTTATAGTCCAGCTGGTTTTTCAGCAGTAATCATGTTTTGTTAAGAAGCCCAGAATATTTTATGAAGCCAGTTAGCTCAACGCATCCACCGGTTTTAAAGCTGCTTTCACACCGTTTTTTATCTTGTCGTGGATTTAGGTGTTTCTAAAAACATTTTTACGTCTGAAGCATGTTTGTCTCTTGTGATGCGGCCCAGTTATGTAGAGTGCTTTTATATTACAGGGCGAAAAATGCACAATGTGCTACTGCATGAGAATAGGTTACTTTTCTTACTTTTTCCCATGCTAAAGGTTTGCCTGGCCATGCAGGAAGAAAAGCTAATAAACATCCTTTAAGTGCTCCTAAGTGGTAATAATTGTTAGCTGATTTCACCAGAAAAGATGTCAGACTAAACTTATGGTGTAGCCACTACAATCATGCCAAGGTGCAGGAATTTTCATCAGCGCAGACAGAGTGTCTGCATGGCATAGACTAGATTCATTGTATGACAAGATTGCAGAACACTAAATTAGCTCTGGAATAACTATATTGCTTCATCAGCATCCATCCATCCATCCATTTTCCGAACCGCTTTATCCCTCATTGGGTCGCAGGGGGTGCTGGTGCCTATCTCCAGCGTTCACTCGGCGAGAGGCGGGGTTCACCCTGGACAGGTCGCCAGTCTGTCGCAGGGCAACACAGAGACAACAGAGACAACACAGAGACATTCACACACACTCACACCTAAGGACAATTTGGAGAAGCCAATTAACCTAACAGTCATATTTTTGGTCTGTGGGAGGAAGCCGGAGTACCCGGAGAGAACCCACACATGCACAGGGAGAACATGCAAACTCCATGCAGAAAGACGCAGGGTTGTACTCGAACCCAGGACCTTCTTGCTGCAAGGCAACAGCGCTACCCACTGCGCCACTGTGCAGCCAGAATCAGCAGCCAGATGAAAATTAATTCAGAGGCAACTGTGACGCTGATCACGTTAAACTAAAAGCTGAGATCCCCAAATTCCAGAGACAACAGTATATTAGAATCCTTATTCCTGATGCTTGATTGGGTTATAATCTGGGTAGTTCTCAGGCATTTCAATGCACTTTGATAGAAGTTTCAGCAGTGGTGCAGATGACTGCCACGTTTATACAACAGGACTTTTTAACATGTCCAAAAAATCTGGTACCCTGCCAAGATGGAGATCACTTTAAATGTGTCACATCGTGAGAAAGAGCCTGACGATCCTTTAAAACCTGATGCACAGTTTAATGGTCAGAAAGGTCACGATTTCAGCTCATTATTTCTTATTCTCATTTTTTTCTTTCTGACTTGGATTGTTCTATTTATTCGTATAATATCTGATAAATTTCCATGGATTTATCATATTTTAGCAACAAAACACATTCTGTGTTTCTTAAAAGCGACACATGGCCCTATAGTAATTATTTTGATGGTTGGTGAAGTTGTGGTCTCTCCAAAACGTGAATAAAAAGCTTGTTTTGTTGGGATAAAGCTGCACATGTTTGTTTGCCACTGAAGCAAAGCAGAGCAGCTCCTCAGAGATGTGAGGGAGAACAACTGGGCTTCAGGAAACTCAGCTGCCAGTTCTGCCCTGATCCAAAGATCAGAGAAAAAACAACAGAAATTGTTGCATCACTGGGAAACAAAGCTTTTTTTCATTATTTACATGTATATTATATATTATATTAAAGGAACAACATCCTCTCCATCAACTGAGCACTGGGTTTGTTATTTTCTGCTCTTTTAAAATCAACTGTTTGCTGTTTGTGGAGAAAGACGATAAAAATGTTGCTAATTAAAGAGCATAGCCAAAATCTCAAATGTAATATGTTAAATAAAAAACATTAGGTATTTTTTAACATACCCAGTGGTGTTGATCATTGGTCTGTGTTCAAATGAACCTTTTAAGAATATAACAAAGCAGAGTGATGAATAAGAGCAGCGTGGGCGCGTGCTACTCACCCTGAGGGTGTTCGCTGATGGAACAGGAAGTCCTGTAACCTCCACCTGCGCCATGTCGTCCACATGTGGGCCGAACCCACGGAGCAACAGCACCGGCCCGCAGGACTCCACGTCCCGCTGTGGAACCAGCTGCAGATCTGCGTCCACGTGGAAGTCGGGATCTGACACCTCAAACGTCACATCCTGGTTCCCTGCACAGTCATCAAACCCAACTGCAAGAAGCACACACAACACACACGGGCTGTTTTCACACCGCTCTCAACAAATTACAAACAAGAGAAATGTCAAGAAAAATAGACACCGTGACATTCAGCGAGGTGAACGCAGCAGAAGGAGCTTATGAGGTTGTCAAACAATGCTTAAAAGCTGGATTTTTAGATAAACACATAGCCTGAAGATATACACACAACCTGAGCAAAGAGTAGCATGTTCTGAGGGAATGTCAGCGAGGCTTCAATAAAAGTCAGAGCCTTCTATTCACAGAAGCCGCTCCAATATTTACAACCTGCAGCATAACAAGCTACGCTGTGTGGACTTATTGAAGCCTCTGGCTTGGTTTTGCAGGAATCTTGTTTTTACTGCAGAGAGTTCAGTGATTCCTTCTGTCAAAGTAAAGCGAGAAAAAATGGATTTAATATTCAGGAAAAGAAAGGCATCGCATGGTGACGTAAGCACATCTGGACTTCTGCTCTCACTCAGGTAGATACTAAGACTCCAGCAGGAATCAACCCTTCTGATCGTGATCATCTCCCACCCTGAGATCCCTCCCTCCCTCATCCCTCAGCGACAGCCCTGGAAGAGGAAGCAGCGTTTCATGGGACGTTATCGTGGGAGACCTGCTGATCAGGGAAAGCAGGAAGAGCAAAGACCTCTGACCTCTCAATTACTGGCAGTGAGCGTGTGAAGTAAAGGGAAATGTCATACTGGCGGTTTATGTTCCATCCTAATCATTTATTCATTTGTTCATTTGATCGATTGATTAATGTATTTCTTAAATGAGTAATTAAAGAAATGATTAAACAGAATTTTAGGGATAATTTCACATTAACCAACGTCTCACTGAAATCCTCGGATCTGGAAATTTATACTGAGAATCTGAAGAAACCTTCAGATGTTTGACGACATTCAACTTTTCTGTTATGCCGCTTTACATGATTATAATCATCAATTATTTCTGTTTATTGTCATCATTACATTGACTAACAATTTCCTTGTAAAATGTTGCATTAGATCTGGAGCTAATGACCTGAACGCGTCTCCTTTCTGTTTAATCAAGAGCCTGAGATAACCTCCTATTTTACTTGTTTTACTTTTAGAAGGAGCAATTTTAGTGACTTCTCAAATATTGTGGATTATGCTTTGGTTTAGTTTCACTTTAAGAATAGTAAACTCAACATTCAGCTTTGACATGTATCAAACATATCACTGAATAAACAGAAAACATTCTAACTTTAAAAAAACTTTTTTCAAACATGCTTGAACTTGAAATTATTGACATTTTCTTAGACTAAAAGCAACTATACCATATTAATCTATTCAGATATTATGCAACACAAAGTGGGTCATAACTGTGGAAGGACAGGGACATGTAGTTTTTGTGTCTTTGGGTTCTTTTGTCTTTTGGGGTTCGTCTCCATCACCTTTGAACGTCTACAGAGGGAAATTTCTCTCCGTCTTCTTTATAAAATAGTTTAAGCTCAAAGTAGATGAAGAAGATCTGAGAAATTATATTTTCAAGTCTTGCCACAGATTCTTCATTGAATGTTTTCTGGACTTTGACTAGGCCATTCTTAAACATAATATGAGTTGTTCTAAACCTTTGAGGATTTTTCTTGTTTAGGATGGCTGTCCTGTCTTTCACAGGACCATAATTAGGTCAAGATTGCGGGAGAAAACTGAATATATCTGTAAGGTTTAGTTGTTTATGTCCTGTTTTTAGATTCCTTCATTGTTTAAGTAGAGAGAAAAGCGGTCATTAAAGTATCACCGACCCTAACCATACCCCCCATGGAGGTAAAAATTAAGTTTAGGTCAACAAAGTCAGATTTTTTTGTTCAGCATAGATTTCATTCACATAAAACATTTTAGAGCAAAATAGAAATGATGTGCATGAGGCAGAACATATCTGGAAAAATATTTGTCTGCAGAGGAAATTGAGAACACTGATTTCTTTGTGATGCCAACAGTATGATACAATCAGAATGTGGAGCCGCTTACTCGTGCTTCAATAGAAATCTACCGAAAGCTCTGCCATGAATGAAAAGAGGAGCCAGAAAATCCAGAGAGAATCTGGTGATGATCATCATGATGAAGCTGAAGGTTTAAAGGCAGAAATGTCAAAGGGATGACTTTAGCTAATAATCTATAACATAACTAAAAAGTGGACAAAACAGATGCAGCAGAAAACAAACATGCAAGAGAAGAACCAAGAGGAACATCCCAAGATGTCCTATAAATGGCAAGAACCGGCCAGATTGAAGGACAAATATAGAACACAATAGAATATATTTAATGTCCCACTTTAGAGAAATTCATGTGTATCAGTAGCAATTCAATTACATTTTATTTATATAGCGCCAAATCATTACACATGTCATCTCAAGACTCTTTCCAGAGTCAGCTTCCATCAGATCCTCCAGGTTGGTGAGAAAGTTTCCTCTCTAAGGAAACCCAGCAGGTTGCATCAAGTCTCTCCAAGCAGCATTCACTCCTCCTGAAAGAGCGTAGAGCCACAGTGGACAGTCGTCTGCATTGTTGATGGCTTTGCAGCAATCCCTCATACTGAGCATGCATGAAGCGACAGTGGAGAGGAAAACTCCCCTTTAACAGGGAGGAGAACCTCCAGCAGAACCAGAACCAGGCTCAGTGTGAACGCTCATCAGCCTCCACCGAGTAAAGTGAGGGGAAAAGTCCAAAACAGAGGAATGAATACTGTACAGTTATTTAAGAAGGTAAACTCAGATTAACAGGTTACAGCAACAGACTGACTACAGAAAAATGTAGACGACGTTTGGAGCACAGAAGGTTCTAAGGTCTCACAGCTGCTGGGAGGATCTGTGATAACGCTCCTTTGTGCACCAAGGATGCTGCAGCTTCTCACCACCTGCGCTGGGTGCAGGGGGCATCAGAGCTGGCCTCTATGATCAGTTTGTCTAACTGCTTCCTCTCAGATGGAGAGAAGCTGCTGCTCCAAGAAAACAGCCTGCAGAAGAAGGCTGAAGGCACCACAGAGTGAAAAAAGGTCTCGTCAGATTCATTCTAATTGGTGGCAGGTGTGAACTCGAAGACTGAAAGTTAAAACTAAATTAAACGTGATTCATGGCTTTAACGGACTTTTGAGATCCACTGGACCTTCAATTAAACTTCATCTTGCTGGCGAGGTCAGACTGATCTGAACCAATGAAAATTCTCCCGTTTTCAGTCAGAACTGCCGTCAGCAGATAAAGACGCTTCGTTTTGCTTTTAACAGCAGGTCAAAATTCAGCTGAACACAAAAACATCTAAAACTCCTGCTTATGTTCCTCATGTTGTTCCTGCTGATAGAAGCTAGGAGGCTATGAATGATATTACTGTGATGTTTGCTGTTTTTCTGACAGACCGTAATATGTTCCTGTGCTCTCCACACGCTGTTCTGCCTGAGAAACACCCCGATCCCGAGAAACAGAACAACAAAAGCTCTGCTCTGCTGTTGGTTTGTTCCCCATCTTTCCTGTCCTGCAGGTAAACGGACAAGCTAAAGAGAAGAGACTCAGCATAGAGCTGAGCCCGTGGTTTCTGAAGGCAGAGACACACCAATACACGAGGAACAGAAGAGAGAGAAAGGGACTAGAAGCAACTTCTGCTCTGAGCTAAAGAGAAACAAGCGCTAGCAGACGAGTCTTCCCTCAGACTGTGTTGATAAAATGCTCAGGAAAAAACTTGTACTGGATAATCAGCTGGAAGAAGTCAGCACAACTCCGACATTTGGTTTTTTTTTTGTTTTTTGTAGAAACCTCTTCTTCAAATCAGTTTATCTGATTTGAAGAAGAGATTTCTTTCCTGCAGTTTTAAAGCTGAAACAGTCAACCTGCCAGCAGCTCATCTGCTCTGTTCCATGATGACTCCACATGTTCAACTTATATGGCTCAGACAATTTCAATTATCTGGAAAAAAAACTTTTAAAAACCTGAATATCTTCTTATGAAACTAAAATATGTATTTACTGAAGCAGAAGTCTCAGGGCTTTTGTATTTCCAAAGCGATAATTGATGCTCACAGAGAGACACACAGTAGGGAGATTGCTGCTGTGCAGTTTGAGTGCTACAGCAACCTACTAATGCAATTATGACATTTTCAACAAGTACTAAAGGTGCTGCTGCTTTAATTGTCCACTTTTCACAGTGAAATGTAATGTTCTCACCAGTCCATGAACATCCATCTTTCAAAGCCGCATGCGGGATAGAAATAGTCCAGGGTTACATCTGCCTGACAGTACAATCAATCGACTACACTTAATCACAATAGATACACTTAACCTTTGTATCTGTTTAGTCTGGCTCTTATTGGAGAAACATCTTTATTTACCATCAGTTTGAGAGGGAGAAAAGAATATCAGAAGAAGAAGAGAAAGTAAAATGAATCCCCTCCCAAAAACTGGCAGAAACACGGTTACAATAGAGAATGAGGGAGCGCTGCAAAGTCAACAGCCTTCTCTACAGGGAAACAAAGCTCTATCTCAAAAATTCAACTCTCTCTTCTAAGCCAGAGCATGAAAGATGTGTTCATTTCCATTCCCATTACAAGCCCCAGATTTATTTCAATAACATGGATGACTCTTTAGAGGCTGCAAATTGCAGCGCCAAACAGAGTCAGTGGCATTTCAAAGGCAGCGCGAGTGTTTGATGGTATTCTAATGTTGGCAGGTTTTGGGGGATTTCACAAAGGAACATAGAGAAATGGCAGCTTTGAAGTCAGACAACAATGACAGAATGCAACACACCCCACTCAGCTTCATCACCGCTACACAGCCACAACTCCACAGAACCGTGCAGAACATGGTTTAGAGTCGCCGAACTCTCCAGCAGATTATTTAAGACAGGAAACCTGATGTGGATCAGGGTGGAAGTGCGACTCGATATTTCAGTTTCTTTGGGACCAACATCTCATGAGAAGCTCATGAAGGACAATTTTTTTTTGGAAAGCATCTTTGCGTGTCCAAAAAAGTGCTATATAGGTTTGATGTATTATTATTATTATTATTATTATTATTATTATTATTATTATTATTATTGCTATTAATCACTCAGAAAGTCTTCTAGCACAGATCAAGATAGCTCCAATTGAGAGAGAGCAGCCATCGTTACACAGCTGTGCAGCTCAACTGTCAGTATTATGATTAGCATGGTTAGCCGTTAGCATTACTGAAAACTATATATATATATATATATATATATATATATATATATATATATATATATATATTTTTTTTTTTTTTTTTTTTTTTTTTTATAATTTCTAAAGCTGTTCCTCCAGCCTGGAGGAACAGCTTTAGAAATGAGAAGCTCCCCTAATCTTTTCTTCCTGATTTTAAACTTCTCATTGATCCTGACACGAGCTTTCTTCGTTTTGTTCACTGGTAACTGCTTCCCCTCTAAAGAGTGTTGCTGTCAACGCGACCTGGAAGCGATTAGGAGTGCTTTACTGCTGCCAGCCGGCCAGGACTGGTCCAGAATGAAAAATGGCAGAACGTCTGGGAGGGTCAGGGGACTAGAATGTCAAAATTTAAGTTGATGCATGAAAGTGTCTGTGTTTTGCTAGGGACCAATAACTCCTGTCTGGCTGGATTATTGGATGGATGGATTTATATCACAGTTTCCAGCATCAGGACCAAGTAGATTACTTTTGCCACAATACATTGAAAAAGATTTAAAACTAGAAGCTTAGTGTTCACTTTCTTGCATTGGTAAAATCTGATCTATTTAATTACAACATACTATTTAAACATTTATTAAGAAACCCATTTTTAGATAAAACTAATAGCTATCAAGCACTTTTCCAAAGCTGGCTGAGACATCATGTGTGAAGTTAAAGTCAGAAATGTAGAACTGCATGAAAAACAACATCCAGTTTTACCAGTTCTGTCAGGAGGAATGGTCCCAAAATTCAGGAAAACATTGTGAAAAATATACAGTTTACATGAAATATTATTATTTTAAAATGTAAAAAAATGAAAAAATTAAAATCCACAAAAAGCAATTATCTTTCTTTTTCTTTAGGATCTTTCAAATACTTATTTCAGTATTCCTAACTAGGCCAGAAACATGAAAAGTTTCCTCTGATCCACCGTCAGGAGATAAAAGATAAAAATGTTGTGATTATTGTGTAACTATCTGGTTTAAACCAGGCTTAGTTTATCAGAACGGTAAAACATGGAAAAAGGACTAAAGAAAACACAGACGCTGCATTGATCATGAACTATAACTCCAAGTTATTCCAGTTAGAGGGCACTAACAATTTAACAAAAACCTAAATCATTTGGGTGTTTTAGCAGATTTATAGCAGCACATTTAGATTTGGACAAATTTCACATATTTCTGACCCATTATGAGAGTATTTAAACGGGCTCCAGTGTTTGTCAGCCCCATAAATGAGATTTTTCTCCCTCTCCTGTCAGGTACTAAAGTTTTCCTTTGAGGTGTTTTGAAGACTATTTTCTGTCTTGTAACAAAATGTCAAGTCTCCATGATGGCAGAGATGTGAATCAGAGGAGTAATCTCAAAGGTGGCAGAGCGGGTGTGTTGGAGCTGATAGCTGCCGTGTCTAACCAGACAGACTGTGCTCTGCCACGTATAAAGGCCTCTGGAGAACACTATTCTCAAATAATCACCTGCTATTAAACAGGGAACTGCTTTTGGAAATGTATTTACACCCCGAATTGCATTTTACCCTGGAGTTTCCCATCACAGGGCATTGTGTGGGAACCATCCCAGGGATTCAGCGGTGACACGACTCGGGCTATTCATCCAGACAGATCAGCATTTTAAAGGATGTTATCAACCACAGGGGCCCAAGAAGCACAATCCTTCGTCTTAGCGGTAACCAATCAGACTCTTTAAATCATCCACCATCCTTTTTATCACGTCTAAAGCAGATTTATTATTCATTACATAAAGCAACCAAATCTGATCTGTTAAATATTTTAATTTGGGCTTATTAAAATGATAGTCAAGTATGAAAACTAACTGGTTAATTCAATTAACATTCTGTAATGCTCCCCTCTTTGCGGGGTTTATTACACGGCTGCCTTGTGATTTAAATTAATGGATACTAAAGTTTTGTTAGAAAGACACAAAGCCTATAGTGAAAACATGAAACTAGCTTCTTTCTATCCATCCATCTGCATACTGACCATAAATTACTTTGACAAACGTGAGACTGATTTTATAGGCGGCCATCATCCAGGCTGTCCCATGTTCCTGCATCACTGAGTGGTCCAGTGGATCGTCCAGAGGACAGAACCGGTCCAAACTTAAACAGCCCTGAGAGGGGATCATCAGGGCTGACCTTCCCTCCATCCAGGACCTCTACAGGTCAAAGGTCAGGAAAACAGCTGCTAACACCTCTGAAGATCCCACACACTGGACACAAACTACCTGCAGGTGGCGCTACAGAGCGCTGTTTGTTAAGAGCAGCCTCCATGGAGGCAGGTTCTGTCCCGGGCGTCTCTCTGATGGAGACTGAACACCTGACAGCCGCTGCATTGTTGTCTTATTACCACAACCTGCCTTTCCTTTTTGATCTGCTTCATATAAAGTGTGCCTGCAAATAAACATAGCATACAGTTTATTTTATGCTTCATTTCCTGTCCTCCACATTTTATTTAATTATAGTTATAAGCCTAGTGGGTAGAGCATTGCACTTGTGCCCTGGAGGTTCTGGGTTCAACTCCCACAGACTGCCACTCTGGGTCCCTGAGCAAAACCCTTAACCCCAGAATATTCCCCGGGCGGCGCACAGCAGCAGCCCACTGCTCCCTACAGGGATGGGATAAATGCAGAGAGCAGATTTCACTGGAATGTACGTTGCAATGACAATAAATATGATTTTTATTATTATTTAATGTCTGTATGCTGTGAGCATTTGAAAGCTGAAGCCAAATTCCGTGTTTGTGTGCTTTATCCTGGCCTGTAAAGCTGATTCCTACAGATGCTTTTAGCTCTACCTGTGAACATGTCATAAATTAAAGGTGCAGAGCTTTGCTTTCATGACTTTCAGGACTTCTCACAGAGTGCCCTTGATGCTGTGTTTGGTGTCCACAGGCACAGAAAATCCATTTATTTCACATTAGGTCCCGTACGTTCTGTGCCAGCATTCCTACTGTTATTCCTAGTTTACTGTTTTTGTGGAGATAAATGGAAAAGGGAGGAGAAACTTTGACATTTGACTATGAACAGCAGTAAGAAGACTGGCCTTCCAACAATAAGGAAGTTCAGTTTGACCTTATGAACGTGAAGCTGTTAGTGACGGAGTAGAAGAAGCTCTGTGGTTAAACATATCTATAAATAATTCTGACTTTAGGAAGCTAGAGGTATTTTAGAAGTGAAAATTAGCAAAAAGGAAGTGAGATATTTCCAGTAACACATTCAGGGACGCATCCCACCTCTTCTGCTCTGCTTAAAAATTCAAACATTATTTCTATGCATTTGGCTTTAGGCTATGAAATATTCTCCACAACGGTAAAGTTAAAAATGACAGTAATTTCTCTCTAAGTAAAAAAAAAAAAATACAATTCCTTTGATAAACACATCTTTCTTTGTACATTTTAAACACACAGCGTTTCAGACAAAGCCACGTCTGTTACTATAAGTTTCCTTAGAGAGCGTCTGCAGGGATTGGAGCAGACTGACCCTGACAGCGAAACACAGGATGAAGAGCAGAAACATTACAGAAGGAGGATAAAACTAAGTTTATGATCTAAATCAAGAGATTAGGGGGAAGAGCGGCTGAGGCAGGCTGATTTAATTCACAGGAAGAAAATGAAAGGAGGAGCCCAGCGCTGACATAATTAACCACTTTCTGAACCGATCACTTCCTGTTTGGACCTTTTCTTCTTCAGAACCAACAGAAGCACGCGGCCGTGGAGCGAAATCAAACATCTCTGCAAATGAATCGCGCTCTCATCAATTTAACAACAGCAAATACAGGCAATGTTTGCATACAGGTATGTGACTTTCAATAATTCAAAAGAAACTCCCAACAATGTGCAATAAAATGCAGAAATGGCAGCCGAGGTGGTTTCAGAACCAGACAGAGTAATTTGGGCTTGCAGCCACTTCAGGATAATTGCAGCCAAGATAATTGAAGCATTTGAACAGATAATTTGCTTTTGTAGATTAATACTAATGAAAAGATGTATTAAAACAGTAGCTTAGCCACACTTGATAACCTGATTCATGCTGAAAAATCATCAGAAATCATATTTTTGAACTAAACTTTCATCAAACACTTTAAGTAGGAGAATCATAAAATGCATTTGAGTCAACCTCCAACAATTAACACGAACAAGAGGAACCCAAACCCTTCAGGTTTATGGGTTCTGGTCCGAGCAGAAACCCAAAGATGGTGTACAGAACAGAGCCGTGTCAAAACTAAAGAACATCAGAGAGGAACTCAGCAGGATGGAGAAAACTCGGCTTAATTGTTACATCACAGCTAAGTTGTCAAAATGAGCAAAGAGCTGTTTTTCCCTCTGAAACTAAACTGAAATCAATTAGTGTTATATCAAGTTGTGATGTAATGAGCTGTTTCTGCCGTCGTCTAAATGATTATTTAAAGATGTGGAATCCAGTCTCACATTGAGGTGATGATGATGTGGTGAGTGCTGATCTGGAAAAAGTTTAACATTTTCACACATTATAACCAAAAAACCTTAGTGCATCAATTTGGGATTCTATGTGACAGAGAAACAAGTAGTTCATGAGTGTAAATGTGAGAAAAAGCACTTCTGTTGTCATTCTTTACATTTAATGTGATTTTTTTGAGCCTATTTTACTCTGATACCACTAAATAAAACCAGAAGTCAGCTGATTACTAAAGTGGAGGCAGTCTGTGTGTAAATGCCGCTGATCTGTGAGGAGATCAGAGGTTTGCTGAAGAACATTAGAGAACAGCACGATGCAGACCAGCAGAAGTTCACAGCAGGTTATACAAAATCTCCAAAGCTCTGGAGGCAACAAGAGCATCATTGGCCCACGGTAACTCTGGAGGAGCTGCACAAATCCCCTGCTCAGGTGGGAGAATCTGTCCACAGAACAACTGTTAGTCATTCACTCCACAGCTCCTGGGTCTCATTTATAAAACAGCGTGTAGGATCTAAAGTAAAGGTCTACGTGCCACACAGCTGGAAACACCGTGCACCAGCAGCAGTTTCCCTGTCTACATCCCAGCTGTACCTGAACGTCTGGTACCAGGTTCCTCCTCAGGTTCTGCCCTCTACACCCTCACATTCAGCCATAAATGTTCGATGCAACGCTCCTCTTGAATATTGTTTTGTTATATATTATATGTGTGATCTCTCCAGAGTCTTAATGTGTGGAGCAGAGTGCTACACGTGATGAATCTGGCTGGCCTGGGTAACTTAGTCCAGTGGTTGTTTCTGTGTGGACGGATGCTGCTGTCTCACTCCATCTCCAACTGCAAATCAGGAAAAGGGAGAGCAGCAAGAGATGAGAGCGAGTGAATGAAAGGGTAATTAGGAGGAGATAATGATACCCAGCTCTCTGGCTCTGGGTGATCCTGTCTTTGTTACTTTGTTACTTCACCGTACCGGCTAACGACAGAACAGCACCAGAACCCTAAAAGTAGCCTCATTAAAAGATGATGGCAGAGGTTTTATCCGCCACAGTTCATGGTCAACTCTGCATCAGGCGGGCTGAATGTAGAGACATTCCTGCTGTCCTCCAGCCTCCCACTCATCTTCATCATTTTCTCTATCTAACAATGTTGGCGACTATTTTACTACATTTTTGCCGTTTTCTTTTTACAGAAAACATAAAGATATAAAACCTAACTGACCATTTTTTTATGTTAACTCTAAGAAGTTCCTTTAAAATTTTTGTGCCTAAGGAGAAAAAAAACAATAAAAAAGTATTTAATATTTCTTTTTACTTCAGGCTGAAATATTTAAATCAAACACTAAGGATATGTGCTTGAATTTAAACCCTTTAAAAGCTATTTATTGTAATATGACTACACCATCATACTAGGATCTGAGACGTGTCACTGATTGGCTGAAACATTGATTAAAATGCATCATTACCATGATTTATTAATTTGCAGCGTCCTTTTTACAACAAAGAATCATGATGACAAAAGACGTCAGTTTTCCTGAATTTGCGGTTATTTTTGTGAACTTTCTGACAAGCATATCAGCGTTATTCCAGTATTTCTTATTCTACTTTAAACAAGTTGTGAGTCCTTCCTGCTGCTCCCCTCGTCAGCGGTCACCTCACAAATCCATTCTTACACCAGATGCCCTTCCTGACGCAACCAACACTCAATCCTGGCTTCCCCGTATCAAAGGGAAGGACGTAGCTCCTATAATAATAATAATCAGCTTATTTATTTATACGATGTGCTCCTGTTTACGCCCTTTCATCAGGATCCTGGCGGCGGCGTTCTGAACACACGGGATGTTCTTTCCAGGGATCCTGATGAAAAGTGGGAACGTTGAGTCTGGAGGAGACGGCAGCATGGAGGAGTCTCTCTGGGTCAGAGAGGGAGGGTGGTGAAAACAAGAAATCTTACAGATATGCTTCATGTGGCTTTGGAAGGGGAGCTGTGGATCAAAAATAACCAAGGTTATCGACTTTACTAGAAAGAGAAATGTTCTGTCCAGAAAAAGCAACAGTGAGACTTTTTCGTTGTGAATAAGTTCTGGAGTGGCAGCTTGGAGCTGCGAAGGTGAAGGAGGCGTTGCTGCATCCGGTCCCTCAGCTACACCACAGAGGGACTTCTCTTTACACCAGTCAAGGTTTTAAAACTTTAGCCTGAAATATTCATTTCAAGGAGATTTGCTTTCATTTATTTCCCAGGTACGTCTCTTCAGTTGCTTTTTAACAGGAAAGGGTAGCCAGCCAATCAGATGTCAGGAGCCGCTCAGGCATCTAGACATGGTGAAGATGACTCGAGCTCAACCTGAGCATCAGGATGAGGAAGAATCAGCTTTAAGCTTCTTTGAACAAAGCATGGTTGTCAGAACCAGACGGGCTGGTCAGAGTATTTTAGAACCTGCTGATCCTCAACAAACTGGTTTAATGACGCTTAATGACAACTATGGACCTGTCTGCTGATGCCTTCACAGGGGCGGATCTACTGGGGTGGTACATGGTGGCAGCTGCCCCCCTGAGAGAAGCCATGACACCCCCACTGCCACGCAGCTCACAGGTCTGAATCCAAGCCTATCACACGTTGTAATTGTCAATTTATGTCCGAATGCAGTATGAGGTCTGATTTGGGTTTCTGTATAAATTCTGTTGGGTCATGATGGCTCACTGCATTCATATGGAAAACATTGTTGCATTTAAACAGGTGGATGTGTGTTATTCTTTATTGTTTAATTTGTAGACACAACTTCAAAACCTTAGCTAAAAAGTAGTTAAATTCAGTTAATGCTCATTAACTGTCTCTTCTGGTAATCACATAAATGTATACTTTTATTTTGCAGTTATCTCATGAATGACGCAGAGATCCCTCCACATTCTTCCCTCAGCGATGTCCTCCAGCAGCGCCAACGCCGCCATCGATCCACAGCTGGAGCTACTTCAGCAGCTGTTGATGGACCGGATGATTGTCTCCAACCGATTAGGAGTTCATCTGTTGATCCGACCCGTTTTCTTTTTCAATGAGAATGAAATAACCCTTTAGATGATTTACACACATGTCATGCTCCTCATTTACATGTATGTGACAAAAACATCTGATTGAGGTTGTTTCCATCGTTGAGGTGTGTTACGCTGTTGTATGAGGCTAAATTCTAAACAGAACTAAACTTTAGTTATATCTCTGTAGTTATGCTGCTATAGGCTTAGGCTGCTGGAGGACATCAGGGTCTATTTCTCTCTCTCTGCTGATTTCTCCTACTGCTCTCCAATCTGCATTGTTTGTTGTTATTTCAGCTTTTAACTTTCTGTTCTCTGTCATTTTTATCTTCATAGAAGGTACACCTGGTCTGGCGTTCTGTTAGCTGTGACATCATCAGGGGAGGCAGATCATCCTCTATTACCATCTAACATAGAAAGTACTCCTGGGTCAATGTGAGCTTCTGAGCTTTCTGTGTCTCTGCTCTGTCTTCTCTAACATAGAAAGTACTCCTGGGTCAATGTGAGCTTCTGAGCTTTCTGTGTCTCTGCTCTGTCTTCTCTAAGCCCCAGTGGGTGGAGGCAGATGAGCGTTCACACTGAGCCTGGTTCTGGTTCTGCTGGAGGTTCTCCTCCCTGTTAAAGGGGAGTTTTCCTCTCCACTGTCGCTTCATGCATGCTCAGTATGAGGGATTGCTGCAAAGCCATCAACAATGCAGACGACTGTCCACTGTGGCTCTACGCTCTTTCAGGAGGAGTGAATGCTGTTTGGAGAGACTTGATGCAACCTGCTGGGTTTCCTTAGAGAGGAAACTTTCTCACCAACCTGGAGGATCTGATGGAAGCTGACTTTGGAAAGAACCTTGATGATGTGATGTGAATTGGAGCTATAGAGATAAAATTTAATTAAAATGAATTATATTTCAGTATATTTAGGTGAGGTTTAGGGCTTTTCAGTTTGTTATTGTTGATGGAAGAAGTTTGTGTTGCTGGCGCTCATTTTCACAGCAGGTCAAATATTTTACCGCAACATTTCTGTACATGCCGCGATGAGCGTAAAACATTGCATCGTACACGCTTCGTACATGAGGGGATGTGGTGGAACAGGAGGTTCTGATCATGGATGTTGACAAATCTGCATAGATCCACATTAACATGACATTACAAGACATGAAGACATGAGTCAGTAATAATGGGTTGAACGCTGTGGGTGTATTCATATGTAGCAGATGCTCTTTATCTGACGGCAGATCAGAAATTCAAACTTCTTGAACATAAATCCAGTTGCAGGTGTTGGGGTCCTTTCCTTCAGGTATTTGCAGGGATCATATCCGTCCTTAACAAAAGAATAACCACAGGAACCACCAGCTTATTAAATTTGATTCTCTCAGAGTCTTTTCTTTGACATGATTGCAGTGTGCAGCTCTCCCAATGGACTGCAGTGATTTTGTTAATAATTACCACCATTCATCAGATGCAAACAAAGTCACAGACGGCAAAATTAGACTCATTATTATCAGCAGCACTTCACACATTGTTCCCGGCCAGATAAGGGGAGGATATTGTTCTCTTTAAATTTCTGACAGCAAAAACTTGCAGCTTACAAACATATTGGTTGTTATTGTGCCAAATTAAAAAAGTACCTTTGGTGGCATTTCTCAGATATAGAAAAGGCAAAGCAGGACGGCTAATGTAAGAAAATGTACACTTGGATTAATTGAAGTATTTTGTGGTTCATAAATTAAATGGATGCCTGTGAGTAATAAACAGGCTTTCCTTTCTTGCAGGGTGCAAGCATGCCTGGCGCCGACAGCAGCAGTAAACATCTGGGCGCACGCTGCAAACGTTTCGTCCTGCAGGCGTGGGCTTTGAAGTCGCCTGTTTCAAGGTTACACCTGCTTACTTAGGAATTCGCTTAAGTCCCCGTTCCAAACACATAATTGCATTCCTCACTCAGGTTTTACGAGAAGAAAATAAATGAAAATGTATCAGTGTGTCTAAGCGATTGAGATCCCCCGAAGCCAAGCTTGACAAGGTTAACCGCAGCAGCAGACCCGGGAACGGGGAGCGAGGTTTATTCCAGCACCGCAGCAAACTTCAATCAGACGGTGTTTGTTTGTCAGCGTCGGGGCGAAGCGTTTCATCACAGAGGGACGGGCCGCGGCTGGACGCCAGCACATGTTGGCCGGGTCGGGAGGAAGAAGGAACCGCTGACGTCAGAAAACACTAAAGAGACACGCAGATCTAGAGATATAACTAATAATAAAACATTAATCTCTGGAATATTATAATTAAGGGGTTCCACTGCTAGTAATGCAGCCAATGTGCATAAAGACAAAAATTATTCTCACTCTGGTTTTAAAAACAGCAGTTATCAGCGTGAACACTAAGATTTACTTTATAAACTCAAAGATTTGACTTTCTTGTGAATTACTAATATTTAGTCTGGGAACTATTTCACATCTGTGCAGCATGGAGGCGGCTGACCTCTGTTACCTGTGAACAGGTGTTCCAGGATGATCAGACTTCACTGCACAGCTCCTCTGAATCTCTCGGTTTCGCCTCAGAAACAGCAGGCTGGACTTTTTCCATATTTTCTCTTGGATTGAGGAGCAGGGATCAGGCTGGCCGCTTCCTGCCGTTAATCTTGTTGCTCTGGAGCAAAGATGCTGCTCCTTGCTGGTGATTTTTGGGTTTCTGCCTGCTTGAAACAACTATTTCAGGCAAAAATTGATCTCTTTAATTCTTGTCATGGATTAAAACTGATCCATTATCCCTGGTATATTATCAACAGTACAGGAAAGCTCCCAACATTAATGCCTGAGCCACCACGCTTCACAGCTTAATATGGATGTGAACATGAATATGAATTGAACAATCATTCAACAAATACGGTCTCTTGGGGCCATCTAACAAACTGTCTGCTGCTCCTGGACACAAAACAACTTCCTTTCTTTATCCGTCTGGAAAATGTTGCTCCATTTCTGCTCTTATTGTCATTTTCCTCACAGATACGGTAGACCAGAGACGCTTCGGTCCATCTGAACGGCTGCCCTCTGCTCACCTCCAAGTAGTATTTCTGCTTTTGGTCTCCATTTTAAAGGGGTCTAGTCACATGCTATGAGCATAAAAACACGCTAAAACAACATGAAATAAAATAGTATCGATCCAGACTTAAGAGTAATTGTGGTCATGCCTTTTCAATATTCATCCTAACAGCATTTATTTAGACGTTTTTGAGACTGAAACTAATTTTTGCAGCAGAGACAAACAGACAAAGCAGCTGAAGTGTCTTGCCCAAGGACACACAACTGAGGCAGTTGGAGCGGGGATTCGAACTAGCAACCCACTAGTCACATGAATAATTCCCTGGCTCCTGTGACACAAAAGTCCTTCGTTTACTAACACATAGAGCAAAAACAAAGTGTAAAACAAAATATAATAAAATATAATAAGTCAACAATCTATAAAAGCTTTGAATGCAACCAGAGTAATTTACTAGCGCAGAAATTCTTAAACTCATATTACGCCGCTTGGCCACTTTAAAGCCTCTGATATTATTTCCCCTGAATTGAGTCATTTTCTAATCTTGTTTTCTGCTCTTCAGTCAACTTTTTTAATTTAGGTTCTTCTAAACGATGGAACGACCCGTTTTAAATACGCCTGTTTGGTCACAGACTGGACCGGCCTCTTTAAACAACAAAACCAGTTTTCTATAACTCTTCCTCAGCTTCTAGAACATTATGTGTAAAGCAGAAATATCATTCCAACCAAAATCAGGAACTGGTCTGGTTGGTGATCTTGATCAAATGTTACTTTAATGAACCTGCAGATAAATGATAGGTTCAAATTAAATGAACTAATTTCACTAGAAGATAAACGTGAAAGGAGAATTTGTAAACAATACATTAATGTCCTGATGTGTCTCAGTATTCCAGGTAGAAAAAGGAAATAAAATTTGAGCAGGTCCTCTAATCTATAGAAGAACTCACCTAGAGGACCTTTTTTTATACATTAATCATTTTAAGCCTGGTAGTGGAGCACTTAACCAGGCTTTTTAAACCTTATATAGAAGAGAGAGAGGTGCAGGTGAATCCTGAAGAAACGTTTCTAACTCTGCTGCAGTGTTGTTTCTGTAACCTGGAAACAACTGAGAGAAATTTCGTCACATAATTCCTTGGCAGCAGTGAAATGTGAAAAATATACCCTGATCAAAACTAAAGCCAGTGAAGATTCTCTCTAGATAATAAGCTGACGGTTGAATATTCAGGTTCCAGAATCTCTCCATTACATCAGTCTGGATAGACATCCTCTGTTTCTCCTCCCTGATCACTTCCTCCTTCCACATTCTGGAGTCTAACAGCTGAGAAGAGGCAAAGTCCAGAAGAGTCCTCATCCATGTGTTCACTGCTCACCATGAACCGGTGGGCTGAACTGATGCAAGCGTCCTCCTTTTCTCTCTCCTTATCTGTTCTGCTTTACATCTGTGACATCTGCTTTTATGCAGTAGATCAAAAACAGGAAACTCAGCCATTTTACAGCGATAAACGGCTCTCTCTCTGGCATCCTTGCTGATCATCATGATTAGCAGAAATTAATCAAGTAGCCTGCTGCCAAACGCAGTATGAGAAACGTATATCAGTATCAGGGTTGCTGCAGTTTCCAGTCAAGATAAAATACACAAATCAGCTGATATTTCTACTGTGTTCAGGCTAACAGAGCCTGAAATAAAAATGTGTAAATGGGCAGAGAAGGAAAAAAAGATGGATGGATGGATGGATGGATGGATGGATTTGGTTAAATTCAATCAAAAAAACTATTTATAAATTAATTAATTGCTGCTGCAACTTAAACCAAAGCACTTTCTCCAAGGAGCCGTTATAGATGATGGTTGTGGTCAGGAAGGAACTCCTGCAGTGTTCAGCATTACAGCAAATGTGACGAAGCTTCTGACTGAAGACCACTTGTTAGATCATGAAAAGGATGATTCCACTCATCTGTAATGTTCCTCATTTTCTGAAGCATCTTTTTTTGCACTTTCATCTCCAGAGGTTCTAGTAGTGGCTTTTGGGAGTCTCCAGAACAGAACCAAGGAGGATGCTGAGCTTGTTCCTGAACTAAACCTACAGAAAAATGTCTGGTCCATGGACGGACAGACGGATGGTCAGATGGATGGTTGACAGCAGATTTAATGGACGGTGGATGCACACAGAGGAGGAGGGATGGACAAATCAACACAATTTGTTGACCAAGGTTTAAGGAAAACCATCTGGAGACATTTTTATTTATTTATCCAGACATCAAATAACTTTTTCAGGTTCATCAAATGTTAATCAGATGTATCCAAATACATAATAATGTTCATTTCTGTGATGGAATGTTTCTTATAATGTTGCAGCAAGGCTTCCACCTTGCCTTGGTTGGATTATAACAATTATGTATTTTGTATCAGGTTTGAAGACAACAAAACTAAATCAGTCAGTGTGTACTGAACAAAGCTCAACCTTGTACCTCTTCCTCTGCAGCTCCATCTCTCTCCCAAAGTGCTTTCTAATTCTTCAAACAGCGCCCTGGCTGCACTCACACACTTGGATGTGCTAAGTGCTAAATAAATGAACACAACAATAATTACTATAATTGTTGAGTTATCATGTTATTGAACTATCCAGCAGTTTAGTGCCTGGGGTTGTTCAGGAGAAAACGGCCACATTTCCATGGACAATGTGGCAACACGTGGCACTAAAAAAGCTGTTTTCTATGCTTTAAAAGCACTATGTTCAAAAGCCTCTGTTTAGCAGTTTTTTTCTTACTAAAGCACATATTTTGCACTAACTGATTATCATATTCTGTACTGTTCTTGCATTAGATACAAGGTGAAAACTGCAGAGCCTCTAATTCATTGCAAACCCTGAAACAGCACTCAAGTACTGCCTTTGGTTGTTTTAAATGTTTGTGTCAGGATTATAGAAACTGCTACAGAATGAACACCACTCTTGTATCGCTGTTTTTTTTTTTTTCCACAGGGTTACAAGGGAAAATAATTATGTTAACACTTCTAGTATAGACAGTAAAACAAGGTATGTCTGCAGAGCATCAGATTGTGGTGCTGGTGGATTGTGTGAGGATCTGTAACCTGAATGGTTTTCTGGGTCTGAATCTGTAACATCAATGGTTGGAGAGTGACGGCATACTAGCCTGCACTGAACGCTCTTGCACCAAGAAAATGTTTATTTTTATTCCCAAATGGTATAAAATAGGCTATTGCATTTGATAAATAGAAGATAATCTTTAATCATGCATGGCCTGCCATGATGTTTTGTAGGTGATATGCATGAAACATCTACCTTCAGAGCAAACCGTCAGATGGTTATAAAACTGTTTAGAGCCAACAATATATGCAAAATTATGAAAAAGAAACATTTGAAAGGTGTCCCACAAGGCTACCTCCTGGGTCGCATACTGCTTTTGATTTATGGTAACAATGTTGGCCAAAATGTTACTGAGGCAAGCGTGCATTTATATGCTGATGACACAATATTTTGTTGTCATGCAAAGTCTGTAACATCGGTCCTTGATCATCTGCAGTCAGCCTTTAAGTCAGCCCACTGCTCCCCAAGGGGATGGGATAAATGCATAAAACAAATTTCATTGTAATGTATGTTTCAATGACAATAAAGATGATATTACTATATTACTATTACTATGTTATTTCCAAGCAAAATAAAACTGCAGGAAACTACACCGACTATAAAAGGCAAAGCTACAGAGTTTGTAGAAACGTGTTAATTTGTCACCATTGTCATTGTTAAAACGTCTTTAAAGCATTATATGATCACATATAAAACAACTGAGATTCTTTTTTTATAGCAGCATATTTGATTCTCTCTCGTTTGGCTTGTGAACATCTTGTCTGCAGTCTTCTACCACCGCTAGGCTATGATGTTTCCATGAACGCCTCAGCCGGCTCTTTGTGCGTGCCGGATCTTGTTTATCATAGAGACTTGCAATTTCTGATAAAATGTAAACCTCTCACTCACCATTGGACCCTGTACTCACTGGTTAACTGGCCATCATTATCTACCCACAGACGTCTGGCATGCTTTCATTTACAAATCCATCCTCAGCCTGTGTTTTTCTTATCTACATTATATCAGAGGTCAGAACGACACACAGTCACATCCTGAGCTCCCAGGACTCTACTTATTTCAGAATCACCTCAGTTTGCACAGAAATTAGGGAAAAGGGCATTCTCCTATGCTGCACCACCTTCCTGGAATACACTAGGGCAAGTTTCAGCTATCTGGGATATTTTATGCACATGTTGAAGAAAATGGAAAAAGCATAATGTTAAGTCTGTTCTTTTATTTGCTGATGCATTGTGCCGATGTTGCAGGTTTCTGTTGTAAATGAAACCACCAGTTTTAATCTCTAAATGAAAGTAAATAAAATCATTTTACATCCCTCCTGGATGGACTGATAATTGAACCCTCCATGTCAGTAAGACACTGTTGAGCCTTTTTGTCTCTGAATCTACCTGAATCCGCTGTCGGTGCAGGCAGCTAATGTCCAAACCAGCGGCTGTCAGGGTTAGCATCGTAGCCTGGTCCTGCCTCTTCAAGGATTCACGGACTTGCATCTCAGCTAACACCTGAAGCAGTAATGGAACTGGCTGCTACTTTAGATGGAGCTTGGAAGATATTGCTGACCAAAGTGTCCAACTCATTTCTTATTCAACTCCTCTTGCTCCTGTTTGTGCATCACAGGATGAAGAACCTATTTGCACCTGGGGCAAACGTGCAAATAAGTGAAAGACTTTTTTTTTCCAGAGATGTGGCTTCTGTCTATTTTTCTGCAGGAATATCCTGTTACACAGAAACACACTCCCAGAGAAATATTTCAATCAGACACCTCTGCCATGGACGCGCATTCAGGAGTGCAAAAAGCTGATCAAACTCAGCATCACACAAGCAAATTGATATGGGCAAGCATAATTTTGAAGGTGTTCAGCAATGAATTTAAGCAACTGGAAGAGACTGATGGGCTGACAGGAACCCAGTAACAGGCAGGTTGGGCCCCCAGGCTCCAGCCTAGTTAGTTTCCCTGAGTGCTGGAGAAACTGGACCGGCCTCTGGGCCAAGAGCCGGGACAGGAACAGAGCAAACAGGCCAGAAAAACACTTTGACAATCATTTTAAAAATAATTTTATAACATCTATGGAAGCTTCCATTATTGTTTCCTCAGTGAGGGTACAGTCCATAAAAATGAGTCTGGCTGAAGGTGGTGACCATCTACAGCCTTTCTCGCTGTAGTCAAAGGCAAAGCAGGTGCTCTAAATGATTTAAGGAGTGTTGAACTTCTTCTCCGTTCTGTGAGAGAACTTGCAGCTGAGCGAATATATTTTATTCCTATTTTATTAATAAAATGAGAACCATCTTTGTTTTGTTCCTCACCTTTGTCTGTGCTAAGGGTTAGTGTCACGGGTTCATTCCAAAAATAAACAAAAAAATGATGGCTCAGTCAAAAAATAGCCTTCGTGCTTTTCTTTTATTAGTCCCAGGTGAAAAAATGAAACAATGTTGATATTTTCAGTTGAGAAAAAAAACCCACAAAAACAAGTATTCACAAGACTACTTACAGGACAAACTTACTCAGACAGCCAACACAACCATGGGATCCAGCATAACCCTCTAGTGAGCTCAGCTCCCCTTTAAATACCCCTTTAGCCCCTCCCCCGGGTAAACCAAAATACAAATTAAGGGGTTTTAAGGACAAAACAAAAAAAAAAAGGAAAATATAACAAGACTCAAAACAGTTTTCTGCATAGAAACTCAAAAAAAAATTAGACAAAAATGACTCCATACAAAATGACTCCATACAAATCTACAAAACGTCAGAAACATAAACAATATAAAAATACAATACTAACACCCAAAATGGTTAAGTCCTTTGTCACGTGACTGGCGAAGCGCGCTACTCTGCGCTATTTCCAGCATGATGCGGAAGTGGTCCGGTTTGGTCCCTGGACCAGGAATAGCTGGAATGAAGCGGAGGCGAGAGGTGAGTGTGTGGGAGCTCGGCGCCAAGTGCGCTCCCGGCACCGCGCTCCCCTGAGCCAGAGGGAGCGCGGACACGTTGAGTCTGGGATGGGCGCTTAGCGGCGCTCCATCACAGTTAGGTTTAGCACTAAGGTATCAGTTAGGTTATGTTTGAAAATGGATGGAAGTCAAGGCAGGGTCCTCACATTGTACTTTAAACAAGGATTTAATTCAGTTTTATTTCTAAGCACCAGTTCACATCATCTCGAGGCGTTTCCCAAAGTCGATTCAATCAAATCGTCCAGGCAGGTCGGTTCTAAGTGTTCTCTCTCAGGAAACCCAGCAGTCATTGACCTGCAGCTTTCACTCCTCCTGGATGAGCATGCAGCCACAGGGGACAGTTGCTGGCACTTTGCAGCAATCCCTCATACTGAGCATGCATGAAGCGACAGTGGAGAGGAAAACTCCCCTTTAACAGGGAGGAGAACCTCCAGCAGAACCAGAACCAGGCTCAGTGTGAACGCTCATCTGCCTCCACCCACTGGGGCTTAGAGAAGACAGAGCAGAGACACAGAAAGCTCAGAAGCTCACATTGACCCAGGAGTACTTTCTATGGTAGAGAAGACAGAGCAGAGACACAGAAAGCACAGAAGCTCACATTGACCCAGGAGTACTTTCTATGTTAGAGAAGACAGAGCAGAGACACAGAAAGCTCAGAAGATCACATTGACCCAGGAGTACTTTCTATGTTAGAGAAGACAGAGCAGAGACACAGAAAGCTCAGAAGATCACATTGACCCAGGAGTACTTTCTATGTTAGAGAAGACAGAGCAGAGACACAGAAAGCTCAGAAGCTCACATTGACCCAGGAGTACTTTCTATGGTAGAGAAGACAGAGCAGAGACACAGAAAGCACAGAAGCTCACATTGACCCAGGAGTACTTTCTATGGTAGAGAAGACAGAGCAGAGACACAGAAAGCACAGAAGCTCACATTGACCCAGGAGTACTTTCTATGTTACAGAGGGTGATGGCAGACTAGCTCCATAGGTGACGGCGTCTAGCAGAGAAACAGCAAAGCAAATAAACTCTGATCCAGTTTTCAGGTCTAGAGGAAGAAAGAGCGCTCAGACAGCTGGTGGCAGAAAAAGCTCAGCCAGCAGCTACGTCCAGGAGAGAGACAGGTTAGACTCTGATTCTGTCATCATAAATGTTGAATCATTGAGGAAATTAAAGGAGCAACAAGTTAAATGTCATTATTTTAGATGGAACAAAAAAAAAATTATGACGTGAAGAACTAAAGGTAGTTATTCCAGTTACTATGTCCATGTCTCATTTATCTATTGTTTTACATTTTTTATGTAAAGCTGAAGAATTTGGTAGTAAGTCTTCATCATTATTTCATCCACTTTGTTCGATGTTCTCGTTCTACTGACAGCAAAACAGCCCAGATCATGATGCTACCACCTCCATGCTGGTAGGATTTTTGTTGGTCTAAAAACCTGACCTTGAATTCTATAAACCAGGAGTTTAGAGAATTTATAGATTTAAAAAACGACAATATCTACAACAAAACATGAAAAATGTATGTATTTTACAGAAAGTTAAGGTGGACTCTGGCTCTTCTAGTCCAAAGGTCAGTACTTCACATGAAGTAGCTCTGAGTTTCAGAAAGCTTGGTGACTCTTGGTCTAAACACAGTCACCTGTGAGCATGATGCGATCTTTAACACCATAACATGACAAACAGTCATTTCTGCTCTTCCAGTCACATTATTCTTGAAATATCAGCACCATCCAACCAGAACTCCTGAAGGACCAGCTGGAGCGGTCAGGAGAGGACCACCACCTGTCCCAGAGGACGCTGGTCCACCCAGTATGTGAGGACACGGGGCTGTGGTTCTGACAGGCTGGTCTACAGTACAGGAGCACCGCAGGGAACTGTGCTGGTACCGGTTCTGTTCACCTTCTACACCACAGACTTCTCCATGAGCTCACCAGGTTTCCTCCTGTAGAAGTTCTCAGATGACTCTGCCATAGTCGGCCTCATCAGTGATGAGGACGAGTCAGAGAACTGACAGTGGATCCAGAACTCTGTAGGCTGGTACCAGCAGAACCTCCTCAGGATAAATGCAAAGGAGCTGGAGGACCTTCTCAGGTCCAGAACCACCTCACTGACCCAGGAGAAGATCCAGGGAGCTGATGTGGAGATAGTGGACTCTTCTCAGTACCTGGATGTTCACCAGAACCATGAACTGGACCGGACTCATAATCCTGATGCTCTTACAGGACGGGTCAGAGCAGAATCTACCTACTGAGGAGGCTGAGGTCTCCTGGCCTGCAGGGGGCGCTGCTGAAGACCTTCTTTAGCTCTGGAGGCATCAGCTATCTTCTCTGTTCTGATGGAGCAGCTGATTTGGAGCTGAGAGGCTGATGAACTCATCAGGAGGACCGGTTCTGTCCTGGGACGCCCTCTGGACCCAGAGCAGGAGGTGGAGACAGGAGGACTGGAAGGAGAATGCAGTGATGGACAATGTCCCCCACCTCTCTACACATGGAGCTCTTCTAGTGACAGGCTGCAGCATCGACGACGCTCTGAAGAGCGTTTCTGTCGATCGTTCCTCCCGGCTGCTGTCAGACTTTATAATCTCTGCTTCTCCCAACAGACATAATATCTGTTTAAATCATATAAACTGTTGTTCAGGTCATGATCCAACCACTAACTGTTGACACTGTTCTCAGGTTCTAAGATAACTACGTCATGCATATCGTTGCACAGGCTCTGATTCAGACATTAATTGTTTAAACTGCACCCAGATGCTACGCTAAGTTGTCTTAGCTGGGACGCTGCAGCACTTTGTATAAACTTGGTACATTATAGAATTATACGCATGGAAGTATTGCTTATTGTATTACTGGGTGATTAGGTAAATAGGCTGCCGTTATTTTTTCCACTATCAAATAACTTTTGTTTTTCCTTGGAAAACATTTAGTCTGATAATATCGTTATATTCTACTCTTGGTGATTTTCTTCAGAGCTAACTTTGGATTAGACAGTTTACTTTTCATGTAATCTTTTTTCTTCTCTGAATCACTAACAACTGTGTGTTTGCCATTGTCACTCCTGAATTTCCCCAATGCGGGACAATAATAAATTTGTATTCTTATTGTGTGCATGGTATGTTATAAAATATTGAGGTGCAGCTAAGAGTGGATAGATTGCTTTTAAAAAGGAAAGAAAGAGATGTGGGCCTGATGACTCACTGCTGCACCACAAAAAAAGCTATATTTAAAGATAAGCTGGATAAACACAGCCATTAGTGCAAAAAATACATGCATGTCAGACACAATGAACTGAATTGAGAATAAAAACATTCTGTTATATATATATATATATATATATATATATATATATATATATATATATATATATATATATATATATATATATATATATATATATACACACACATAGGTAAATACATTGAATTTATTTTTATATTTAAACTGAATAATATTTGAACAACATTTTAGATAATTTTCCAGGGATTTCCATTGTTTAACTCCAGCCACAGAAAAAGAAAAACACGTTTGTTTGGATATTTACAGGATATTTAAAGTAATTTTTTCATTCTGCTTGTTTCACTGTTTACAGTAAAAAGGGTTTACAGACCAGGTGAGAATAGATCTCTATGCAAAACTAATAATGTTTTTAATACAACTAGGTCCTTTAATTTTAGTGGTCCTGATTTAATAAATAGTCCTGTAGTGTGCTCTTTTGGAGCAGACTTGTTAATTGTTCCTATAGCCCTCTTTTGTACAATAAATAAAGACATCAAATTCGTAGTACATTAAATATGGAAAAATCAAAGAACAATTAAGAATTTTCATTGCTTTATTCTTTATCATATATTTCACTTTACTCAAAACAGCAATGTTTTTACTAATTTTCTTCTTATTAGTTGAAAATGACTATCAGGTTGTCCAAACTCACCTCACTGAAACACTGTGGGACATTTCCAGTTCTTAAGCTCCAAATAAACATTGTCGGATCAGAAGAAGAGCTAAATTAACGACGCCAAAAGGCAAGCCAGATTTATTCCCCTCCTAAATCTTAGCAGTTGAGTATGAAAACATTTTACAAGACAAACTAAAAGTAGAAAACAATGAGGCCAGAAGGGAGTCTTTCAACACAACAAAAAATGAATAGCAGCAAAATGTTACCACTGACCATAGCAGAAAGCCTACGGATATTCCCTGCGTCCCTCTGCTGTCTGACAGAGAAAACTCACATTGAAGAGTTAAGAGGAAAACTCATCCTCCCCACCATAACTCAAACAAACATTCTGCCACATCACAAAATCCTCTTCGGCAATGTGCTTAACCACCGAGTTCACATCTAAACTCCTGAATAGTTCAAACACTTTAAGAATCAATGGCAATCAGACTGCAATGCAGAGCTGTCAGCCAGAATACAATGGAAAAAGCAAATAGTGAACAGAAAATCGAAGCAAAACTGTAAAATGTCAGGTTCAGCGTGAAAAAGCATGACAGTACAACAATGATTTTACAATCTAAGGGAGAAGTTATACAGCTGAATGTAGCATAAAAGTTATGCTCTTGCAGAGAAGAGAATAAGCGAATAAAGTCTGGGCTGGTGGGATGAAATCATAATTTAGGCATGGATAATTAGTGAAGATCAGAGAAAAGGGCCTTTGAACATTGCATGGAACAGAGAGGTCCAGTCTTATTACAGAATTGTTTCTTAGGAACCAAACAGTTATTTTTGGGGAATTTAAAACTGAACGGGAGTAATTTCTCTTCACTGATCGATGTTCCCCTTCCATCTGTCTCATAATTTAACCCAGACAATGGAAATACATAATTATCACCGTACAAAGTCAAAAATAATGAAATTTTTTTCTCACATTACGAAGCTTCTTTTAACAAACGGGCTGGAAGATGCTCCAATGCAGATCTGTAGATGCCAAGCAGCCCAAACTGCTCTGACTGAGGAAGCCTTGGATCAGATTTAGACCTTTCTTCCTCCCAGAATCAGTATTTTCTGGCTATAGACCACAGTTTCCCCTGGACTCTTTATTTCTTCTTGCCAAAATGTGATCTCTCAGCTACCTTTAAGACAAGTGAAACAGTAAAGAGCCCGGTACCTACCTAAAGGGTGCTTATGGGGTAATAACAGAGGAAATTACTGTATAGGCTACTTCCAGAGTGCCTCTGGGCCAATTTAAAGGGTAACTAACTCAGTATGGTTCAATATTTGAAATACAAACACATTTGGACCCAAATTATTTTTAATACAAATGTTCACTGAATGTTCTCAACACAAAATATTGTTCTGCACATAATAGTGTACGATGATCACGGCTGGCCCGCTTCGCTCATCAACTCTTACAGCGTTCAGCTTTGTTTGCTGCTCTACAGAAAAGCTTTTCCAGACATTTCTGAAGCAAAGATGCATATTATTTGGTTCTGATCCCCTGAATCCAAGCCTTGGGAGGAGACACATCCATCATCTCTGCCTGGATGTTCTTGGAGGGAAGGTGGAGACCTGGTGTCCATCCCTTGTGGACGGCGAGGTGCACCCTGGATAGCACTGCTTCTAAAAGCAATGGCTTTTAGGGTTTGACATTGCTGCTGAAGATGGTAGATATTGTGCTTGGTGAAGGATTCCATGAGAACAAAGAGTTTTTGACGAGATGCTGATCTGCAGAAGTCAGCCCAACGTCACAGAAGATCAGCGGGAGGGAAGCAACAAAGAGCAGAAAGTTGAGTAGCAGACAGACAACAGCTCACGGTCTGCTCTGGCAGTGTTTGGAAAGACTGCAAACAACGGGGACATGTGGTGCTACGGGGGAAGGAACGCCCCGCTGGGTTAATCTATAGAGTAGATGCTGCAAGTGAGCGGAATCGGTATGTTTCACCACTTAAACTACCAGAGTTGAAGTGGATTGCGCGACTGCAGTTCAACAGATGCGGGAGACATTTCACTTTTCCAACCTAAAAATGGCAGACACCCCGTCTACTTTTAAGACTAATCTTAAAACTTTCCTTTGTGACAAAGCTTCTAGTCAGAGTGGCTCATGTTACCCTGAGCTACCTCTATAGTTATGCTGCTATAGGCTTAGGCTGCTGGAGGACATCAGGGTCTTTTTCTCTCTCTCTGCTGAGTTCTCCTACTGCTCTCCAATCTGTGTTGTTTGTTGTTATTTCAGCTTTTAACTTTCTGTTCTCTGTCATTTTTCTCTTCATAGAAAGTACGGTGGTCCTCTCCACTGTCGCTTCATGCATGCTCAGTATGAGGGATTGCTGCAAAGCCATCAACAATGCAGACGACTGTCCACTGTGGCTCTACGCTCTTTCAGGAGGAGTGAATGCTGCTTGGAGAGACTTGATGCAACCTGCTGGGTTTCCTTAGAGAGGAAACTTTCTAACCAACCTGGAGGATCTGATGGAGTCTGACTTTAGATAATAGGTATCATGAATTGTCGCTATATATACCTGCAATAGTATTTTTACTGTTGACCTCATGAAAGTCAAGGAACAGGAGCTATTAGCTGTTAGATGATTTACAAGCCCATAACTTTATTTCGAAATGGAGATTGAATACTTTACCTCTAAAACTGTTTAGTCTGATTCCCAGTGTGGCCAGAAGTCAGAAACCCCCATCCTGTTGTTCTGTTGGTTAGAAAAGCTGTAATCTAAGGCTACAATGAGGTGGAGCGGTAAAGTTTGGTCAGTTTCTGAATTAGTTTGTGGCTGCATGATTACCGTATTAAAGGTGCTGCTTAAGTCCACAAAGAGCAGTTTAGGTGGGATAGGCACTTTAAAAGATGCTGCTGGGATAAAATAGGCTACTGTAACAAAAAAACTACATAGGTCTAAAAGGATGACAGTAAAAATTGATAATTATCAGGTTAACAACAAAGCATTGGACTTACTCACTGCACTTTAAACTACAGAAACAAAATTAAATAAATACACATGTAACTCTGATCAAAGGATGTTGAGTCCAATCTCAATCAGAGGTAGTTTAAAGTCCAAAAGTAGACATTTTGAATATGTTCATTCAACCAATAAGTGAAGAAAATACTGATTGTTAAAATGTTAAAATGTTAAAATAAAAGTATGATATGGAAACCACTGCATATAAACCTTTTCCTCCTTTTTGCACCTTCTTTTTGATTATTAAGCCAATGTGACATGTGAATTTATTCACTGTGAGATCAATAAAGTCTCTTAATAAATCTTATCTTATTAAGCATCATTAGATTGTTGTCCAGGAGAAAGTCTGAAAATGCTTCAATATTTCATTTATTTTTTTCAGCATTCCTTGTTTTTCCAAACCCATCCATACCTGGAAATTCTCAAATAAATTGACCTCTGTTCCAAGATCCTGGACCCTTAAAACCAGACGTGAACTAAAAACCTATTTTATTCTATTAAATTTTGACCACATGGAACAAATGTACAGCACTCTAACTTTTACCAACTTCTTTTAGAGCCCTCTCTCTGCCATCATTTGCATCGCTCCATCTCGGTTCTAGCCGAGCTTTTCCTGCTACCGTCTACCGCTAGCCTCCAGTCACAGGTTGACCTAAATAAGGCTGGAATAAGCCCTGAGACAAGTGTTGTGTGTGGAAACCAGCATGCATTCCTTATTTCCATCTGCTCAACCTTAAACATGATATCAGCTGTTACGGATCAGAAACAGCCCATGGTGACATGCCATACACTCGGTTCTCAAATTACAAACACATTGCATGTGGAACCACCCACCACATGCGCTGATACTCACGCATACACACTTGCATAGCCATAGTGGTAATGGCCTTTCCTGTAATTACAGTCATTTGTCAAAAGCATACCTTGATTTATGGCCAAATTAAAAATATACCGGAGAAGCTGCAGGTCCTGGTAGCTCCGGCTCCACGGAGTGATTAATGTTTCGCCATTAGAGGCGTGAGAGTGGCATGATCCGGATATGCACCCTGCCATGCAGAGCCAGGGAAGAAGGAGCACCAGTCCATGTCTGCCCTGCCTCTGGATTACAGAGAGAGAGTATTACAGGTGAGCGATCAGGCCGGCTTCAGCTTTTAAAGAGGAGCAGTGATGTGAGAGAAATGACTGCATTAAAAATGCTGCTTTAGTTTTACCCTGTTTGTAATAAACAGCAAAAAAAATGTAAGTTGTTGTTCAAAACAAATGAGAGAATAAGATTGAAATATTATGGTAATTGGTAATTATAGTCGTTGCATTTCTGCTGGATGGATGGCTGTTTATCTACAGTAAAAGTGGTGAAATAATAAGGTAGGCTGTAGCATTGTATGCACTGTATTTTGCAGCATAAAGGATTTAGTGTCCATACAAAGAAGGAAAATGCCACATACTCAGCCAGGGTCCTGCATGAACAGATCCCCCTGAAAGAAATATGGCTGAGGAAGTGGTCAACCTTTAAAGCTACAAATAAATCACAGGACCTCCTTCCTCTGCTGCATGCTGGACTATTTCATAAAAGATAAATATGCCTGTGATTGGTGTCTGCATGTGTTTATCTGGCTGTGTTTATAGGGGGGGGGAGGTGTAGGGACAGGGAACTTTATCATCTCAAATTGGAAAGCAGAGCAGAATAGGAATGAGGCAAAACTAAAACGGATGAAAGAGCTCCTCCATTTGTGCAATTTCTCTCAAACTCTGAGGCTACACCCGAATTCAAACACCGCTAAAGTGCCGTGGTGATAAAGTCTGAGGGAATGCAGAGAACCACCAAGAACGGTGCCAGAAAGAGCAACTTTAGAGCCGGGTGCAATAATTAGGCTGTGGGCACCGAGCCAGTTGGAAGAGCAGCACATCCACGGACTGCCGCTAAAAGCAACGCCCGACTTGGAGGGGACCGTCTCCTGAAGGCACCATTTTTTAGGTCAAGTCTAAGGAATGCTTAATCAAGAAAAGTGTGTAAAGCTAAAGGCTTCCATGTTTCCAAGAGTAATCATATTTGAGGGTGGGATAGTTTAAAGCCAGTACTGAGGAATGTTTAGCTCTGCCGCAGACAGATAAGGAAGCTCTTCTCATTTCTACTCCGTGTTTTATCAGCCATCGTAGTGGGGTGCCCTGTAGCTTTCTAGTACAGCCCAGCATCCAAAGAATATAGCTCTGAATAAATTAACTGAATGTAATGTCTCTTTTAAGATGGCCTAAAGCAGAAAGCAAACTACGCACAATAATTGTTCATAAGAGGTTGAGGTTTTCCACATGAAAAGCGTCCCTGATGCTGTGAAGTAGCTGCCAAGCTGTTGACAGCACACTGCGTCAACTTTACTGCCATCTCTGAGTGGGAGTTGACAAGGCATGAAACAAACAAGCCTGAGGAACTAAGGTGAGCCGTAACACCACCACAAAATCAATACATTTCATTGTTTCTTTATGGCACAACCCATTCAGACAAAGAGCTATTAAAGTAACTTTTCAGGACCAATAACCTAATTTATCCTGCAGTAAATGTCCATCAGCAGCCGGCCTGATTAATCTGTCTCAGGCCTTTGGAGTTTGGAAACCGCAGCAGAAATATGGCGCCGTCAGTCTCGTCAAGTGGATGAAGAAAGCTGATTTTCTCCTTTAAACTCAAGACAAGGAGAAATTATTTTTCTGGGTCTGCAGATTGTTTTCTGCAGTGGCATTAGCTGCAGGGACCTTTCTGTGTCGTCAGTGAACTCAGTGCAGCGTTACTACAGTTAAAGGGAGAAAGAGAACTATTTGATGATAGAACTACTTTTATTTGCATTTTATTAGAGTTAGTTATAGTTACTCATTAAGTCACAGAGCGTTTACACACCTACATAAGCTGTGGCTCTAAGCGTGCCGTAAAATGCCCCCCACACCATAACAGCAGCGCCACCAGCCTGAACCGCTGCTCACAGGCAGGATGGCTTCACGCTTTCAGTCACTGTAAAGCCGTATTTATGATGGTTGTGGGAGAAAATCTCCAGCGAGCAGCAGCTGTGTGGATGAAAACGCTCTGTGGATGTCAGGGTTCTCAGGACAAAGGGCCGACTGGTTCCAGATGGTAGAAAGAACCAACCAAGGTCTGCACCATCTCTCAACATGAAACACATTTAAGCAGATAGCAGCGCTGCAGCGGGATGCTATCATGCCAATGTTAGGGGTGCAAATACAGAATATCATAAATTTATCATGATGGTAATATCACTACACGCAACATTCATATTAGACGGAATGCTTGAACTGCAAGAAAGGAGCAAATATTTAAGAGCTGTGTGTTATTTATTCAGTGACGCTTGCTGTTTAAAGCATAAAAATATTTTAGAGGGTAAAGGGGCGATACAGAAAACAGATGTCTACCTGAGGCAACTCTTTTAATAATAGCTTAATGAGATTGAAATAATGAATTATATATTTTATCCAGGCTGTTTGCTATAAGCTCAAAGCAACAATGTTTTTACACTTTTCAATTATTTATTGCAAATAAATTTATTATCCTTTCATTCACCAACATTTTTCATAAATAGCACCCAAACATCTGGACCTCTGCCACAAAGGATAACGAGGTTAAAGCCATTTTCAAGGTGAATCAGAGTCTAAGACAACACCGGTTAGGTGTATCCATTAAGCTGGCCGATGGATGATTATGTTGAGTAAAGCAGGTATTAAATGGGTCAATGTTTTTCTCACTAAACAGAAGTTTAATATTTTTATTATCATTAAATTCACAGCAGATACCAGTGATAATCAAAATAATTCACGCACACACAGAAATTCAGACAGATTAATTAACTTGTGTGTAATTAATCTGTTAAACACAAATACAAGGATGTGCAAAAAGTCATAGAAAGCCAGGAAATCAGCTGGAATCTGTATCTGTGTTCACTATCAGCTGATTTAATATGAAATAATGACCAAAGGTTTCTGAGTACTAAATTTGCACAGAGTTGTCCAGCTGGTAAAATCAAACAACTTTCACTAAATGTCCAAATGTTTCCAATAGAAATGGTTTTCTAAACCTCTGAATGTTGCAGTGAGCGCTGCTGCAGCCATAATCCAGAGACTTCCCTCCATCAACCAGACACTCCTCTGTCCGCTCTGCCTTCATTTCTTATTTATCTCAGTGACTTGGGTTGTCTGCTCTAAATTTCATTTCAACAGATAAATATATTTGTGCTTATTTTACCGGCTGTATAAGTTTACATCCTTGCTCACAGATATCCTCCTTTTTCAGGACCTGCAGTGTTTTTCAGCCCTGGTCCTCACGCTACTCCGCCCTGCAGGTTTTAGATGTTTCCCTGCTCTAACTCACCTGATTCAGGCGATTGCAGGTCAGCAAAAGCCTGCTAATCAGCCATCAGCAGAAATCAGGTGCTCTGAAGCAGAGAAACATCTAAAACATGCAGGGCAGAGTGGCTGGAAAGCACTTTGATAGAAGATTAGTCTGCACGGACATGTAACTCAGCTTACTTTGTCATAGTGGAGACTTTGCACAGTTAAGATGAAAGGAGACTGTGGGTTTTTACAAGGAGACCCTTTGTGGCAGAATATTCTGGCTAAATATGCACACTTCTGGGTATTCATGAAGGCTGATTTGCTCATGCAACCTGCTGCAGGTTATCAGTCAAATAAACACAGCTTCTGTTTCCTGGTGTTGCTGCTCTGATTTGTACAGTTTGAGTCACTATTTGATAAATAATTCATCTTAAATGTGTAGTTTCACTAAATAGCAGCAGCGCTGGTACAGCAGTCAAACTGACCATGGTTAACGAGGTCAGGAACCGAGGGTCTTTCTTTCCCTGGGGGCTTTATGGAGGGTCTCTGTCAGTCAGAGGACGGAACATTAATTTGCAGATTTAAACTGTTTATCAGTCTTATAGTGATAAATCAATGATCATAAATATTAGCAGTTATCCTTTTTATGCCGTACCATGGATAAGAAAGCCAGTCTTTGCATTTGTGCTTAAAACCATTGAAATAAGAGGCGGCGGAGGCAGATGGAAAATCAATCAATAAATAAATGAAGTTGATGAAAAGGCGCTGGTGATGAAACGGGGACAAAGCATGGAGAGAGACTGACACTCAGCATACTGTCTGTGACTGCGTTTGCTTCGTGGACACGGCCATTAGTCAAGAGGGATCTCCTTGAACCCCGGTCGGCACCAACAGGTATCACTCTAACAGCCCCCCCCCCCCCATTGGTAATTACACAGCGAGGTCTGCAGCAGGTGCCACCGCACTGAGAGGAATTTACATAAATCTGCATGTGTCACCGGGACCAGCTGCAGCCTGGGGCATTCTCACTGATTATTGCTCATACTCAGTGGACAATTTGTTCAAATGTGACAAAACGCACAGTTAGCAGGTAATATTAATGCTCTGTCTGACTTCTACACACTGTGCTGAATTTATGATGTCATGAAACTGGCACTGTTGTAGAATCGTCTCAGTTTGAAAGATCATTTCCTGTTATACTTCTACACGGATGTGTCATACCTAATGCACGGCTCCTCCTGGGAAAATATGCCGAGCCTTTTCACATGCTGACATACTACAACCATAACCTTCAGTGCATGCCACTGGGGTTTATCAGAGTGAACAACACAAAGTCATGAATGATCGTAAAGTAGTTAGAAAATGATCGGTAGTTTTTAATGTTTTTACAACTAAAAACGTCTAAGAGTGAATCTCTGACTGCAGATTATCTAGGGGTTGTCTCCACCAGCTTTGAATATCTACAGACTGACATTTCTTGTTACATCTTGCCAGAGATGCTCAGTTAGATTTAAGTCTGTACTTTGACTAGGCCACTCCACCGCCTGAATCTGCTTCGATCTAAACCAGGAGACCCCCTGTTCTGGATGTTTTAGATCTCTGCTCCACCACACCTGAATCAAAGGCTCACATGACCTCCTCAGCAGCCATGAGGGGCTGAAGAGGCCTGTTAGTCAGCCATTTATTTAGTTCAGGTGTGGCGAGGCAGGGAAACACATAACATATGCAGGACAGGCGGTCCTGATCACCAGGGTTTAAGACCCCTGATCTAAAAAGGTCTAAGAGGAGTTTTCCTCTCCACTGTCGCTACCTGCATGCTTGGTATGAGGGATTGCTGCAAAGTCAACAACTCAATGGCAGCAACTGTCCAGCGTGGCTCCATGTTCATTAAAGAAGGAGAGAAAGCTGCAGGTCAGCCACTGGATGCAACCTGCTGGGTTTCCTGAGAGAGAAACTCTGAACCAACCTGACTGGAGGATTTGACTGAACTGACTGTAAATTGCCTTGAGATGACGTGACACTACATAAATAAACTGATTTGTCTTAATTAACCCATCCCATAATATCTCAGGCTGCAGGTTCAGGCTGGTTCTCCTGCTGGAAGGAGAACCTCAACCTCAGTCTCAGGTCTCCTGCAGCATCTAACAGGTTCTCTTCCAGGATTCTCCTGATTTAGCTCCATCCATCTTTCCATCAACTTTGACCAGTTTCTGCTTCGTGCACCAAGGAATATTCCTAACTATGTGGACAGTCCAGTGTGGAAAAACCTGGTGGTCAAGCAATCACTCCTCCAGACTATGGCATAGGTTCAAAAATATGGACACCATAAAATTTACCGTGATCAACAAATCGTTTACAATTCCTGGAGAGAAATCACAGTTATTCTTGAAAGAAAAGAAGGATCTTTCAAATATGTGAAACAACTGTTTTCTACTTCTTCATGTAGTGGGGTGTAGTACGCTTGGCGTAGGAGCACAATGCTGCCCCCTAGAGTCTAGGAGAATATTGCTACTTCGGAGGAAAAGCCGCACAGAGCATAAATGCTGCAATGTTGTTTCTTTATGTCTCATTTACAAGTGGAAGGTACGTGCATCAATCATAAAGCTGCCTTAACGAGGGCTTTATTGTCAGATGTTTTACCTTCATGAGAGACACACAGTAGATCCCAGAAATCTAAAGTGAAAGGTATAAAATTAGAAGAGGCTGAAGGCCACACTTTTCCTACTGTTATCTGGAAAACTGTTTATATTCTTCCTTATAAGTGATATTAATGCTATTGTACGGCACTATGCATTGATAACTAACTTCAATTATCAAAGTTCTATCATGAAGTTTCTGTCTATTCAAATTAAAGGTTATTCCTGGAAATGCTTGAAGCTAATTTCCTTTTAATTTAACATTTATAAACAAGCAGAAGCGCTTGACTAACACAACTGCTACGCTAAGCAGCACCGAAAATCATCAAAACAAATATAGACGGTTGGATGTCAGCTCCAACAAATCAAAGCGATCTGCAGAGAGCATGCATGCAATGGGCTGTGTGTGTGTGTGTGTGTGTGTGTGTGTGTGTGTGTGTGTGTGTGTGTGTGTGTGTGTGTGTGTGTGTGTGTGTGTGTGTGTGCCCCGCCTCCCTCCACGGTTCTCCCTGTAAGCGGCAGCGAGCGGTGGGACCCCCGCCGCAGTGAAAGGTGTTTCTGCTGACAGGAGCATATTCAAGGTAATGGAACCACTCTGTTGTCCCAGAGCAGAGCACTAAGGCAGAACTGAGTTCTGTCTTCAACTACACGCACCACTGAACCTCCAGATGACAAAATGCCTCAGCAGCTGACCGAATCAAGTACAATAAAGCTGAAAAAGAAGAAAGGAAATTGAAGGAGAAATTCACAGATTTGTCATATTTTGCTGTCTAGGCAGGAAAGTAAGTATTTTCAATAGGAAACACTGTCTGTTGGTCGCGCACAAAGAAAGTTAGCTCTGTATAAGAAGCCCTTCTGAAAGCACTGCTTGCCACTTTAGAAGCAAATGTGTGTATAGGTAGAGCACATTATGTGCATGTCACTGAAGCAGGTAATTTTATTCAGTCTGTGTAGCCGAGTAATGTGGGGAACAATTGGGAGAACAGCAGGATGATGAAATAAAGAGGAGACGGAGTAATGAGAGGAGAATTGAAACAAGTTGAATAAATCAGGGGCTGCATTAACAAACTATAAATTATTCCCACTTAGATATTTCCACTGCATTTCATCATATCAGACGGATAAAACAACAAGTGAGTGAGTAATCAAATGAATAATTAACCAAATGAATTAGTAATCACTTCCTTGGCTCTATTTTAAAAAGACTGGTGTCAGCACCTTGTTGATGTCAGGATAAAAACGCGTGAGCCGCCATGCTGACAACCCAGGACGAGCAGATTCCAACCTCACAGACCTTAATCAACATTTCCAACTGTCCACTTTCTATTTTAACTCAACTGACAAACTTAAATGTAGTCAACATACAGCCTGCAGATGAAAAACATGCATCTGCATGCATGTTCAAGTCAGCAGCCAGAAACCATCAGTCCCCTTTCCTCAGATCCTCTAACAGAATGTGGAATAGTGACGAGACAAAGATGAATATAAGACACAGCCTACAGCTGCAGTCAGGGGAGGAACAAAACAGGAACAACATGTTGCAAATATCACTCATTCAATGAGAATAATTCATAAGCACATACAGTATATGTTGTTGTTGGCAGAGTTGCACAAAGAAGGAGTTTTGCTCCATTTTAAGGCTGGGACTGATATTTGTTCTGCTGGATATGAAAAACAAAAGAACCAATCTGCTAACTGAAGCACATCCTAACCTTGACCTGCAGTGAAAAACTCCTTTTTCTCCCCAACATGAAGCGTTAAACCCAGCAGGACCCAGACTCCCCATCAGCAACTACACGCATGGTCAGGGTGAGGAATGGCCGTGTTTGTTCTGGTCTTCACTGACCTTGTAGGAGAGGCTGGCCTTTCTGGAAAGGTCCGCCGTACACCAGCCGGTAGTTTTTGACCTGGAAGCCAGGCACACAGCCAGCATGGCCTCCATCCACCAGGCCTCCTGCCTGGGCTATCTGCAACACAGGAGACAAGACAGCAGTCAGATAAAGGCTCATTCTCTACTCTCTAGACCGTTAACATTGGACAACGTTCTGGTTCTGAACATTGAACTCTTATTTTCTCTGGTCTTCCCCTTTAATTTATTTAAAACCTACTTCAAAAATAGATTTTGGTACCACTTATAGCTGGCTAATAAAATACATGCATGTGTTAGTAATGTTTATAAATGTTTATTATGCTTTAATTAAGGGTGAGCAAGAGGCCAGAGTAGCTAATGACAACGACCCTGGTGTGCTTCTTTCTAGATTAAAGGTTATTTTCCTTTTCCTTTAGGAATCTGGATGACATTCAACAATCTTTAAAACTTTTGTTAGTCAAAAATGAAGCGGGTTATTCTAACTGGAATGATGTTTAACATTTATGAAACCTTTATTGTATTCTTGAAAATACAAAACAAGTGATAATAATTTTGGAATCATGTCCAAATTAGAGTAAAACAAGCATGAAAACTGCAAAAAAAAAGAAAAGAAAAAAAAAGCAAGTCAAAAATGTCTAAATTGCAAAACTGAAGAAAAAGTTTATAATTTTAATATTTGCTAGCTAGTCTTTTTCTGATATAACTTTATGACTTTAATAACTAAGGGTCATGTTGAGAAGCTAAATTGGAGGTGTTTGAAAGTTTCCAAATTTAACTTTGACGCTGAAGCTTGATGATTTAAAGCCAGACAACGAACAAATGATTCAGTGAAAAACAGAATCAGGTCTGCAGGAACATTAAGAACTTCATCTTCTCAAAAGAAAAGAAAATACAGAGCAAAAGGCTCTGGAGATGTATGGCTCATCTGGACAAATCCAGGACCTTAATATTAGTCGCACTCAAACACTTTTCTTTATTCTGACTGTGTGACCAATCTGTTACATCTTCTCGTTAAACCTCTACTTGCTGCTCAGTAATTCAGCATGCCTCACCCTGACTGTACGCCAAGTATTTCATTAAACTTCATTGTTCTAAAGGCAACGATGTTCCCAGAAATAACCATCCTACAGAAACATCACCTACATCTACGCTAACCTAATCCACAGAGAGTTGCTGCCATTCCTGCCTCAGACACATGCACGGTGAAAAGATAGCAATTAACCTAAACTGCATGACTTTGGATTCCTGGAGGACTCTGCACATTAAGAGTGCTTCAGGAAGGAACATGAAAATTGTAGAACGTTTCTCACAGATGTACTCAGAGTTGTTGAGAAATTATTAAAAGAAAAAAAAAAAGCTACAGCCCACGAGCTCCAAGTACCACTTCTATCTGTACAGGAGAATATTTCAAGTCGAGTCAAATGCCTCTCATTCTGCTGAACAAGTGTGCAACACAGAGGCTAAGGGGGTAAAAAGATGGAGATAAAGACACATTATTAGCGCTATATCGCTGAAAGCTGCACAATCTAAAGATAACATTCTCTAACTTAGGAGGATTTCCAACATATTTCTGTGAGAGCAGAAAAAATAGAAAGTCAGCAAATGAAGTGTGGACAAACTAGGATGAAACATTATGACAGTGTAAAGTATTTATATATTATACATCATTAATGTTCCACGTCTTTGAAACAGCAGCTTCTGGAGTCTCTTCAGAAGCTTTTCTGCATGATGAGCTAACTCTGGCAGACATTCAGCCACGGAGGTCATCATTTGCAGCGTCGGAGGAAAGCTATCGCTGCACTCAGCGGACGTGTGCCGTCCTCACACGAGTCAGGACGGTAATTCAGGTCCATCAGAGGCTTCCTGACGGGGCAGAACAATACATTTGGGTTTGTAGAAGAGCCCCGGGCCTGTCGGGCCGCACCGCTTCATGGGACACGCTCAGTACAGAGCATAAAAAACACAAATTCACAGAGGAAACAGCAGCATGAGGTTCATTTTAGTCTCCATTAGGAGGTAAATATCATGGTCCAATCTCCGTGACTCACAGTGGTGAAAGCACTTAGGTGACAGAATGCTAATGGTAACGTTGTTTGGAAAAAGGTCTATTACTGCGGACTAATCTCGCAATTTTCCCATCCGAATGGCAAGAATGGACAACAAATGGGAAAGTATTAGAATTATCTGAATACTAGCAAACAGACAGCAGTTCATCAACATGTGGCCTTTAGATTTAATCTAAAAGGTGAAAGTGAATGTCAGGACGAGCTTTTAGCTAGCTGGGCTGCTTTAAAAGGGATTTCACATCCAGTCCCAACTCCAAAGGCACTTTTTACTAAATGTGTCAGGGGTATGAATAGTTTTGGCCACGTTTGGAAAGTGAAGGTAGAGTCCTGCAGTCCAAAGAAACCTGATTCTCAGATTCTCTCAGAAATTTGGACTTCCTTACAAGTTACTGTAAACTAAACACGAGCTTTTGTGTTTCCAGAGGCCTGGATTCATTGTTTCATTTTCAAACTCCCTACAATAAATATGCACACTAAATATGTCTTCATATGCAAACTAATATACTGGATTCTGATTTTGATAGGCTGAATTTATATAAACTAATAAAGGTTTATGTGTCTATCAAACAGTTTTTGTCTGATAGTGCCAACAGTTGAGGACTTTATATGTCAGCGTTACATCATGTGTTTAGTGTGCGTTTAAAGCAGTCGCTGCCATGTTTCTATGCCGCAGTCTGTGCGTCTTATTTCAGTCACAGTGACCTCAACGTGCTGCAGTTTGCTCCACAGCTCTTAAAGGTGCACCAGAGAAAGTCTCAATGTGCTTTTGACTCATTTTCATTATGCACCTGTCTGGTTCCACAGCCAGTACCCAGGGGTGACAGACTGCTCTCAGAAAAAAAACACCACATAACAGCCAGGTTTCCATCAACGTTTTTTTGTTTGCATTTTGAAGCATTGTATTGGAAAAGTTTCAAAATTTGAAATAACGTCTTCAAATTAGCAAAAAAAGCTTTTACACTAGCTTGAGGTTATTGTTGGGAGTTTGTTAAAAATAATTAATGTACAAAACAGGAGATGGAAACATGTTTGCTGATTAGTTCAGACGTAAACATTGATGCCACGTGACTGATCAGATGTTTCATTATTGCCGTCTTCCCGGATATTCCCATAACGCGCACAGAATTGCATTTCTTTCTCTACGTCTCCAGATTATTGCTGACATGACAGAACAGTAACAACTTGCCTGACAGCAACACCTTCCTGAAAACCTCCATGCTAGTTTGCAACCTCTGCTTCCTGTTTATTACGGCCACCAGTAGAATTCAAATTCTGGTGAAATTCTGCTTTTCGTAGCCTGGTTTATTCTCTCTAAGCCAGTGGATGCAAACACACCTAATTTGCATTTTCTTTTTGAGACATTTTAAAGCTTTGCTCAAAATTCACGACTGGACATGTCTATTGAAACCAGATCAACAGAAAAACAAAGTTTCCTGTTTGCTGCAGTGTTGCTTCCTGATTATGTCAGATAGTTGCTTTAGATAAAATCCTCCTCTGAATGACTACTAGTAATGTATTCATAAGTATATTTCATCTTGAGATATCAATACAGAAAGTCGTTATGTAAAAAAACAATATAAAATAGCCTAAAGTCCTAGAACTGTCTCCAAGTTGATCCTGGCTGGTGTTGGGCTGGACTGAGATCTGCAGAGTGGAAGCAACTAAAGTCCATTGAATTCATTGTGATGTCCACCAAGTTGAGATGATCTGAGCTTTGTGACGTTGTCCTGCTGGTAGTAGCCATCAGAAGACGAGTCCACTGAGGTCATAAAGGCCTGGAGACGGTCAGCAAAAATAATCTGACACCATGGCATGGCTAGCACCAGCCTGAACTGCTGAACATGCTCTTTCCACCAAGGGCTGAGCCAACCTTCTGAATGCTGCGGCTGAAATCCAGGCTCATCGGACCAGGCAACGTCTCTCCAACCTGTTCTGGTCCAGTTCTGGTGAGTCTGTGTGAATTTCAGCCTGGGGTTTCCTGCTCTTAGCTGACAGGACCGGTACCTGGTGTGGTCTTCTGCTGCTGTAGCTCAGCTGCTTCAAGGATGTATGTGTTGTGTTCAGAGACGGGGTTCTGCAGACTGTGCCTGGAACCAGTGACGCCTTTCCATCATGAGGAACCAGGTGGCCAACAACCATAGCACCGCGTCTAGATGATGAAATGCTTTCAGGTGCTGCCCTGTGATTGGCTGGTTCACCATTTGTGTTGACAACTGAACAGGTGTACCTACCAAGGTGGCCGCTGAGTGCTTTTACCTTTTTGCTCATGGTTCCTCAGCTGTTGGCCGCTAATGGTGGTAAGTTAGCGTCTGCTAAGTTAGAACCAGCGTTAAATCAGTCAAACCAGTCACTATGAGGGCTATAAATTATAAATTAAACAAAATGCATCCCACTCCATTTGTTCTCTTTGCAGTCCAAGGAGTAAAATCTGGCTTTACCCAAATCAGCGCTGACTAATGAGGGAGAGGCGTGGAGAGGGGTCTAAGGTGTGAGTGGCGGCTGGTTGCAGTTGTTCTGTCAGCTGACCCGTAATCATCCAAAAGGAGCAACAACAGGTCAGCTCATCACTTGAGAGTTTGACATCAGATTCAGTTCAAGTGTGAAGGACCAGCCAGGTGATTAAGGCGATGACTTGGGAGAGCACACAGTAAATGTCACCTCTGGTGGAAATCAATAGTCCCTGAAGAATCCACAGTGCATCAGTGGGTAGAGATGGAGAGCCACTGTTCCTGGTATTTGCTGAAGAGGTTAGGAGGTTAAGAGATGGAGAGACACTGCAGTGGCCATTAGAGGTGTTGTGAGAACATGTGCATGTAGGCTGTGTCCACGTGAATAAACACAATCAGACAGAAAGAAATGGCTGGATAAAAAAGCAAAGAGGTGACGTTTATACAGCGTCATAAGGGAACTGACAAGTTTATTATATAAAAAAAAACATGCAAACTTATTAAGACCAAAGGATTTAAGCCCATTAGAATTTCTTAATATTTTCCTTTTAAGCAACCTGACCTCCTCCTGCTTTTCCAAATTATCCTGATCAGCAGTTCTGGAGGCTTTCAGAAGCCACTCATTTTATCTCCAGTCCTTCTCCCTGACCATCACACTGTGGCGTGTCTGCTTAGAGGCAAAGGAAGGTCAACCACAGGAGCAGGCCTGAGGCCCATGTTCAGTCTGGAGCAATCCCAAAGGTCTACAGCTTAGGAAGGAGAGTCTGTCCACAGGTCAACTATTAGCTGCACTCTCTCTGGTCCTAAGTCCTGTTTGCAGCTCGTCTCGAGTCATGAGAAAAACCCGGCAGGCATGTGGAGGAAGGTGCACAGAGCAGAGAGGACCAAAACTAAAGTGCAAGTCACACTGAACACATCATCTCTAAGTGAAACACGGTGGTGGCAGCATCATGCTGCTCCTTCACAGAAAACACCAATAAAACACATAACAGGCTTGTGACCGGATCTGAAAAGGTTAGAGGGCTTGAATACTTTGCAAGGCACAGTAAGTTTTCAGTCAACAACTCTTGATGGTCACCATTAGTGGTAAAACACTGTTTTAATCCGTTATCTTTGTTAATTTACATGCATTTCTCTCATCAAACAGAGAACAGAATAGCGTTCTTGTACCTGCAGCTTCCAAGAAGTTGCTTGTAACCAAGTAGTGAATAGACTAATTTAACGTTGGGTCTCTGCTGTAGACAGGACTTACTTTTTCTGACCAGAGGACTCAAAGGTCAGAATTGAGGGTCTTAAAAATGAGAAGAAAATGATCACAAAGGACCGAAAATGCCTGAAATGCTGAAAAGCAGCCAGTTTATGACGATTTCACTGCTCTGGATTTCTTTGTGTTACCCAACATGTTGCAGTAAGAGCACTTCTCTGTCATCTACATGAACATCTGGGGGCTTGCACCTGCCACTGATCCTGGCAGCAGCCTGGATAAGCATGTTCAGTCACATCTGTCCCCGGTTAGCTGGATTCCTTTTGCAAAGTTTCCTGGAAATGCAGCCGGCTTGGTCTGCCACTACGCTGACATTTATGCAGCCACAGCTGTCTCGTCTTTCCCACAATGCCTCCATCTCCACCAGGGTAAAATGTCAGTGAACACGCCTCACGATAAGGTCTGGCTGACCCATCCACAGCTAGCTCCGCCCGGCTCAGGACGAGGCCAGAGAGCAGGAGGGGGAACGGGGGGAATCAATAAGGTTGAGCCGAAGACACTTGCAGCTGGCAGGCTATCCAGGCATGGAGCACCTGAGTCATGAAACCATCTGGTTTCTGGCTCAGACAGCTGAACTCTGGCCACACCTGCTGGGCCTGTAAAACAAGTCTGAGGCTGTAAACACACAGCATCGCCGTAAAGGAGGAGCAGCCAAGCGAGGGGTGGCAGGAGGAAAACGGCGCTTCGCTGTGAGAAAGCAACGATAAGGCAGCAGCAGAAGGAGCTGGAGAGGCTAAAACAGCAGAAATAAGGCTGGGATGCAGTTATGATGGCAGGACATCTGCACTGGCTGCTTTCAGCAGACTTACATCCCTGATATGTGAAGCAACTCATTGACTGCAGGGTGTAGGATGTCAAATTAGACATTATTTAGGTGATTCTGGGGTATTGTTAGATCATTTCCTGCTGCAGCATAATTTGGTTTAAAAGGTTTCCCTGTGTTGTTGTCCAAACTTTCACTGCAAACAGAGATTATATCCTTCCTGTTCCTTTAGATAACTGCAAAACAGACGATGCAGAGAGCAGACACCGAGGAGCGTAATAGGTTATGCTCTTTAGAGTTAAAAAGACAGAAAATTCAATTAAGAATTATGGTCGGCACATTAAAGAGTCAGTTAGTGTGAACTTGAGTAACTTTTCATTAATATTAATGGAGATATGCAGGAATGTCGACCTTTTTAACAGTGCTCGAACAAAAAGGTTTATTAAGTAATTGGATCTGAGTGTTTTATTGGTTTCAGCTTTAATTTCTGCAGACAGAAACTGATGTTTCCATTTCTGTTGGGGATAAATAGGAATAAATGGGGGAACGTGTGAGGGTAGAACGTCTGTTGGATATCTGAGGGGTGCTAGAACGGCGGTTAGAGCAGAGGTTTGCTGAAATCACTTCACAGCAAAGCAGACATGCAACACAAACAGGAACAAAAGCAAAGTCGGGTTCTAACGAGCTGAGAAAGGGTTAGTTGGCTCAGCCAAACTCTTATGTACCAAAATGAAGTTATTAAACCTTGTTTGCTTGTTAATTGAGTGTTTAAATTGGTTAAAAGTGTCAACATGGTAAATCTGGAACCTTTCCTAAATTGCAGATCAGCAATAAGTTCCTGAATAAAACTGATCAGACCAACTGTATCTGGATATTTTGCTGCATTTCATGTTAGGAAATGCAACTTCAGAAAAGGAACAAGATGTGAATTGTTGGATCAAACAAGCAGCAGTTTACTCTGGAAGCCCACGCATAAAAAACAGCCGCTGCCTCCTGAGGAGCAGAGAGCAACAGAAAATTGACCTGATGACTCATCCAAAACATCCAAAGAGTTTCATTACTCCCCTTTTATGTAA